>NC_140580.1:1125141607-1125461607 GCF_964204655.1 Triturus cristatus | reverse complement strand
TATTTGGTGAACATGTCCTTATTAGGGGTGCCTTCCAGTGGAGCCGGATGGTTCACCTCTAATAAGCGGTCCGGGCAGAACCAACTACCAATCAGTGGGGAGAAGACAGGCATGACGGGTTACAACGGGGACAAAAGTCTGCACTACCTATCTTTTCACTGCTTGCAAAGACTAGACAGAATATCTCTGTTCCTTGTTATTTGCAAGCAGAGAATACCTCCAAAGAACCAATATCGAACAACTGGTGTTCGGACAATCAATCAATCAATGGGGAGATAAAAATAGGCACGACGGGTTACAATGGGGACAAAAATCCGCGTTACCTACCCTTCACTATTTGCAAAGACTAGACAGAATATTTCTATTCTACGTTATTTGCAAACAGAGAATATCTCAAAGAGCACTATTCGTCAAAAACAATCAATGTTCGGACAATCAATCAGTGGGGAGAATAATAGGCACGACGGGTTACAATGGGGACAAAAGTCTGCGTTACCTACCCTTCCCTATCTGCAAAGGGAGAGAGAGTGTTTCTACTCTTCCCCGTTTGTAGACAGCGAATATCTCAAAAAGAACAATCAAATAAGTAATACTAGTATTTTCAATCAATCAATCAATCGTTTCGCAATTTGTCGTGTTACACGACCTTACCCGGACCGCATGGACAGTTTCTCGTCTTCCGCCTCCAGCGCCCGATCGTCCTCTACTCTCCGTATTTTCCGCGGCACTCCTGATGGTTCCCAGTCAGGACCGTAGATCACTCGAGAGAGGTCTGTTCGGAACCAGTGAAGTTCGGATGATTGGCTGCCAGACGAGGGTCTATCAGGCAGGAGCTCTCCCGATCGCTGCAGTCGTTCACTCTGTCGTTGGGACCTCTCTCACTGGATCCACGTGTCGCTGATGGGCCCCACGCTTGGGACGCCAATTGTTAAAAGGTAGAGGCAGTCGCAGTCGATAACCTTCTAAGTATTGCCCGGCGATAATCGCCTCTTATACCATCCGATAATTAACCAACAAAGAGACAGGCGCCGGAGACTGGAAGGCAGGAAACACAGTTTTATTCCGTCGGAGAAGAACACATCAGATCAGACAGCAAGGTATCGTTACGAGGTGCTCTCTCTGCATCTCTGAGGCCTGGCTCTTATACACAGGTTTATGACTTTATTGCAGGTTTATCATACATGGCACATTCTTGAGATCGCTTTGATACATGAAAGAACATCCTCAGAATCCCCACTTCAAGCTCGTTCCCACGCATATCTATAGTGGAAGTCTCCACCCCACCCACAGTAGGAGATGGCTATCACACAGCTGGACATTCCGCCAATTCCCGGGGGTGTGTGCGACCGGTCGGGTCTCAGGGGGTGGGGGGCCTTGATCTACTGTAATCCCTTTGATGTGGGGTGTTTCCCTTACAGTAGGGGCAATAAACTGCATCCGCAGGGCTAGGTGATGGCCTGGGATCGGCCCGGACAATCGGACGCAGAGGAAGGGGGTTATCAAAGAGATGTATGACCATGTATGGGATGTCGGTCGGGCGTGGGATGTGGTTCCATGGCAGGGTCGCGCAGAAGGAGAGGGTTTATGGCCCATGTATGAGAGAGCGGGGGTGGCCGGCGCGCGGGGGAGGTTCGCAGCGTCAGGGGGACGCGCTGGCGATCGGCAATGAGCAGGGAGAGAGACCAGGGTGCCTAAAATGGCTGCCGTGCGCTTTTCCTGTGTGTCGCACTGGGGAGGGACAAGATGGCGCAGATAATGTTCAGTTACGAGCTACTTTTTCACAGAACTAAAAACCTGATTCACAAAGCCATTTATGACTTTCAGGGATATTCAGGATACCTGGCAGGCATACAGTTTTACTGCTGCATAATTGTATCCCACAATTCCACACAATTATTGAGCAATAAAACCCATGAAATGGGTGAAGTGGGATGATCTATGTGTTTTTTGCCTTAAGAGTAGGTAAATTACCACAAACCTATGAGTTTGCCACATTCACAAATTCTTCTCTGGTTCTTTCCCAGCCTCAAAATGGTCAGAGATATTTTCCAGCAAAGAGCTGGGGAACAGAGCAACCACAAGCTTCATGGGGTGGTAGAGGAAGGGGCTTTTCCACTGGGCAAAACGTTTTCCACATTTCCACGTACAGAATTTTCTTTTGCATCTGCACAGAGTGGTGCATTTCCCCAATATGTTGATGTGCACGTGTACAGGTTCACATTGGGGGAATAGCAGATGTCACATGACATTCCCAATATTATGTCTGGAAAGGTGTGACTGGTGCAGATTTCCAAGGGTAGTACTGGGATTGTTCATGGATTACCAAAGGTCGTACATTCATAACCATGCATAAGAGTGTGTCTACAGGTTTATATGTACATAAAACTACATTATGCATGGGCCCCGAAGGGGTTGGCACCATTTTGTAGACTCGCTGAAAAGTACATGATTCAGTGATAGAAAGTGTATGCTCTAAAGGACATAGAGACTTTATTTTAAAAGGCAAGAAAACAAGAATGCTTTAAAATATATAAATGCTTTGTTTGAAAATACAAGAACAAGTAGGTAATATAAAGTTGCGCAGTATTATGAAAATACAAAAGAGATCTTAACTTTTAAAAATAGACTTTTTATTAAATTCAGTACATATTGGACTTCAAGCAATAGGACCAAAAGTTAGCTCTTGCAAAATTATACAGGCTCCCTACTAAACGTCCAATGTGTAATCCTTGGACAAAGTCACTGTAATAATGACCCCATTCTCAAGGTAGGCAAAATCCACGCAACATCCCTACTGATAAATCCAGAAGGATATTCCACTTAGTTTAATCCTTGTTCAAGAGGAGTGTCTGTTTAGAAAGCAAGGACATTCGGAATAGAAACAGCAAAGCAAGGCATGCTTACCAAGCCTTAGTTAAGCAAATGACCCCCAACAACCTCATGAAATCTGTACATACGTGTCACTCATATTGTGAAGTGCGGTATAGCAGAATACTGTACATCAAATATTTAACTTACATCACTGATAAATCCAACGGTGGCAGACTATGCGATGCAAACAACACCACCACTGGGGACAGCCCATATCCCATTACACATGCTATCCAACAGAACGTCATCATCATTAAAATGACTGATTACTGAACCAACATAAACACTTTGGTTTCCATAAACAAAGTCCTGCTCATGCCTGCAAAAAGTCGTTTCTTGCATAAGTGTATGCCATAGCATGCAATATGCGTAAGTACATGTAAACGTTTTATATGCAGTGTATGCTCACGTAATTTTGAAGTTAATTTAACCCAGGCAGCCCCCCAGGGGAGCGTTTGAAGAGTAGTCAAGGAAACTATATGCAAGTCATGTACACTCACCCATCGAGCCTACCCTTGAATGGTGAAGGAGCAGGCACTAGAAGTACAACAAAACTTAGGGCTTGATTACGAGTTTGGCAGTGTGGGAGCAGGCTGCTGCAGCACTGCCCCACTCCCACACCACCGAACCCGTCCGATGCCCGCCAGATAAGTAATTATGTTGTCTGGGGGGGGGGAGGCGGTGCAGTTTAAAAGCTCATAGTGACCCTTATAACTGCACCTCCGCAGGACTGCCAATGGACGTAACTGCATGGACCAAGCAGTCTCTGCCATGCAGGAACGGGGATGCATTCACACAAGGGGGGCACAAAATGTGCCTCCTGCATGCATCCCGATGCACAGGGGCAACAGAGGGCCCCCTTTGCTTCCTCACTGCCAGCCTTTTCATGGCGGGCTTGTCTGGACAATGAGAAAGCGAGTACTGTGTGCTTGTAAGCCAAAGGAAGGGAGGTAATCAAAAAAATACCCAGAAACCCGTAAGACAACATGCACATGGCTGAGATGCCGTCAAATGTATAAAAAGATGACAAATAGGCAATGTTAGACCTGACATCCTGGCATTCCCCAGACTTTTTGCCTTCACTCCCTTACTTTTGTTGACCACATTTTTGTTGGCATTAGGACACTGTGCATTTTACCCCTGCTAACCAGTGCTAAAGTGTTTGTGCTCTCTCCTTCAAAATGGTAAAACTGAACTGCATCTAATTGGAACATTTAATTTATTTATTAAGGGTACCACATGTACCCAGGGCCTCTAAATTAAATGCGATTAGTGGTCAGCAGTACTTCTTGCCCTACACACTTAAGCAGATTTTAAAACATGTCTTAGGTCTGCTACTGCAGCCTGTGGTGCAGTTTTAAATTGTCATTTCAACCTGGTAAAATATACCTTTTGCTAGGTCGAAACGTTCCTTCTTAATGTATATAAGTGATCACTAAATAAAGTAGTCCCTAACGGCTCATAGGGCACAGTGCATTGTATTCAAAAAGTTTTAAATTTGTACTTAAATGTTACTATCCTGGCAAATAAAAACTCCTGAATTCGTTTTTCACTGTTGTAAGGGCCATCTCTTCTGTTGACTAACACTGTGTTACTTTAATACATTTAATAAGTGCTAATTTTAGATTGGTGGCAGATAGACCTATGCTGGTTTCCCTCAAATGGATTGTAATTTAAAATCCTCTTTAATGGTAAATTTGGAGTTTAAGTTGCAATTCTAAGAATGCCACTTTTAGTAAGTTGGCATTTTGTTGTCCCAACGAACTGTGCTTTTCTGCCAGTGTCCTGGGTCACATGCCGGTGAATAGCTCGGCTCTTGGGGTTTATGTATTGCTTCCAGCCAGTGAGACCAAGGGGGCTTAGGTGTGGACAGGATGGGCAATCCTGACAGGATAGCTGGAGAGGGGCTGTACCCAGCATCACTTACACTCCAAAAGCCTTTGCTTACAGTACACACAAAGGAACCGGGCACCATGCCTGCCCTACTTTTGTCAACCTAGACAGTTTGGATCCTGGACCATGCGAAGGAGAAGAACTGACCAGAAACAGTTTCGGGGGTAGGTCAGGGAATTCCCACACACTAAGGCTGGCACCAGGTATAAAAAGCATTGGCATAGCCAATAGGTCTCGCTTTTGGGACCTTCTAAGTATTTAGTTAAGCAGCAAAATATCCTTGGTGCAACCACATCAACTGTTGTGTGGCTAAACACTTATAAGGTCCCAAAGGCGAGACCTATTGGCTATGCCAATGCTTGGTGTGGTTGTGTGTGTGGTTGTGTGTGTGATTGTGTGTGGTTGTGTGTGGTTGTGTGTGTGTGGTTGTGTGTGTGGTTGTGTGTGTGTGTGTGGTTGTGTGTGTGTGGTTGTGTGTCTGTGTGTGGTTGTGTGTGTGGTTGTGGTTGTATGTGTGTGTTGTTGTGTGTGTGGTTGTGTGTGTGGGTGTGGTTGTGGGTGTTGGTGCGGTTGTGGGTGCAGTTGTGGGTGTGGGTGCAGTTGTGGGTGTGTGTGGATGTCTGGTTGTGTGTGTGGTTGTGTGTGGTTATGGTTGTGTGTGTTGTGTGTGTGGTTGTGTGTGTGGTTGGGTATGTGGTTGGGTGTGTGGTTGTGTGTGTGGTTGTGTGTATGGTTGTGGTTGTGTGTGGTTGTGTGTATGTGTGTGCTTGTGTGTGTGCTTGTGCGTGTGGTTGGGTGTGTGGTTGTGTGTGTGGTTGTGTGTGTGGTTGGGTGTGTGGTTGTGGTTGTGTGTGTGGTTGTGTGTGTGGTTGTGGTTGTGTGTGGGTGTGGTTGTGGTTGTGGGTGCAGGTGTGGATGTGTGGTTGTGTGGTTGTGTGTGGTTTTGTGTGTGGTTGTGGTTGTGTGTGTGGTTGTGTGTGTGTGGTTGTGTGTGTGTGGTTGTGTGTGTGGTTGTGTGTGTGTGGTGTGTGTGTCGTTGTGTGTGTGGTTGTGTGTGTGGTTGTGTGTGTGTGGTTGTGTGTGGTTGTGTGCGTGGTTGTGTGTGTGGTTGTGTGTGGTTGTGTGTGTGTGGTTGTGTGTGTGTGGTTGTGTGTGTGTGGTTGTGTGTGTGGTGGTGTGTGTGGTTGTGTGTTTGTGGTTGTGTGTGTGTGGTTGTGTGTGTGATCGTGTGTGTGGTTATGGGTGTGTGTGGTTGTGTGTGTGGTTTTGTGTTGTGTGTGTGGTTGTGGTTGTGTGTGTGGTTGTGTGTGTGTGGTTGTGTGTGTGTGGGTGTGGTTGTGTGTGTGTGGTTGTGGTTGTGTTTGGTGGTGGTTGTGTGTGTGTGGTTGTGGGTGTGGTTGTGTGTGTGTGGTTGTGTGTGTGGTTGTGTGTGTGGGTGTGTGTGTGGTTGTGCGTGGTTGTGTGTGTGGTTGTGTGGTTGTGTGTGTGGTTGTGTGTGTGGTTGTGTGGTTTTGTGTGGTTGTGTGTTGTTGTGTGTGTGTGTGGTTGTGTATGTGGTTGTGTGTGGTGGTGTGTGTGGTTGTGTGTGTGTGTGGTTGTGCATGTGGTTGTGTGTGTGGTTGTGTGTGTGGTTGTGGTTGTGTGTGTGGTTGTGTGTGTGTGGTTGTGTGTGTGGGGTTGTGTGTGGGGTTGTGTGTGGTTGTGTGTGTGTGTGGTTGTGTGTGTGGTTGTGTGTGTGGTTGTGTGTGGTTGTGGGTGTGGTTGTGTGTGTGGTTGTGGTTGTGTGTGAATGTGGTTGTGGGTGTGTGGTTGTGTGTGGTTGTGTGAGTTGTGTGTGTGGTTGTGTGTGTGGATGTGTGTGTGGTTATGGTTGTGTGTGTGTGTGGTTGTGTGTGTGTGTGTGGTTGTGTGTGTGTGGTTGTGGGTGTGGTTGTGTGTGGTTGTGGTTGTGTGTGTGGTTGCATGTGTATGGTTGTGTGTGTGGTTGTGGTTGTTTGTGTGGTTGTGTGTGTGGTTGTGTGTGTGGATGTGTGTGTGTGGTTGTGTGTGTTTGTTTGTGTGTGGTTGTGTGTGTGGTTGGGTGTGTGGTTGTGTGTGTGGTTGGGTGTGGTTGTGTGGTTTGGTGTGGTTGTGTGTTTATGTGGTTATGGGTGTGGTTGTGTGGTTGTGCGTGGGGTTGTGTGTGTGGTTGTGTGTGTGGTTGTGGTTGTGTGTGTGGTTGTGTGTGTGGTTGAGTGTGTGGTTGTGTGTGTGGTTGTGTGTGGTTGTGCGTGTGATTGTGTGTGCATGATTGTGTGTGTGGCTGTGTGTGTGGTTGTGTGGTTGGGTGTGGTTGTGCGTATGGTTGTGTGTGTGGTTGTGTGTGTGTGTGGTTGTGTGTGTGGGGTTGTGTGTGGGGTGTGTGTGGGGTTGTGTGTGGTTTTATGTGTGTGGTTGTGTGGTTGTGTGTGTGTGGTTGTGGGTGTGGTTGTGTGTGTGTGGTTGTGTGTGTGTGGTTGTGTGTGTGTGGTTGTAAGTGTGGTTGTGTGTGTGTGTGTGTGTGTGTGTGGTTGTGTGTGTGGTTGTGTGTGGTTGTTTGTGTGGTTGTGGTTGTGTGTGTGACAGTAATACTAAAAGCATCTCAAAATAAAGGAACAAAAACATCGAGTTTGTGGAAAGAGAAAGCACGTTGTAAGTCAAACGGGCGCAGCAAAGCATTAACACAACAACAAAACAAGATCTCTTAGAATAGACTGAGTGCTGATAATGGATACACACAGCCCATCATCTTAAGAGTTCTATTGCAGCCAATGTACACTCAAACCAGCCCCCTCCTTGTGAGTTTCACCCCATATTTCATGAGTTGTAACTGCTGCACCCACCATAGCGCTTTGAGATCTAAAGCGCTACATAGGTCTAATTGATTAACCTGTCGCCAACATGCTGTGCTTTTAAAGAGAATGTGACAAAAGTTTCCAGCTTCCTCATCATGTCCTCATGAAAGCGCCAACGAAAGGACTCCCTGAATGGTGCAACGGACATGTAGCAGCCGCTGGGATCAGAAATAAACACTGTGAACGTTGTCCAGTTTCACTGTAACATTTTCTTAATGTTCTTTAAGTCACAAAACAGTAATACTAAAAGCATCTTAAAATAAAGGAACACAAACATCGACTTTGTGGAAAGAGAAAACACATTGTAAGTCAAACGGGCGCAGCAAAGCATTAACAAAACAACATGATCTTTGATGTTTGATGTTCTTTGAACGAGAACATCAAAGGGGCCCGCGAAAGTGATCGCGGGCGAAAGTGAAAGTGATCGCGGCGCGCTTAATGAGCATGACAAGGTTTGCCAGCCTCTGCTCCTAAGCGCGTGCCTGCGCACATGCACTGTAGCTCTAGGCTGGCCATGGTAGCAGTTTTTGAGCCTTCACAAAAAGTCTCGCCAGATCTGCGCATGCGCTGGGTCAGTCGAGACCTAAAAAGGGGACCTTCAAAACCACTTAACATAACACTCTTGGACTTGAATAAAATTCAGAGGAAGGACTGCTCTGTTACCAAACATTTTTTTGGACATGCTTGCTTTAGTCACAGGCTACACACAGTACCTTCAAGGGTCAGCTGGCTGACCTCCTGTGTAAGCTGTAGGGGCCGAACAAGCTTCTAGAGGCCTTCTTTGCAATTGTCCAGCTGACCACCTGTTACTAGATTTGCCTGGACCATCCTAAATCCTGCTGAAGGCCACTGCTGAAGTGAGTCCTGATCCCCAGGAGGTGCCTCCCAGATCCTGGACCCTTGGCTGGCATCAGTGAAAATCCTGAAGTTTAGGCTTCTTGTGAACTCTGCTGCTGCGATGATCGCCAATGCAAAGCTTCAGTTAAACCTGCTTTTTGCACCAACACCAACTACCATGATGACCGTCAACACAATATCTGCACTTTGTGGTGGCAGCTACTGTGCGGGATGACCAACCAACGCAAGACTTCAACGACAACCAGCTTTTCATGCTACGACTTGAGAAGGTAACTCCTCCATGGGACTTGACACGTGACTTTACCTGACGCGCTCTCCATTGCGTTCAGCCTGAACTTGTGACTTTCCCCGAGTCTAAAGCAACCAGATAACTGCAACAAGCTCTTTCTTTCAAGCCTCGCCATGACCCATATCCATCTTCCCTGGGGATCTCTCTTTACTTGGACTAATTCCCAGGCCAAATCTTTACTAAAATAAATGGTCACCCCTCTCATCGCCACCCTCGCTAAGGCAAAAAAGGCTCTTGAAAATACCTCTGGGATAAAAAGCCTAGGTAAATTAGTTTTTAGGTGGGTTTCTTGAATAAAGAGGACTTGAGGGTTTAATGTGGTAAGTCATTTTATAAGCTCGCCATATTTCTGTCTATTTAACATACCATTAGCATTTACTGATATAATGCAGCACTTTCTAGTTGGGTTCATATTTCTGATATCTCAATAAATATTTTTGAATCAGCCTCCTATTCCAATCAACTAAATCCTGTTTGCATCTGCTCGTTTTGCTCTTTTTACTGCCATAATCCCACACACACCCTCCCCAAGCCCCATGAACACACCCAAGAGATGTGATCGTCCACACAAACCCCTAAATCCACATTTCTCCCACCTCCTACACTATTGGGTGCCGTGGACCTGCACCCTAGGTGATCTACCTACCCCCGCACAGCAATGAAAACCTAACAATCAAAAATCAAGAGTACTAAACAAATACTTTTTGCAATAGAGATCTCTTTCAATAAGTCTTGGACTTCCTCTATGCGCGAAAACATATTACATTTTCCTCTAACCAACACCCTAAGCTTAGATTGCTGCGCAATAGACACCTGGGTCCCCTGGGCTTTGAATAGATACAAGAGTTTCACAAACTCCTTACATCTGCGAGCCGCCACCACAGACATATCTGCAAAAACACAACATTTAGTCCCCTCGTTGATGGAAAACTGTCTCTGCAGGATCGCCTTAGCCAGAATGTTCTCTTTCACTCGATAGTCTGCAAAGTTAGTCAGAATTGTACGAGGGAACTTAGAATTGGGAATGGGATGAGCAGGAACCCGATGTGCCCTAGTTAATGTAAATCTACAGGAAAACCAGGAAGTACTTTTTGCTTAATGAATGATTCAACCCATAAGAGAGTATTAGCTCCCTCGCTCCCCTCAGATGCTCCGACAATCCGAAGATTAGAGCTTCGTGAAAGTTCTCCAATTCTTCAAGTTTATTCTCAAGGACAATTTAGTCTCCCGTCACCGAAGTAACTTTCTGGAGCATAGAACTTATCTGATCCTCCAACTGAGCAATCCTTGTTTTGGCTTCTTGAAATCTTGCAGGGATGTCCGCCACTGCCTCTTGATTTTTCCAAGCCGAAGATGAAGAGCGGCTATCTCATTCTCTTGAGATTTTTTCATGTCGCTGATCTCATCCAGTATGAGATTAAGTAAAGTTTTGATTTCAAGATGTTGCGTATTGGTTCCGCCAGTTGGAAATTCGGACTCCGGTTGTAGAACTTTACTCTTCAGACTGGCTGTTTGACCTGGCAGTTCCGGGCCACTCTTCGTTAGGACTCAAAATAGTTCCTGCGATTGAGGCCAGCTCTCCAGCTGTTGCTTTAAGATGTTTTCGACAGAGGAAGATTGTTCAGGGAGCAAAAGCTGAACTGATGAAGCCGAAGGGCTTGTTTGGCCATGCACTGGTTGCCCTTCCTCTAACAAAGTCCATGTTGTAGTCGAGGGTGTCAAAGGTGTCGAGGGTACCGAGGGTGAAGAGCCTGACATGCAGACCGCCGCTCTCAGAGTGCCGACTGCACCTTCCATACATGCCACACCTTGCAGGAACTGGGTGTGCAAATACAGGGGGGCACTACATGTGTCTGCCGCATGCAACCCCTGGGCCCAGATGCAGCAGGGGGTTGCCATACCAGCTCCTTTTTCATGGCGGGCTCACTGCCATCAAAAGGGTGGTGGTGAGGAAATTCATGATATGCACAGTGGTGCTGCAGCGGCATCGCCTTCATATTGCTGCCTTAACCAGCACTGCCTCAGCCGCATGTAACCCTTGATCCTGGCAGTGCTAGTGATCTCGTGGTGGTCTGACCGCCACCGTAAAAGTTCTGTGGGCGGTCCTGCAGTGTCACGGTGGTCGGACCGCCATCGTGGGTTCGGCGGTCCTATGGACCTCCGAACTCGTAATCCGGCCCTTAAACTTTAAATGACCCTTAAACTTTAAATGGACCGTTGGCAATCACATCACATTAAAAAAAGGCAATTATTCATGAAATGGTTCATTATCCCCTTGATTTGAACACTTGAATGCTTAATCTGCTGCAGGGCTGGTGGTTAATTTGAAAATTCTGATAATGTTGTAGACTTTCAAAACAAATTCAACAATTTTGTTTAATAACCTCATTTTGCAAGCAAAGTGTACATAGTTTTAATTCAGGGAACATAACCTTGGGTACATCCTGATTATTGGTTTGCGGAGTTTCCCATAGTTCCTTCCCCCAAAGTACCAATATTTCCTCTCAAAGGATGGTTGGCACAGAAAATTGACATCACATTCATGTCATAAATCAACTTTACCTTCGTTTTCCTTGTAAATTTGAAAGTGGATCGCTGTTGGTGCTCTTTTTTCCCCCCCAGTAACTTAAAATGGGATGAAAACAGCAGTGTAGGAGGCTCTACAGTTCCTGGGGAGACAGGGACAGCCTTAGGGACTTTCCATTGGTCCTACAAAAATCGTCTGTTGTCTGAGAACTGCAGGTGGCTGTAACTTATACACTCGTAAACTTTTGAAGAGAAATAGGGGGAAAGGAAGGAATGTAGTCACAGTTTGCAAGTATGCTTATTTGTTATTTACATTCACAAAGTAATTAGACCAAATGTGGAAAAACATATTAATTAACCTTGCATTCGCCGGATGTGCAATTTTCACACTGACTGGTCTCAGAATGGGTGTGCTAATTGCAATGTGACCGCTAGGCCTGGGCGGTAAATTCCGTTCCGCTCTTGGAATTTGAGGAATTTGGGTAATTTCGTGTTCCCCGGAGAACGAGGAATTGCCAAAAATTCCGCGACCCGCGGAATTTTTTGATTGTTCGCGACTTCAAAATGCGTGTTCGCGAGATATTTCTCCCCAAGCACGCAAACAGCGTTCGCGAACAGGAAAAAAGCATTGCGAATGGGTGGAACAAGCAATTCCACGTGTTTGCTGAACTTTTGCATGCTCGCGGGGATTTTTTACCGTTTCGCTGAGCTTTGCGTAGCCGACTACGCAAATTCTGCCCACCCCTAGTGACCTCTGTATCACCAGGTCGCATTAAAAATTGTTCACTTAACGGGGATCACAGAATGACCTGCCTCATGAATATTAACGAGTCAGAGCACAATTTGTGACCCTCTGCGAATGGCTGTGAATGAAGGAATGGGGTCCGCAAAGGACAGTAGACCTCCCTCTGTGCATTTGCATTTCCAAATAGCAAATGTGTGGTGGGTGCAGAAAGATGTGATGGAAGCTGCACAGTGGGGTAAAATGTGTGAATTACAAGTCATATCTCTTTACTAAGGTTGTAAGTTTGAGAGATAAAGTCTATATTACAGGTACTAAGAAAAATTTAACTTTCTGAGGAGTCTGTCTTCTGTGTGATTGGAGGATTAGAGGTTGGGTGTCCTCCATCGGTTTCATCTCACTAGCTCTGAAATCGCACACTCATGATTTTTCAGGGGCTACATCATATAGGAGGAAACTGCTGTGTTTAAATCACCCTCTGAAAAATGTTCCTGGCTTTCACATCTATGTTTCAAGACCATTTGAGTTCCTTAGCGGAATAGCTTTACCAACTCTACTAAGACCCCTTCAAAAGAGTTGGTACAGGCCACCAGCCTTTGGCAGAATTATCTCACTAAGTGAGTGACCCGCTATCAAAGAAATTATACCAAATTTGAATGAGTATGGTGGCTCGATAAAAACCTATAAACATATATATAATGCCCTGTGAATGGGATATGGATGCTGATCACTGACAAAGGCCATCTAGCTTTTATGCTTCACCACTGACTGTACTTTGCTTATCAAGTGAGAATTCTGTTGTGAGGACCCCCTAATATTGTTTACCCTGTGCCAAGCAGGGGGAAGTGACCTTTTCTCTGCAGAGGGGTTTGTGGTGATTGAGACACTGAAAGAAAACTTCTGGAAAGCACATTTCAGAGTCACATTTTGGACCAGACAGTGTGTTTGACTGAGGGGAAATAGTGCTTTTTTTCCTGCCTACACTAATAAGGAGTGGGATTGGCTTAGCTTGCCCAGATGTGTGAAGTTGTTGGCTGTAAGAAACAAGCATTTGCAATTCAATAGGTCTCTCATTTGTTAAAGTTAGAGCTGTTGGCGTTGAAAATAACAATGCTTTTTCCTTTTGTTTTTTTTATTTGCAGTGAAGGTATTCTATTTGCATAGCACTATTGCCAATGGTACAAAAAAGCAAGAGTAAAAAACATTTTAATTTGCAATGCCAACAGCTCTAACTTTAACAAATGCGAGACCTTTTGCATTGGAAATGCAATTGGTCTCGCATTTGTAGGAGTTGGAGTTACTGGCATTATAAATGGCAATGTTTTTACCTAGCCTTGTTCCAGGGTGCAGTACCATATGTGGCCAAAAGAGGTCCCATGGTAATGTACCCTGCAGAAGATATGGTAAATCCCCTCTACCCATAATGCATTGCATGCAAGATAGTACCACTAGTACATTTAAACATCTCTGTCCATCTATACAATTAGTAGCTTTGAAATGTGACAAAAGAATTATTATATTAATCCCAGATTAGGTTGTACTCTGTGTGGAGCTGATGAAGGGAAATTTATAGACGGTCTCACATAAATGAGAGATGTGCTAGTGAGTAAAGTAACCACTGCCAGCCTTGCTTAGGACCAAGTGTGAAGCCCTTTAAGAAAATAGTGCTCTGAGGCTGTAATTAAAACCTAGAGAGTGACAACACATGTAACAGGGGTGTCCTCATTGGAGGTTGCAAGAAGAAACAAGGTGGTGCTAAGTAGGGACTACTAAGCCTATTTACCAATGAAAAGCCACCATTTACAAAGGTCAGGGACAGGAGCCAATTAAAAATATGGGCAGAAAGTGGGCGGAGCTTTACGCACATATCCTAAATACAGCATGTCACAAAGAGACAGCGCAAATGCTGCCTAGGCGAGACCTATAAAACTGCTCCTGGAAATGCAAGTACACAGAGTAACCTTTGAGCCAGATGGCTAACCTTTACACTAAAGCCTACACTTGCAGGTAGGGAGCAAACCGCGAGCTCTCTGGCTAAGTGGAGGTGCTGTTTGTCTTTTATTACCCCATACACAACAGGCTGAATTAGAAAGTCACCTTTTAAAGTTTATGAAAGAGGTGTCTTTGAACAAGTTTCAACAATGGCCACCTTAAACAAGAGGGGACCCTGACACAGGTGAATATATTCCAAAATGCTACAGCTGATGCCGTGGTACAGGCTGCATGCGGATCAAACCAGAATAAATCACAAACATGCTGCACTAACATGCTTCTTTCTGATTATAGGTCTCATGAGAATATGCTGAATTTCAGTGAAAAACGTGTCATGAAACATGAAGCATTTATTTGAATCAATAAATGAAGGCATGGAGGTATAGGTATGGGGCATAGGCATGGAGGCATAGGCAGGGGACATAGGCATGGAGGCATAGGCAGGGGGGCATAGGCATGGTGGCATAGGCAGGGGGGCATAGGCATGGAGGCATAGCTCAAGACTATTATGATGATGTATTTGCAAGTGGCATTTGGAGAGTTTCATATCAACAGTGAAGTAATCTTTGGGCCATAGCTATTGCTACCAAGAAAAGGCAAGACCCGGTTTGGTAGTTCTGAAACTGACATTGCTTTCTCGCAGTGTATGCATGGTGGGATGTTTGGATTTATGCTAAGAAGCTCAGGGGAAAACACAATATTTCTGTGACAACGCGGACAATTATGGGATGTTGTAGGTGTAGGGGAAATTATTGGCCTCTTTGAGGGAAATATTTGCACAAAGGTTACAGAGATGCTTCTTTTGATTGCTTTAAGAAGCTTGACTGAAGATGATTTTCATGTTATAGAATGGGAAACATTGAGACGTTGAAGGGTTACTGATTGACTCTGCCCCAGTAAAACACAATTTCCCATATTTTATGTAATAGTGCATTAAAGAATCAACCGAATGCCTTCTTGAAAGTAATTGTGGTACCTTACGGCCTCATGTATTTAATCACCTCTTTTTAAAACTGTGCGTGCTGCACCGAGGCTGGTGATTTGTGTTTTGTGCTTCGAATAATGTACATGAGGTTCATTTCGAGCAGTTCCACTGAAATTATGTGGCAGGGGAGGACTAACTTATACGGCTGGGTAGACTAAATTATGTGGAAAGATATGGGAGACATTTTGATAATGTTTCCAGGGGCGTAGCTTCAGGAGGGTGTTTGGGGTCTTACACTCCCCCATAAATCGTATTCTGTAGTGAATAGTTGGGAACATGTGCTTTCAGTTGAGTATGGTAAGGCGTCTGTCGGATTTCACCCAGCATTTCTTTTTTAATTCACACACTTACTGAAACACACACACACTCTCTCTCCTCTCTATTGAGAAGTTCTAAAAAATGTTGGTTAGTTTACAAAACATTTTGGGGCATATTATCAAGAGATGTATCGCCGTTTTTTCGTCACATAGCGCCGAAAAAGTGGCGATTTTACTATCGCACAATTTACAAGGACTCGCTACCATGCAGTAGCGTGAGTTTCCTTGCGATAAAAGCCATTTTTTTCCCGACTTTGCATGTCAGCGATAGACATCGCTAATGACATGCAAAGTGGGCGTACCTTAGAGTTACTACATGACAAACCCTCGCTATCACAGCTTCGCATTATTTACAACGTTGCACCGGTTCCGCGAAGTAGCGCTAAGCCCCCTTTTTCTCAGGTATTTAACTCCTGCTAATAATCTGACTTAACCATACTATGTATGGGAGGTGGATTGGACGGTCAAGTCCACATCTCCCGATTACCAAGCATTTCATTAGCGCAGTTCCCATATCACTGGATTACGTACGCTAATGATGCTTATCGCCGGCTATCGCAGGATTTTACATCGCATGTGAGAAAAGTTTTGCTAATACAATGCTAACAGGGCGATGTAATCTGGCGATAGATATCGATAATTAAAAACGTGCTAAAACCGTTCTGCGATAATTATCAAGGGTTGTTGTTAATATGCCCCTTTGTTTTAAGTAACCTAACAATCCTCACTGCTATCACTTTCCACTGCTTCTTAAGCCGCCATCGCGTCCAGCTTCTCAGATAACGTATGTTAACAAAATATGCCAGCGTGACTGTTGGGAAATCAAACTCTCACGCCTCCCCCTCTCTCCCCTCCCGCCCCCCCCCAATCTTACTGACCAAGCTACACCCCAAGTGATTCTTCTTAAGTTTGTCATTTTTTCACCTAACACAGTCTGGGAAAAGAGTTTGCTTCATTAATATGAGTTTAATATCCAAGTACAGTACTAAGGAACTGAACATGGCAAGTCGACCTTTGCCACGGGCTTCGCAGTGCGCCCATATAGGTTGCTGCGATTTTAGTAGCTTTTGATCCACTTGAGCTAGAAACAATGGGGCAGATTTATGAGCCCCTTGCGCCACTTTTGCGTCACTTTTCCCATGTTAAAAGTGACGCAAAAGTGGCGCAAGGGGCTCATAAATCTGCCCCAATATTTTTGTTAAAATCTGCAGATTGTGCAGCAGAAGATGAATTATGTGGCAAATGTGGAAAATCTATTACTATGCCAAAAATGCCTTAGAGCACATAATTACAGTGGCACTGACTATGAGTAAATATCACATGTATGTAAAAATGCAGCTTTTGAGGAATGTGAAAATCGAGATCCAGAAGCAACAAGAGAGAGAATTCTATGTGCCATTTGACCAACTTTGCAGTAAAGAACACTTCTTATGAAGGGGGAGCTGGGATTAAGAAGATGGTAAGAAATGCCAGTAGTGTGGTTTAAGTAATAACAAGCATTGGCAAACTCAATGTGTTTCGTCTTAGTAGTTTTTAGCCATGCTGCACAGCAACCTCGACAAAACAAAAACAAACCCCATTAATGCGGTCCTCAATGTCATTTACAAGATGACCGCTCCCCAACAAAATGACATGCCCACTATTATTTTAGTTACTGATCCGAGTAAGATCATTAACTAAAAACAAATCACCCAAAAGCGTTTAAAATAAACTTTTTTAAAGTAGGCAGCGGGAGCAGAAGCAATGGGGGCAAAGCACCAGGGTGTGTCAGAAGCAATATGGCGTAAGGTATTAAAATGGTATTAAATTTGTCAATATCAATCATATTAGCGTTTATCTTATTTGAAGAGGAGCTTGTATTGAGTAGTTACATTTGCAAGTTAAGTAATTAGATATTTCTCTTCGAGTAATGATTTTATGTAAACTAGATTAATCTCTAGTAAATTATCTCGTAAAATAACGCTAAGTAAATCAAATTAATTTTCGCTGGAAGAAAATAAGGATGACGAAACATTAAAGATCAAGGAGGTGATATCATAGGAGTACATTATTTAAGACATTTGCTATTGTAAAATGCCCGGGCATTATGGGGCACATCTTTCTAAGAGCAATGAATAATAAATGAGTGGCTCCTGACACTCATTAAAAAAATGTATTACATTTAGTATCCCAGTATCCACCTGGTTCACCTCGTCCATTTGGTTTTGCTGGGAGAGGGTTCGGGGGGAGCACTAGGGCCCCCAAGTCCCTGTCGACTCCCCTGCCAGCACCCATCATGGATGTCGGTGGGACCTGGCAATTCTTTTTTTTTCAACATTAGGGAAATGGTTGCGTGCCCCGCCCTCCATGAGTCTTTATGGCTCTAGTGACCCCATTCCCTCAGGCCTTTTTTTTAAATTATGGGAACGGGGGTGCGCATCCCCTTCCTCGAGCCTCTACGGGCCCTAGGGATCCCATCTCCCATGGCCTTTTTTTATTTTAAGAGGAGGGGGTGCATGCCTTTATAGAGACAATTGTGGTCCCAGAGACCCCAATCCCTCAGGCCTTTGTAAAGGAAGGGAGGCATGAAGTTCCCCTTTCTGAGCTACAAACGGCCCTGGAGACCAGGACCCAGGGGTCTTTTTTTATTTTGAAGGAGAGGGCATGAGGCCCCCCACCCAGAGCCATTAGTGGCCCCAGGGACCCAACCCCCACGGGGCCCTACGTGGTGCACCCATGCCCACCTGAGGCACCACACACCATTGGAGTCATGAGGGAGTTCCAGTGCCCCCGCGGCCCAGCCGGCTTACCCCATGCACCCATCCTGGGAGCTGGTATTGCTTCCCCAGGCCGGAGCCGCAGATTATGCTTGCTCCTACCGCAAGGGAGCAATCTGAGTTTCCCTACCCATCAGAGAGGAGCAGTGAGAAAACAATGTCTGCTCACAACTGGCAGGAGTATTTTAATGCTCCCACCAGGTGGACGCAGACATGCCTTCCATGCCCACACTCCTGTGGCAGGGAAACTGTGTCCAGATGGTGGTCTCCTTGGTACACAGTTACCGAGCTGGCCCCGGGGTATTGGGTCTCTGGGTCCCTAACAGGCTCGGGGAGGGTGGCAATACACTCCCTCACCTTTCAATAATTTTCTTGCTGCCAGGAGATTGGGTCCCTGCTGCTGAAAGCAGCTCGGGAGACGGGCCACACATCCTCTCCCCTTTTATTTTCATTTTGGCCCCGGTGGATGGGGGTAAGTGTGCCTCTCTTCTTTTTTGTCTATTCAGTTCTGGGAGATGAGGTCTTCAGTACCTTTTCAGGCTTGGGGACGGGACCACATGCCACTCTCCTCTTTATCAATCAAAATGTCTGCCCCAGGGGATGGGGTCTCGGGGTCTTCCAGGGGCTCAGGGAATAGGCCCACACCCCCGCTTCCCTAAATAATACATTGCGTCGGATCTCCGGGCCCTAGCCCACCTAGGGGGGTATTTGTTTTTGTAGTCCCCAATACAGAAGTTTTCTAAAATGTTGCCATGGATTTGTCGTGAATTTGTGGCAAAATGTGAAAAAGAAAACGTTTTTGACCACAGGCCTAGGTGGCATGGTATCCATACCCTGCCGCTTTATATCTTTTATTTGTTTTTTTGCATGACTCGAGACTGATTCCTGAGACCTTAGATGGCTGCTGCACATTGTTGTTGATGTGGTTGCAGCCAATCAGATCTCAGCTTGAGTTCTGTCGGCTCCATGGATCCTTTGTAGGAGGAAATATGGAACGTTTTGAGCCTTAATTGCTCAAAAACTACTGAACTGATTTACATCAAATCACAAAAAGGACAATTTCTAGACCAATATATAGCTTTCTATCAAATTTGGTAAAGATACGTTAAGCAATTTGGGTTGTAGCTATGTCTAAATTTCCTATGGAAAAATGAACGGGGAAAATGTGTTTTGCAATGGTTTGTACTAGTGGCACCACAGCACAGCCCCAAATACTGCAGGTGGGGCTGTGACCAATGCCAGAGTGCAGCACTTGCACCACTTTCTTTTACGCCAAAGGCAAAATCTCTGGTGTCAGGTGGACTTTCTACCCCACGAGGGCCAGTTTTAAGCAACCTCTCCATTTGAGACGAACCTCATGTCTTCCTCCAGGAGGGAGAAAGCCACTTTTGCCCCTTCTGGGGAGAGGGTGTACCTTGATGCCAGGGCAGGCCGAACCCTCCTTTTGTTTGTTTTGCCACCTTTTACAATTTAGAATGGCCCTCGTAGCAAATGGACAGCAAACCCCCCATCTGGCCCTGGGAGGGGGGCAGAAAACCTAGTTCGTCCCATTGAGTGGGAATGTGGACAATGCCAGTTGTTTTGCCCCCTACCCCATGCCATGGCCAGACATGTGGTTTGCCTTTAATTTGCCCTTGTGGGGGGCAGAGCACCCACTACACACCAAGAAATTCTAAAAGGCACCAAAACAAAAAATAAGAGCGTGAGGCCTACTCTGTCATTGAGCAATATCCCTGCCCCATAAGGGGCAATAGTGCCTTTCTGCCCCCCTGGGGGTTTGTCCCAGTTGGAGAGAATACCCCAAATAGGCTCCCCTGGGGGTAGAAAGTACACCTGACACCTGGTGTTTTGCCTTTTAGGGCAAAAGAAAGCAGCACAAGTGTTTCACTCTGACATTAGCCACAATCCCACCCCAAAAGGGCCAAACTAATATTTCTGCCTCCTCAGGGGAGAAAAGAGGTTTGCCCTAAATTGCCCCTGGAGAAGCAGAATGACCATTGTAAGACAGGACTATAATTTTTTAATAAAATAATGTAGTGGGTCTGTCACATCCTAGCACCAGGTCCACCTTCACCCCTAAAGGCTCAACAGCCTTTCTGCTTCCATCTCAATGGCAAGCGAGAACACATTTGATTCTTTTCAGTGTTGTTTTTAAATATGGGCCAGGAGAGTGTGGCTAACTCCCAATATCGCCCCCTTACAATGGTGAATGACTGCACTTTTTAGGCTTGGGTAGGCTGCCACCCGGGAAAGTCTACCAAGCCCAGACACTTCTGAAAACTAGATAACTGGGTGAGTCCAGGATGGTGTGCTTCGCGTGGATCCCACAACATTGTCTTACCCCAAATGCCCTGCAGACCTCAAACTTTAACTACAAATACAGATTTTCCTCACATTTCTGTGAGGGAAACTTATGGAGTCTACGAGGAGCCACAAATTTCCTACAACCCTGAGTTCCCACATGTTCCCACATAAGAACATTGTATTGGTGGGCGAAGAGACCACGACACAAAATGCCCTACAGCACTACATAGATAAACAAGCAAGTGGGGTACCTGCAGTATTTGGGGCTGTGCTGTGGTGCCACTCATGCAAACCTACAAACCACAGAAAATTCTGAAAACTAGGCAACCCGGGAATTCCTGGATGGTGTGCCTTGCGTGGATAACCTGAGGATTACTGTTGTTACTATGTCCGGCAAACCTCAAACTTTGCATGAAACCACCCATTTTCCTTACATTCTGTGATAGAAACTTCTGAAATCCACAGGAATCCACAAAATTCCTACCAGCCAGCATTACCCCACTTGTGCCGATAATAACGCTGCACCTACTGCCTGTGATTGCAACAGATCAATCTAAGGTCAATTGGAGCCGTTCCATTGACCTTGGTTTGATCTGTTCCTATCGTGAGCACTATGCCTACCCACACAAGTGAGGTACCATTTTTGTCGGCATATTTGGGAGAATGTTTGGTGGAAGAAGGTTTCACGCAGATTTCAGAACTTTCCATCACAGATGTGAGAAAAATGATTTTGAGGTTTGCAAGGGATTCGGGGTAAAAACACCTGATAAGAGTCACACAAGTCACCCCACCCAAGATTCCCCCAAGTGTCTAGTTTAACATTTTTTACAAGTTTCCTGGTTTTCCCTAGGTGCTGGGGAGCAAAGGCCCAAAATAAAGAGCTACCCACATTGAAAACGTTAGTTTCCAGTGGAAAAAGTTTATGTATCCATGTTGCGTTTTGGGCTGGTTCCTGTTGCAGGCACTAGGCCTACCCACACAAGTGAAGTATTATTTTTTTTGGCATACTTAAGGGACTGATGGGTGGAAGGACGTTTGTGGCTTCCTGCAGGTTCCAGAACTTTTCAACATAGAAACATAAGGAAAATTTGATATTTTACTCAAGGTTTGAGGTTTGCAAGGGATTCTGGGGAAATAAAACCTGGTGAGAACCATAAATGTTATCCCATTCTGGATTTCCCCAGGTGTCTAGTTTAAGAAATGGACAGGTTTGCTATGTTTCCCAAGATGCCGGTTGAACTAGGGCTCAAAATCCACAGGTACCCGCATTGGAAAAATTTCAGTTTTCAGTGGAAAAATGTGATGTATCTATGTTGTGTTGTGGGCTGGTTCCTGTTGTGGGCATTAGGCCTACCCACACAAGTGAGGTGCAATTCTTTTATCAGGAAACATGGGCAATGCTGGGTAGGAGGTAGTTTGTGGCTTCCCACAGATTCCAGAACTTTCCAAGGCAGGTATGTAAGGAAAATGTGTTTCTTTAGTCAAAGTTTTGTGTTTCTTTTGTCAAAGTTTGAGGTTTGCAAGGGATTCTTGGTAAGCAAAAACCTGGTAAGAGCCATGTAAGTCACCCCATCCTGGATTCCCCACGTATATAGTTAGAAAAAATGTGTATGTTTGCTCGGTTTCCATAGGTGCCGGCTGAGGTAGGGCCCAAAATCCAGAGCTACCCACATCGTAAAGTAAGGGTCAGTTTTCAGTGGAAATAAGTGAAGCATCCATGTTTGGTTTTGGCCCGTTTTCTACTGTGGGCAATTGTACTGCACAATTGAGGTACTACTATTATCGGGAGAGTTTGAGGGAATGCTGGCTGAAAGGAAGTATGTAGCTTCCCACTGATTCCAAAACTTTCCCCCCAAAGAAATGTAAGGAAAATATGTTTCTTTTGTCAAGGTATCAGTTTTGGAAGGGATTATGGGTGTCTGGGTTAAAAAACCTGTTGGGATCCACTCAAGTCTCTCCGCCCTGGATTCCACAAGGTGCCTAGTTTTAAAAGATCTGCAAGATTGCTAGATTTCCCTAGGTGCCTGCTGAGCTGGGGTTCAAAATCCACTGCTACCCACATTGGAAAAAAGGGGCAGATTTCAGTGGAAAAATGGGATGCATCCATGTTGTATTTTGCTCTATTTTCTGTCATGGGCATTAGGCCTACCCACGCAAGTGAGGTACAATTTTTATTGGCGGACATGTGAGAGGATTGAGTAGTCATTACCAATTGGATTTTAGTATGGGCATGTACAAATAAGCACTGCTCCTAAACTCCATATCTTGTGCCCATGTCTGAAATACATAGGTTTCCTTGATACCCATTTTTCACTCAACATATTTCACCATATGAATTGGTCTATACACGGCACACAATGAAAAACCATTGTACGGTGCAGCTCAGCTGTGGACTCTGGGTATCTTGGATTCTTGGAGAAGCTACAAACCCTATTCATTCCCACAACCAGGAGAGTCTTGCAGACATAATGGTATATTGCTTTTGTAAATTGACCATTTTGATAAGAAGTTACAATCAAAAACGTTGTCACAATTGGCTGTTTTTCCTACTCATTTACAACATTCCTTTATTTCAATGGTTAGTTTCTTTGAGAAAACCGTGAAGGATCTACACAAATGGCCCCTCGTTTAATTTGGAATTTTAACTACATTTTAAAAATCTATAGCTTTTGTGCATCACCCATGGGTTTTATACTGGTTTTATACAGGTTTCCACCACAAACTGGAAGTAGGTTGAGAGCACAAAAAATTGGAACACTGGGCTACCTCTTTGAAAAATGCCAAAACTCTTTCTCTTCTGAGTGCCTTTATTTTACCTCTTGCCTCAGTTAAATTTTCTTATTTTTCACTTTTGACTCTTTTTCACTTTTTTCCTTCTTTTCCCGCAGCTGCTGCCCCGCGGCCCCTCCCCCGTTTTCCTGCCTCCTAGCTGCTCTCCCTCCCCGACCGCTACTTAATGGCGGTTGCTGCGTGGATGTGCACAGTGGGCACGCTGATGGTGCACCACAGGCGCACCAAAGGCAAGCCTGTTTGCACCCGTCTGCAACCCGACCGTGACCAGCGCAAGGGACCCTGGTCCACCGACCCACCACTGCTACACCTTCTCGGCCCTCGACGCACTCAACACAGGCCAAAACAACAGCAGCAAGCGTTCTTCACCAAGTGACACCCACGGACCCTTCATCTGCTACCACTGCGTCACTCCTTCACCATCGCGGAGACCCAGGACTCACCACAACCCTCCCGTCACAACACCACCATACTCAAAACACTGCAATGCATCCTCCTCAACGTTCGCTCCCTCCACAGACATGCCGCACAAATCTGGGACCTCCTCGACAGCACCACCCCGATGTTGCCTTCCTCACAAAAACCTGCACAAACGCCGCCTCGGGTCCAGACATCACGATCGCCATCCAAGAAGGATACAAGATCACCCTGAAGGACCACCCAGGAGGAGGCATCATCATCGCCCACAAATCCTACCTCTAACCTCTACCACAAACCTGATGGAACACCTACACTTCAAGATACAGACCAACCCGACCACCACCCTCCAGGGCACCCTCATCTACAGGCCCCCAAGACCCTACACTCCTCTCACCGACTCCATCACTGACATCATCACCCCGCAAGCCATCACCTCCACTGACTACATATGCTGGGAGACCTCAACTTCCACCTCAATAACCTCCAAGTCCCCAACTCCACCTCCCTCCTGAACAACTTCCTCAACATCGGACTCAAACAGATCGTACCAGAACCCACGCACTCAGCAGGGCACATCCTCGACCCCATCTTTGCAGTAGGAAACTCCATCACCTTCAGCCACACCTCCAAACTCCCATGGACAGACCATCGTTGCATCCACTTCACCTTCAAAACAACCATCACCCGCAAACCTCCACACCAAATCCCACGCAGAAACTGGAACAAGATCTTCGACGACCAGCTTACCGCCTCTCTCAGTTGCTTCACTCCAACCACCACGGACAGGGACCCAAACACTGCAGCCCGAACCCAGCACAAATGGATCACCGACAGTGCCAACACCATCACCCCCATCAATAAAACCACCAACACACACGCCAAGAGAGCTAACTGGTTCTCCACCGAACTCCGAGAATCCAGAAAAACCTGCAGATGTCTCCAAAAAATCTGGAGAAACTCCAAAACAACAGTAGCCCATGACAACTTCAAAGCAGCCACCACCGCCCACCTCCAGCTCATCAGAAACACAAGGAAGAAAGCACTCCAAGACAGAATTTTCACCCACGAACACAACAGCAGGGAACTTTTCAGCATCATCAAAGAGGTCACCCAACCAAACAGTGAGACTACAGACATCCCACACTCCCAGGACCTCTGCAACAAACTCAGCTCCTACTTCCACCACAAAATCAAAACCATCTATGACAACTTTGACGACAAAAACTAACACGGAAAACCCACACCTCCCACTCCTGACTCCACGCAGCCGACACTCGAAAGCTGGACCGCTCTCACCCCCGAAGACACCCTGAAGACAATGAAGTCAATCCAATCCAGGGCCACCACAAACACTAGCACCCCTCAGATCTACCACAGAGACACCAACATCATCGCCCCTGACCTTCGCTGAACCATCAGCTGCTCCATCGAGACCACCTCCTTCCCCAACGACTGGAAACATGCAGAGATCAACCCTCTCCTCAAGAAACCCTCGGCGGACCCCACAGACCTCAAAAAACTTCGGACCCATCTCTTTACTCCTGTTTCCGGCGAAAGTTATCAGAAAAGCCGTAAACAGCCCGCTCGCCTCCTTCATCGCAGGAAACAACATCCTTGACACCTCCCAATCCGGCTTCAGGAAAAACCACAGCACTGAAACCACCCTCCTTGTCACAACAGATGACATCTGCTCCCTCCTCGATAGAGGCCAGACTGTTGCCCTCATCCTCCTGGACCTCTCTGCAGTCTTCGACACAGTCTCTCACCGCACCCTAGCGTGCAAACTCCACGATGCAGGAATCCGGGACAGGCCCTCGACTGTATCCGCTCTTTCCTCTCCGGCAGAACGCAGCGGGTCAGACTCCCACCCTTCCTTTCGGATCCCACACCGATCACCTGCAGAGTTCCCCACGGACCCTCCATCAGCCCCACCCTGTTTAACATCTAAATGGCCCCGCTTGCCCCCATCGTCAGATCCCACAGGCTCAACATTGTATCCTACACAGACGACACCCAACTCATCCTCTCCATATCCAAAGAATCCAACGTATCCAAACATAACTTTCAAGAAGGAATGAAAGCAGTTGCCAAGTGGATGAAGAGCAGCTGCCTACAACTCAACATGGACAAAACCGAGTACTCATCATGGGCCCACACCCCAACACCTAGAATGACACCTGGTTGCCCCCCGCCCTTAGGAACTCACCCCCACGGACCATGCATGCAACCTCGGAATTATCCTGGACTCCGGACTCAAAATGGACTGCCAAATCAACGCTGTCTCATTCTCCTGTTTCCACACCCTCCAACATCTATGAAAGACCTTCAAATGGTTCCCCCTCAAGCACAGAAAGACCGCCACCCACACCCTCATCAGCAGCAGACTCAACTATGGCAATGCTCTCAATGCCGGAATCAACAAGAACCTTACCAGTTAACTTAGAATGTCTAGAATGCCTGTGCCAAACTACTCCTCAACCTTCCATGCCACTTCCACATCACCCAACACCTACGTACACTATATTGGCTCCACATCGAGAAGAGAATCACCTTCAAGCTCATCACCCATGCCCACAAAGCCGTTCACAACACCAGGCCTGCATACCTGAAGTACTGCCTCACATTCCATGCACCCCAAAGACCCCTCCACTCAGCCCAGCTCTCCCTCGCTATGGTGTCTCGCATTAAGAAGAACAGAACAGGAGGTCGCTCCTTCTCCTTCAACATGGCCAAGGGATGGAACACCCACCCGCTTCACCTCAGACATACGCCAACGCTCTCCAAGTTCACAAATGACCGCAAGACCTGGCTCTTCGACAGATCTCCTTGAACATCCTGTACCTGCACCCCCCAGCACTTTGAGACCCACACAGGTGAGTAACAAACCCATGATTGATTAAATGATAATGAAAACGGCACTTCCTACTGACTGTGTGGACCCCCAGCACTAGACAACACAACGTCAGAGGGTGGGGGAGTTGTGGGACTGACTAGATAAATATGATGGGAACAACAGTAGAAAGCGGTGGTACCTTGAGGGAGACAAATCTGGCTGCCTATTGGGGCTCTTGATCAGAACAGAAACTCAACCGAGTCCAATACTAGAGATATGTGATAGAGGGAGCAAAGTAGTAAACACAACACAAAATTAATGCTGCATTTGCAACGCATCTGAAAGAGGTATATATAAAACCCCAGAACATCACGTGCACAGTGAGCATAACGACATATCTAGGTGAAATAGTATTACCCAGACTAGACCCTGAGGCCCAGGAGGCCCTCGGTACCCCGATGACAAAAACTGAACTAAGGGCTGCAAAAAACAGAAATGAAACCAGCAAAGTCCCTGGGCACTGATGGTCTAACAGTCGAATTCTATAGACAATACCCAGGTTTGGTCATAGACAGGCTGCTGGAGGTGTTATCAGAGGCATGGGAGAAGAAAAAGCTACCGCAGACAATGCTGGAGGCGCTCATAGTAGTAGTGCTCAAGCCCGGGAAGAATCCTGTCAGGAATCGTGATGTGCAGCGCCTGCCTAGCCATTAATACTACATATCCCAAAAGGCAAAATGGAGGAGGAGCAAGCGTCCACAAGAGGACGCGACATGCGCTCGTTAGCGTGCGTGATTCTGTCTGATTCGGATTTTCTTCTCAGCTGATGGTCGGAGAAACACTGTGTGGTTTTGGTGTTCGGCTGAGCACGTTCCGTTCCGCTCCTGGTAAGGAATTCAGAACACTTCACCGGACGGCGAGTGTGCTCTGGAGGACCGGCAGCGTAGGGCGGCGTTCGCATTTCACCGGACGGTGAATGCATGCTGGCTCAAAGAGGCGGGCAGCGGTGAGGAAACCGTGGACGCCCTTCAAAGCATTTCTCCTGAGTGTCTTGGGGTATAACGAGCGGCGGTGAATAAACTGTTTTAACCCTTGTGAGGTACAGCTTGAGGCTTATAGGACTATTTGAGACTGCCTACTGTATACCTTGGTGTTCTGAGTTCACTAATGCTGTCATCGCTGGCACAGCATGAAAATGTGACAGTGAGTTTACTTTCGTAAATTTATAATTTCCAAGGGAACAACGTTTTCATTTCACTGATGAGTAGCTATCATCTGTTGGCTGGATCCAGGAGCGTGCCACAGTAACACTCTGGCGGAATCCAAGAACTATTTGTACTTTAAGGCCTTATGACTTTCTTTTTATCGAGACTTTTTTTTGTTTTTTCTTGCTGCCCATAAGAGAACCGGTAAGCCGTGGGAGTTCACCGATTCAAGGGTGTGCTAGGCACAAGGTCTCATGGTGAATGTGGTATGAGTGTGGTTTCACTTAATGTGTTATGTTTTATAGGATTATCCATCACATGGGACTGGTTGTTTTCAGAGGCTAGATGCAGGCATGAGCGCGTTGGTGGATAAGGTATTTATGTCCCATTAGTAAGACCATATGAGAGTAGCCATATATATGTATGTATTTTTGATCTCTGTTGTTTTGTCTTATAGAGTCTCCTTCCTGGCTGTTCCCAACCTTTCCTTACCCTCACTTGATCGCCCTAGTACTCCGTAACTTTTAAGTTGGAGTGTGGGGATGTCAAGGGGTGGACCCCTTATTGCATTGTCCGGACCCTGAGGAGTACAAAATCCTGTCAGAATCACGCATCCACGAAAGGATACTCCTCCCGGTCCGGGTGTGGCAATGTATGGCGTCCATGTTGGTTCAGGCATTGGCCTTAGTTCAACAGGAACTCATGACCTCTAGGCTTGAAACTGCTGCTTCGTGAGACAGGTAGATAAGTTGACAAGGAACCCTTTTGATGTATCCGCCACCGGTAACCCCCAAATACAGGTTACGGTTCCTCCACCTATCCCTTTAGCGAGCCCCGAGAGGTATGCAGGAGACCCACAGAAACTCCAGGTATTCTTAACACAGATTATGCTTCATTTCTCTTGTAAACCCTCGTCGTTTCCGAATAATCACCCAGGGTAGCTTTTGCGATCTCGTATTTGATAGGGGATGCCGCCAATTGGGTGGTTCCTTTGGTTAGAAATAACGACTCAGTACTGTTCGATTGGGAGGCTTTCCGTGCCCCGTTTGAAAGAGTGTTCGATAGACGAACTACTACTTTTAGCACAGATTGAGAGTTATTAGAATGAAGGCGAGGGAGAAATGACCTGGTGACATACCTTACGTCCTTCAATTGGTTGGTTGCTAAAGTAGCGTGGCCAGAAGAAAAGAGAATTTCTCTTTTTTTATCAAGGTCTACGCGACGAGTTGAAGGACGTTAAGACTAGATGGACGCATGTCTGAAAGAGGGGGAGAGAAGCATAAAGGAAATAGGTCCTTCTATAGGTCGGACAAGAACCCCAGGAAAGAGACAGCGAACAGTGAATCTCTAAGCGAACCCATGGAAATAGAAGCCATCAGGGCACCCCTTTCGCATACTGAGAGAGCGAGAGACGTTGAACACAGGGGTTATGTATGTACTGTGGCAAACAAGGGCATTTCGTACATGACCGCCCATCAAAATCAAAGACACAAGGATTTTCTTACAGGAATAAGAAAGCTGTAGTTTCTGTTCTGGGCGCGGAGGCTGATACATCTGCCACAACTCCCTCTGTTCTATCAGGGGAAAAAGAATGGAAGATCCAGTCTCTATCGACAAACAAGTTAAAAGACACAGAATCACACATAGGTGCCGATTCGGATCCTGGAGAAACCGGGTACAAACCGTCGGACGGAGGGTTTTCTCTGTCCGACTCGTACCCGGTTGTAAAACTTTACAAACATGCAAGTACGATTCGCACGGAAACACTATTTCCGTACGATTCGTACAAAACACCAACCGAGGAAAATAAACATACAAATGACATCCGGAAAAGTGCCGACGTGACGTCGGGACGCATGCAGCCTGCGTTCCACGAACCAGGAAGTACGATTCGCACCGACGTCATCCCGCACGGAGAATATTTTCCGGCAGCTAAAAACTGCCGGGAAATCAGGACGACGCGCACAAGGAGCACCTGTACGCGACGGACAGACATGGACCCGAACCTACGTGTCATCCCGGCCCTCATAGCAGTCGACCTCCTCTACAGGTACCGACGCAGACGCCGCAGAAGGTCAGAACAACACCCAGGGGCAAGAGGGGGAGGAGCAGAGGCAGGACACAAAACCCCCACCCAAGTCACACAGCACACATGCCCTGGACATACCTGACCTCCAGGCCCTGGTCACTTCGAGGGGGTGGGGGTGTGTCCAGCAACGCCAGCGTCTGCCACAACGGAAGTGGGCGACGACGCGAACCGGCAACACAACAATACAGGTACCGTACCCACGCCTTAAGAGCGTGGGTACGAGTCGTACCACGCCCACACCCACGTCACCCCAACAATGGCGGTACGGCCCGTACCCATGTGCCAAAGGCCTGGGTACGGGCCGCACAAGCATTCCACAGCGTGGGCACGGGTACGTACGGACCGTACCCTCACCCGCGTATGTATGGAGCGTGCCCCCACCCCAACAGTGTATGTACGGACCGTACCCCCACCCGCATATGTATGGAGCGTACCCCCACCCCAACAGTGTATGTACGGACCGTACCCCCACCCGCATATGTATGGAGCGTACCCCCACCCCAACAGTGTATGTGCGGACCGTACCCTCACCCGCGTATGTATGGAGCGTACCCCCACCCCAACAGTGTATGTACGGACCGTACCCTCACCCGCGTATGTATGGAGTGAACCCCCACCCCAGCAGTGTATGTACGGACCGTACCCCCACCCGCGTATGTATGGAGCGTACCCCCACCCCAACAGTGTATGTACAGACCGTACCCTCACCCGCGTATGTATGGAGCGTACCCCCACCCCAACAGTGTATGTACGGACCGTACCCTCACCTGCGTATGTACAGAGCGTACCCCCACCCCAACAGTGTATGTACGGACCGTACCCCCACCCGCGTATGTATGGAGCGTACCCCCACCCCAACAGTGTATGTACAGACCGTACCCTCACCCGGGTATGTATGGAGCATACCCCCACCCCAACAGTGTATATACGGACCGTACCCTCACCCGCGTATGTATGGACCGTACCCCCACCCCAACAGTGTATGTACGGACCGTACCCCCACCCGCGTATGTATGGAGCGTACCCCCACCCCATCAGTGTATGTACGGACCGTACCCCCACCCGCATATGTATGGAGCGTACCCCCACCCCAACAGTGTATGTACGGACCGTACCCCCACCCGCATATGTATGGAGCGTACCCCCACCCCAACAGTGTATGTGCGGACCGTACCCTCACCCGCGTATGTATGGAGCGTACCCCCACCCCAACAGTGTATGTACGGACCGTACCCTCACCCGCGTATGTATGGAGTGAACCCCCACCCCAGCAGTGTATGTACAGACCGTACCCCCACCCGCGTATGTATGGAGCGTACCCCCACCCCAACAGTGTATGTACGGACCGTACCCTCACCCGCGTATGTATGGAGCGTACCCCCACCCCAACAGTGTATGTACGGACCGTACCCTCACCCGCGTATGTACAGAGCGTACCCCCACCCCAACAGTGTATGTACGGACCGTACCCCCACCCGCGTATGTATGGAGCGTACCCCCACCCCAACAGTGTATGTACGGACCGTACCCTCACCCGGGTATGTATGGAGCATACCCCCACCCCAACAGTGTATATACGGACCGTACCCTCACCCGCGTATGTATGGAGCGTACCCCCACCCCAACAGTGTATGTACGGACCGTACCCCCACCCGCGTATGTATGGAGCGTACCCCCACCCCATCAGTGTATGTACGGACCGTACCCCCACCCGCGTATGTATGGAGCGTACCCCCACCCCAACAGTGTATGTACAGACCGTACCCTCACCCACATATGTATGTAGCGTACCCCCACCCCAACAGTGTATGTACGGACCGAACCCCCACCCGCGTATGTATGGAGCGTACCCCCACCCCAACAGTGTATGTACGGACCGTACCCCCACCCGCGTATGTATGGAGCGTACCCCCACCCCAACAGTGTATGTATGGACCTTACCCCCACCCGCGTATGTATGGAGCGTACCCCCACCCTAACAGTGTATGTACGGACCGTACCCTCACCCGCGTATGTATGGAGTGTACATGGCGAGACGCAGGAGGGGTGGGCGTAGAGTCCTCCCAGCAGTGCCCAGACACAGGAGGGGTGTGTGCCTATCACTCCCAGCAGTGCCCAGACACAGGAGGGGTGTGTGCAGAGTCCTCCCAGCAGTGCCCAGACACAGGAGGGGTGGGTGCAGAGTCCTCCCAGCAGTGCCCAGACACAGGAGGGGTGTGTGCAGAGTCCTCCCAGCAGTGCCCAGATGCAGGAGGGGTGGGTGTAGAGTCCTCCCAGCAGTGCCCAGACACAGGAGGGGTGGGTGCCTATCACTCCCAGCAGTGCCCAGACACAGGAGGGGTGTGTGCAGAGTCCTCCCAGCAGTGCCCAGACACAGGAGGGGTGTGTGCAGAGTCCTCCCAGCAGTGCCCAGACACAGGAGGGGTGTGTGCAGAGTCCTCCCAGCAGTGCCCAGACACAGGAGGGGTGGGTGCAGAGTCCTCCCAGCAGTGCCCAGACACAGGAGGGGTGGGTGCAGAGTCCTCCCAGCAGTGCCCAGATGCAGGAGGGGTGGGTGTAGAGTCCTCCCAGCAGTGCCCAGACACAGGAGGGGTGGGTGCCTTCATTCCCAGCAGTGCCCAGACACAGGAGGGGTGTGTGCAGAGTCCTCCCAGCAGTGCCCAGACACAGGAGGGGTGTGTGCAGAGTCCTCCCAGCAGTGCCCAGACGCAGGAGGGGTGGGTGCAGAGTCCTCCCAGCAGTGCCCAGACGCAGGAGGGGTGGGTGCCTATCACTCCCAGCAGTGCCCAGACACAGGAGGGGTGGGTGCCTATCACCCCCAGCAGTGCCCAGACACAGGAGGGGTGGGTGTAGAGTCCTCCAGCAGTGCCCAGACACAGGAGGGGTGTGTGCAGAGTCCTCCCAGCAGTGCCCAGACACAGGAGGGGTGGGTGCAGAGTCCTCCCAGCAGTGCCCAGACACAGGAGGGGTGTGTGCAGAGTCCTCCCAGCAGTGCCCAGACGCAGGAGGGGTGGGTGTAGAGTCCTCCCAGCAGTGCCCAGACACAGGAGGGGTGGGTGCCTATCACTCCCAGCAGTGCCCAGACACAGGAGGGGTGGGTGCAGAGTCCTCCCAGCAGTGCCCAGACACAGGAGGGGTGGGTGCAGAGTCCTCCCAGCAGTGCCCAGACACAGGAGGGGTTGGTGCAGAGTCCTCCCAGCAGTGCCCAGACACAGGAGGGGTGGGTGCAGAGTCTTCCCAGAAGTGCCCAGACACAGGAGGGGTGGGTGCAGAGTCCTCCCAGCAGTGCCCAGACGCAGGAGGGGTGGGTGTAGAGTCCTCCCAGCAGTGCCCAGACACAGGAGGGGTGTGTGCAGAGTCCTCCCAGCAGTGCCCAGACACAGGAGGGGTGTGTGCAGAGTCCTCCCAGCAGTGCCCAGACACAGGAGGGGTGTGTGCAGAGTCCTCCCAGCAGTGCCCAGACACAGGAGGGGTGTGTGCAGAGTCCTCCCAGCAGTGCCCAGACACAGGAGGGGTGGGTGCAGAGTCCTCCCAGCAGTGCCCAGACACAGGAGGGGTGGGTGCAGAGTCCTCCCAGCAGTGCCCAGACGCAGGAGGGGTGGGTGTAGAGTCCTCCCAGCAGTGCCCAGACACAGGAGGGGTGGGTGCCTATCACTCCCAGCAGTGCCCAGACACAGGAGGGGTGTGTGCAGAGTCCTCCCAGCAGTGCCCAGACACAGGAGGGGTGGGTGCAGAGTCCTCCCAGCAGTGCCCAGACGCAGGAGGGGTGGGTGTAGAGTCCTCCCAGCAGTGCCCATGGAACGCAAAGGGTGGAGTAGCCACAGATACAATGCCCACAAATGTCAGTCAGGTGCACAAAGACCCTGCAGTACATGTACCACATGTGTGCGAGGCTGGGAGTACACACATACATAGCGCCTAAAAGAGAACATGTCCACATGAAGTCATGTCAACAGTCTACATACACAAGTACAGTGACCACCAAGAATGCCACGAATGATGCAGGTGAAGACATCGCTCAGCATGCATGTGCAAAGTTGAAGGAGTCCGTCACACACCCAGCTGATGTAGACACAGCTCAGCACCACATAGTGGAAACACCCTGCAGGGAAGATGTCAGGTTACACAGAGGAAGGAACACACCTTGGGACGATGTCACCATGCAGTAACTGCTTACATGAACAAAGTAAGTTAGCCAACAGCTTGTGATGGCACACAGATACCAGGGTCCACCCTATGACCAGCACAAGACTACATTTCCCACACACCCAACACATTATCACCACCCAAAATCATGGAGCAGGTCCACCAATAGCAATACCAGATAAACAGTAGTGTTCCAACGAAAAAACAAATTGCTTTATTCAGCAGGATGTAAGTAATAATCATCATAAATGTCAATATATACTAGGCCCATAGGGCTGTCCATGACTCAAATCCGGATGGGGGACACAGTGGTACGTGTGTCCCCTAGCTTGCCTGCACAGTCAGACTCCTTTGTCTTCCACAGAGGGGGGGCATCATGTTGGGGGGAAGGACCAGGCACCGCAGGGACAGGAGGGGCAAGGGTAGGTGTTGTGGGTGCAGGGACGGATGACTCCAACACAGGGGGTGGGGCAGCGCCAAAGGTGGATTGGAGCACGGCGCTGCACACTACTGCCAGGTCGCCCAGCGTCTCCCCTGCACCCGAAGGAACCACAGGCCCCAAGGAGGGGGGGGGTCACAGGGATGGGTCGCAGCGCTACCCGGGGAGGGTGTGGACAGGGGGGGGACTCAACCACCCTGACCGGGGACTCCTTTGACCGCTTGCGGGGTGGTGTCACTGTGGGGCTCAGGGACAGAGCGGCCATGAAGGAGTCCTTGCTGGATTTGTGGCCAGGAGAGCTGAGGGGAGTGGATTTGGAGGGAGTGGATTTTGCAGAATGCGGACTCCCACTCCGGCTGCGTGTCTTACGTTTGCCCCCCGACCCAGTGGGTGTGCCTACTTCACCCTGTGTGTGCGTGCCAGGAGGTGTGCGCTTGTCCTTCCCTGCTGGTGTGGTGCCTGTGTCTGGTGGGGTGTGTGCATGCTGACGTCTGGGTGTACGTGGGACAGGCATGGGAGTGGGAAGTGTGGATGGGGCATGGGTAGGGGGTGGGACGAAGTGCTGCAGGAGACCCACTGCTGCAGTCAGTGTCGAGTCAATAGACCGCAGCAAGTTGCGTTGGTCAGCCTGCGATGCTGAAATGCCCTCCAAGTATGCCTCCATGTTGTTGAGCACTTGACTGTGGCCATGGAGGACATTAAGCATCGCAGCCTGACCAACCTGCAACTGCCTCAGGATGTCCACAGACTCGGCATTGGCGGCAGCAGTGGAGACAGGGGCAGGGGGTGCGGTGCCTGGCAGGAAGGAGACACGTGGTGACCTAGCACGCCAGGAAGGGACACGAGCAAGTGGGAGGCCGGTGATGGCAATGGAGGGGGCGGGGAGAGATGTTGTGCTGCTGTCAGCTGTTGGAGCAGTCTCCGCCCCCTCAGAGAGCTCAGCCTCGGACCCGTCAGCTTCAAATTCTGTGGTGGCAGTGGACAGGTCCTCCAGCTCACTCCCCTCGGCCTCAGTTCCACTGGATGTGCCAGCTAAGATGTCACTGCTGGCACTGGTGCCCGGTCCCTCCGCACGGTCCGTGCCGGTGTCTCCATCCGTGTCCCCCGACGATGCTGTGGGCAAGGTGAATAAACAGGAATTAATCAGACACCTGTATACATATGTCACATGAGTCAAATCTATATAGGTTACAGTGCATAGCCTGAAATGAAAGATGAGTAACATCTACAATACAAGGTACATATATAGGCCCTGCAACACACAGTTGGTTCACCCACCATGCCACTGAGAAACTATGGAGAGCATGACACATTTTCAAATGACATGATATGGATTTGGACAGAGGAGCCAGGCTCTGGGGACAATCCAGCACTGCATCTGCACCACACAGCGTTGCCGTAACTAGGGATGAGCAGGGACCATCTCCATGAACTTGAGGCACATGCTGCAAAGGTAATACTTAAAGACATGCCCAACATGAATGGGTCACTGCACCTTAAGTGTATGTCCAGACAAACATCACACACTGGCCAGACCGAGCAATGAGATTTCAGGTGTCGACATGTAGGCCTTGCCCGCACCAACCACCCCCTACATGAGACAATTTGATGAGACACAGGAAGCACTTGCATCTCTTAGTCTGGGAGAAATACACATGGGCTGGCAGAAACCCATATTGGACCCAAAATACCCCATGTGCGCCTGTACAACGATCTCATTTACAAATGGCCATCATCAGATAATTGTAACAAGACACACAGGCACTGGCCACCGTGAGTATGAACGAGGAAAATTAGGTCAGGCTGTACAGTGGACACTTGTAGAACACGTTACGTAAATATACATGGTGCCAGGGGACAATGGCACAGAGCACACCCTATGCTGTAGACACTGAGAGTGTCCACATATTGTGATGACACACATGATACCTACCAAATATGCCCCAGGGGACAGTAGTGGCCACAATATTCCATGGTCCTGAATGGTAATGACTGCAACACAGGCCACCATCCCTGCACTCTGCGTATCACACACTAATGCACATCATGTCACAGGCCACAACATAGGACATGCTTGCTGTAAGGCATTACACTTCAGAGACATACTCCTATGTCTGGACTCAGCATCAGTGCCAATTGACATGGACCCCACAAGTACTGAAGTGGACAGGGCACAGGCAAGGTCCCAAAACCTGTTACACACCACCCCCACACATGATGCTGCAAGCATTGGTCACGTGGATAAACTGCCAGCCCAGATGACCTTGTGAAAGAGTGACTACTCACAGACCAGGGAATACATGGCAAGGAGGGGAAGGGAGGAAGGACAGCACCGCTATACTGTTGGTGACAGGACCTGCACCGCACATTTAAACACTGGCAGTGTATCCATGCAACTGCGCACTTACAAATGCTGGTGACACACAACAAACACACATGTACCTACCCCCTTCCTGCTGCTGCTTCTCCCGTAAGCGCCTGTCCATGTCTGGAAAGACCACCGCCAGCACACGCTTGTGGATGTGGGTCAGACGGCGACGCCCATGGTTCTTAGGGCCCACAGGTGAGTTCCCCAGCAGGACCCGTGCGATCCTCCGCATCCAGCACCGGATATCCTGCCAGCGTTTTCTCACCTGGGCCAGGCGCCGCTTGCGACCCTCCGTCCTCCTCACGGCACTGACGGCGTCCCTCCAGATCTGCTCCTTGGCAGAGGCGCCTACCTGTGGGGTTGAAAAAGTGAGACTACATCAATACACCTGCCACATGTCACAGAGACACACATTAGAACAATTTTGCTGGTTTCAACAAGGCATAGTATGCAGCCAAAGCATTGCACCTTTGTCATAGTGACATTTTTCTCTGTGTAAGGGCAAATGCACCACGTGCCATTGAAAGTACACAGGTGGCATGAGGGGTACGACACAATAAATGATCCAGACTCACACTGTGCATCAGAAGGTACACCAGGATTATATGCAGCACCTCAAAGCAGTCACATGCCACAGGCCACTGACGCTACCTCAGCAGAGTACACAGACACACACAGGCACAGGACATTCACCTGCCATTGCCAAATGCAGCTACAAACCTCACTCTGCACATGTGCCACTAGACTGGGGGGGGCTCACAGGTGTGGGGCTGGCTCTGCACGTCAGACACACAGCACTGCTCCCTGCTCACATCAGATGGGCAGGGTATATCCATCCCTCATGCAGCTGGGGTGCTACACTCCACATATGCACCCACCCGCATGACAGGAGACTTACACACAAACCGATGTCCAGGGTACGAACACATCATGTGGACACTCTCAGCACAGGTACACTGAACAAACACACATCTGTGGGTACAGTCGCCTGTCACACTGGGGTGACCACAGAATCACATGAGGACTGTAGAAGCAACATTCCCAGGAGGATTAGACAGGCAGAATGTGGCATGCACCATGCAGTGATTGTCTCAGTAAACACAATGCAAGTGAGGACGGCAGACATGCACCACAGCATGCTCTGGCTGGGAGACATCAGGCATTCCCCCCCCCCCTGGGACCCACTCTACAGTACAATGCATGTGTGTCACACCTGGACACAATGCCAGAAGTCCCAGTCACTAAAAAGGGACAGAGTCTGTGCTAGTGGACTCAGCACTCACCTGAAACCCTGGTTGGCCATACAGCATGGGGTACTGTGGGAGGATCACATCCAGCAATGCCAGATTCTCCTCCAGGGTGAAAGGCTGGGCCCTCTCCACAGACCTTGACATGGTGCCAGGGAATCACGAGCAGCAGCAGTGTTGTTGAATCAAAAGATGTGCAGGCAAGTGCTCTCTCATGGGACCTGGCTGCCTTATATCTGCCTTGCTGGCCTGTTTCATGCACAGGAGTACAGAGTGATTGGTCACTCACATTTGCATCCTATGTTTCCTCCAATCCATTTAAACCTACCTCTGTGAGGGGGTTAGATTTTTTTAGAATTCAGCATGATGTCATTTCAACAACAACTTTGCAACAAAGTAGATTATTTCAAACCGACTTTTGCAGGCCACCTCATTCAACAAATTCAAAGTTTAAACTCGGTCTCCATGGCAACCAGCATGCATCTCTGGCTTCATACTTGTCCCTCATGTGTCCCCTATGTAATTTGGAGATTCACACACAGGTACGGTGCGTTCCGGGGCCCTAGGGCACCCCAAATGCATAGCTACGGGCCGTACAGGCGTGTGTGCGGTCGGTATCACTATGGGTACGCATACTCGAGCAAACCCATAGTGATACGGACCGTACACACGCGTGTACGCTCACTATCACTATGGGTGTGCTCGCGTATGCGTACCCATAGTGATACGGACCGTACACACGCGTGTACGCTCACTATCACTATGGGTGTGCTCGCGTATGCGTACCCATAGTGATACGGACCGTACACACGCCTGTACGCTCACTATCACTATGGGTGTGCTCGCGTATGCGTACCCATAGTGATACGGACCGTACACACGCCTGTACGCTCACTATCACTATGGGTGTGCTCGCGTGTGCGTACCCATAGTGATACGGACCGTACACACGCGTGTACGCTCACTATCACTATGGGTGTGCTCGCGTATGCGTACCCATAGTGATACAGACCGTACACACGCATGTACGCTCACTATCACTATGGGTAGGCCTACGGCAGCACTCCCATAGTGATAGGGAACGTACACACGCCCTCAGAGCGAATGTACGGTGCCTTTCACACATAACAGTGGTGACAGGCAGCACACAGAAAGGAATAAAGATGACATACTTGTCCATGGATGGACATCAAGGCATTGTCTGTGCAGTACTACATGTGTGGGGCACAGGTGTGAAAGGCTGTGATGTGGCACATTACTCCTGAGTTGTGAAGGCAATAGATGTATGATGAGATGTGTACAGATGTTATGTGTGATGGTGCACTATGTGCCAGACATGCCCTTCACTCCTTTGACATGTGTGCATGTCGTACAGAACACTTGAGATAAGCGTCACTGGCATGGCACAGTCACCAACACACGCAAGTGTCCCCTGATACCCGCTACAGGGGTTACCACACCTGACATGTGACTACCCACGTTGCACGATGTGACTATGTCATGTATGTGTGGTGTGTTCCCATTAGCTTGATGTTGGTGTTCCCTCAAATGCATCTGCAGTTGCTGCAACCAACATGTGTCTGTGTGTAGATGGCCATGGCACACTGTTACGCACACCAGGCCACATGTGGTATCGGTGTGTATGTATGCATGGGACACGGAGTAGCGTAACAAGGACCTGTCTGCATACTCTCAATGTATGTGTGATCAGTCATGACATGTACACCTTCATGGCAAGGTGTGTGGGCTGTCCTAGTGTTATGTCATGTGACCTGTGACTCTAGTGTTCCGCTACCTGTCTCTGCAATCAACATCCTGCATCTGCTGATATGTTGATGTATGTCACTCCTGTATTGCGTCTGGCTGTTCACTTACACTGGGACACAGCTAGTCCCATGCCATGGGATGTGGAGGTTCACAATCCCCGTGTGTAGCTGGGTCTTGGTAGGAGTGTCACCTGGCAGCCATACGTGTCCAGGGCATGTAGCACATACCTGACTCCGTATGTAGCATATGTGTATTGACAGATTAACATGTGCTCAGTACATATAAATTGTTGTTGTGGTGTACTCACTCTTCCTTGTCACTTCCAAATTACTGCAGAGCGCCGCCTCTTCCCCGACCAATTCCGGACTTGGCTGACATGCGGGAGAATGACTGTATACGCTGCTACCGCTTCCCCCAACCGTTGATTGAGGAGTTGACGGCAAGGCTGGCACCACACCTGCAACCGCTGCACAGGTATCCTACGGCACTGACACCCAAGCTGAAGGTAATGGCAGCCCTAAATTTTTTTGCCACGGGTACCTTTCAATATACCATAGCTCATGTTGGTGGCATGTCCCAGACCATGTTCAGCCGTGTGCTGCATGATTTTTTAGAGGCCATGTTGCTTCACCTGCATGAGTTTATCCATTTCCCAACTCCTGAACAGTTGACAGGTGTCAAGCGTGGATTCTATGCCCTGGGAGGGATGCCCCATGTCATTAGGTCCATAGATGGGACACATGTGGCTTTGGTACCACCACAGGCACAGGATGTAGCATACAGGAATCGCAAGCACTACCACTCCATCAATGCCCTTGTGGTGTGTCTGTCCAACATGGTGATTTCACATGTCTGTGCTCGTTTTCCAGGATCAGCACACGATGCCTACATCATGAGGCGTAGCAGGGTGCCTGAAATGATGATGCAGCTGCGCAACGAACGAGCATGTGTTGTTGGTGGGTACACTCTGTCTGTCCTGTATTTTGCGTAGACTTCCTGCCTGACTGCTTCTCCTGTCCTACTTATGTCCATGTGGTTTCCATGTAGGGGACGCTGGCTATCCCAACATGCCATGGCTGATCACACCTCTCCGCAACCCCAGCACGCCGGTCCAGCTCCGCTACAACACCGCCCATGGCCGGACAAGGCGAGTGATAGAGAGGACATTTGGCCTCCTGAAGAGCCGATTCAGGTGCCTACACAAGACCGGCGGCGCCCTCCCATATGCACCGGTGAAGGTCTGCAAAATCTTCATGGTCTGCTGCATGCTGCACAACATGGCAGTTGAGAAAGCTGTGCCACTCATCCTGGATCAAGATGATCAGGACCATCCACCCGTGGAGGACGAAGGGCTTAGCAATGGGGCTAGTGATGTGGAGGATGTGGAGCCGCAAGAGGACATCCGGAGTCGGCTCATACGCGACTTCTTTGCTTAGTGGTGAGTACCAGTGTCTGAGTGTGCACGCATTGGTCCTTGTGTGGCATGTGTTGCAATGTGTGTGTCCATCTGCATGTATGCCACGTGAGTCAGAGGTGTGTGTGGATGTGTCACTCGAGTGATGGTGCCAGTGATGAGTGTATTTCCACAGTCATAATTGTGACCTAGCATGTTGTCATCCTTATATGTGTCGAGTACATGCACATGCAAGTGGATGAGCTTTTTGTGGCTGACTTCTTGTGTGTCTCTCATCCCCAGGTACTTGCGCATGCCGTCTGCTGGTTGCATTGTTGTGGCACTGCTATTCCTCATGGACACGTCATCGTGTGCTGACTCAGCGTTACACGCATGGACAAGTTTGGAAGTCTCCTTAGGGTAAGGGATGCATCAGGGGTGTATTGGGTGTGGCAGTTGTTTACAATGTGTGCACACTGCCCCTGTCGATGTTTGGTTCCTCTGCAGATATGTCGCATCACCATGGGACACATGACATGTAGCTGGATTCACCTGAATAGATGGTCAGACTTGTTGACAGTCATCTGTAATGGGATAGTGGATTGTGATGAAGGCATCAATGTGTGTAACACTGCCCTCGGACACATACGGTTTGCATTGGCTTGACATGGTGTGGGACTTCCACATCAGAGGATCAATGGTGTATGGCAGCCTCTCCGTGAGCAGCAGGGGGTGTTTAGCTGTTACCCAACACTTGTGTGCCAGTTCCATGGATATCAAGCATTTGTGGTGCAGAAGGGGGGTGCCAGTGTTGGACCCACATGTTACTCCACATGACCTGTGTATGTGTACTCCGAGTTGCCTCTGCATTCCGGAATACATGACTAATAAAGGTGTCCCTATGCCTCCAAGGTGCCTCTTCTCAGTCAATGCTGGTGTGTTGCCACGGTGCATACGGCATGTCTGGCATTGTTCTCAGTGATAGTGGCTATGTGTCTATGTGTAGAGTAGCAAGATGTAAACTGTTTGTCTGGGATTAGACTCTGTATTGTGCATGATGTCCATGACTGTGTGGGTATTGTGACATGTGCCATCCCCATGCATCCAAGTTGGCCAGGCCACCATTCTCTGCATCCACCTGACTCAAGCTTGCAGGACATGGTTCTGCCACCTGTCTACACATACCTGGGTGCCCCCCAGGACACTCCACATGATCCCTGACCTCTGCGCATGACTGGAGCTGTACTCAATATGTCTGTCGGCACGGTTGTGCGGCCACCCCCTCAGCTGGTTGGGCCCATCACGGGTGTGTATGGTGCTCCATGTCTGTCTTGCCTAATACATTGTGACCCATGTGTGTCCTGTGCCAGACTCAGGCCCCAGGGTATGGATGGTTGAAGTCATATGAGAACTCAGGCATGGTTAGACTTTACAAGACACATGTAATGTAATAATGCAAAATGTAGGCATCATCTCTTGATCGTGTAAGTTTTTATTTGTGTTGGGGTACGTGTTGGGGGGGGGGGTATGACAAGAGGGGCTTTCCGGGTGTGTGGAATCCAAAGTTCACTGGGGGAGTTGGTATCCTTGCCATTGGAAATCATCAGAGTCCATGCCACAGTCTTTGTCAACATTGGTCAGACAGTGACCAGCAAGTCCATGTGGCAGAGAATGTCATTTGCTGATGTGCTGCTGTTGGGCCAGTGGGCCAGGTGCCAGGCCAGGTGTCCTGGGAGATGGTGCTGTTGCGCCGACCCTCACGGTCTTTTCCGTGGACGACCCGCCCTCCTGCGGGAACCCTCAGAAGCAGGCCGTGACGATGCTTGGGATGCTCCATCGGATGTATCCTCCTCCTCCTGATCCCTTCCTGTGGGTGGTGATGTTCTTCGCCTGGTGGCACAGGGAGGGTTGCCCCTGTTGTCGGCTATCCGACGGAGTGAACGGTTAATTCCCATGAGCACCGTCACAAACTCAGCCTGTCTGTCCTCCATCCGTCCTTGGTGTCGCTGTTGACAGGCATGTTGCTCCGCATGTTGCTGGGCCTGCTGGGTCTTGATCTCCTTGAGGGTCCCATTCATCTCGTTGAGGGTGGACACAACCTGGCTCATGCCCGTGGTGTCCTGCCGGTATGTGTCCAGGATGTTTCTTACATGGGAATATACCGGTTCCGCAGCCAACTGGTCAGGCTCGCGCCTCCGCCGTCCTCCACTCCCACCACCCCTGCCCACTTGCGCCTGGCCTGCCCTTGTGGGCACATCGGGTCTCCGGGACCCCTGAGGGGTGGCATTTGCGTTGTCGCCTGCCTCCTCCTGGGTGCCCGGTACACCGTGTCCCTCCTGGTCAGCCTGGCTGCGTTGTGGTGGTGGGGCAGGGATCCTGGGTGTCTCCTGGGATGTGGCAGGAGTGGGGGTGGTGGTTGGCCCAGTTGTACCTGACGCAGGAGCTGCAGGTGGTTGGACACCAGAGGGGCCAGGTTGGTCGGGGTCATCCACAGAGTGGTGAGAGTCGTCGCTGCCGGTGGGATCGTCATCCCGCAGAGACAGGTCCTGTGAGTCTTCCCCCCCAGTGTTGGGGGGTGATCCACGATGTTGACCTGTGTGTGAGAGAGACAATGTTATTTTTGTTCCATGCAACATCCATGTTTCATTAGTTTCAAAGTTGGCACATTTCCTCTGGGTATTTGGATATGTCTTGCATTCCACTCACAGTGCACTTGTGCATGGGTATGTCCCTTGGCCACAGCTTTTGAGACTTTACCTATGTGTGACACAGTCTTACTTGCTGCGTCAATTGTGACTGCAGTCAGCAGTGGAGTGAGCAGGTGTGGCGAGCCATGCATTGGCGCCTTCCGTGTTGCAATGTACGTGGGCAAATGGAGTTGTTCCACACACTTATATAATGCAGGTAGCTGGCGTTGTGCTCGTGCACAGGTTGACACATGGCCCAGTGTTTTGCCATGGAGAAGAGAGGGGGATTCAGGCACTGGCCACCCTTGTCTACATGCACGCAGTCCACCTGCTGACGAGCAGACATTCCCACACCACCCAAGGCTGAATTGGTCTCCCTGTGTATCCCTTTCTCACTCCCTCTCTGTCCCCCTCTCCCTCCCTCCCTGTGTCAGCCTCCTCCCTCTGTCCGTCTCCCTGTGTCTCCCTCCCTCTCTCTCCCCCTCTCCCTCCCTCTCCCCCTCTCCCTCCCTCTGTGTGTCACCCTCTGTCACCTCAGCCCAGCTTCCTAGGCACACACTGTTTGCAGATCTTTGAATGGCCCTTGGCTTGTTCATGTGAGTTTGTTTCTGATCTCCAGGCACCCATTGGGTGTAGTGTCTGTGTCTGCGCTGCTGCTGTGTTGGTGTGTGCTGCCACTCTTTCACAGTGTTGGCTGTTCATTAGCTGCTGTCATGTGCAAAATGTGCCTTCACCCCCATGTCTTCATGCAAGGCGTCCGCCATTTGCAGGCAAGTCTTTCCTGTGTGGGGACACACTGTTTGTCTGGCTGTGACCTAGGCCATGTGGGCTGAGGGCATTGTTGTCTGCTTCTGAGTTGCACTATGTGATTTTTGAGGCCCACACTCCCGCCATCCGGGTTACCGTGTCTTGTGTTGGTGTTTTGTGTGGCCTGTGACTTGGCATTGTGTAGCTGGGGGCATGGGGCATGGTGGCGCTAGTGGCATGTGCGTGTTTATGGAGTGTGGTTGAGTCATGCGATAGCTTTGGGGTGGTTGCGTGCATGATTGTGAGTTTGGTTGTGGGTGACGTTCCCCCCATGTGAGGTGAGTTGTTTGTGTACTCACCAGGCTCTCGGAGTCCTTCTACTCCCTCCACTCCCACCAGCGGCAGCATGGCCATCACCTTCTCCTCCCAGGGATGGTAGTGTACCGGTCTGCGGGGCGGCCCTCCTACAGTGATGTTGGCCTGGTTGTGGTCGTCGGTCATTTTGCGGCGGACCGCCCTCCGCGGATCGTACCACCTGGCTTGGCATTCATGCCTGGTCCTTCTGGTGGACGCAACAGCATTCACAGCATCGACAATCGTCTGCCACATGGCTGTTTTTTCGGAAATGCTGGTCTGTCTGACCAATGTTCCAAAGAGGTGTGGCTCGACTCTGATGATTTCGTCGACAAGTGTGGTACTTTAAAATTTGGGACCGCGTAGGAGGCAGGGCCCTACCCTGCATATTCCGGTATCAGCGAACCGCGAATGGCCAAAGCAGTATGTACAAGTGTTTTGCGTAACGTTTTATCGATAAATGCACTTTGTATACGATATTACACATTGACTTCGTGGGTTCTATCTTGGAGCAGTGGCCATCTTATGGTTGCCCTCACATAGGCTACACATTAAGGACAAGCACAGGCCTTCAGAACACATGTGCCTTCTATTGACTTCTCCGTGACCTATGCGATGTGGCTCCACCGCTCCAGGTCAGTCCGGTCCCACGAGCTCCCCGTCCTACGGCCACCTGTGATTAGCATCAGGGTTTGACACACCATAAAGCCTTTTCATCCCACACAAGCCTCCGGCTAATCCCTTTCACACTTGACTCTTCCTGCTTTATGGCTTGTTTTATCAACAGGAGGTGTCCGTGTTTATTGGGGTCTGCTGATATCTGATGTGGGATCTGAGCCTCGCTGGGTAAATAATTGTGGGCTGGCTGAACTGGAATGTGAGATGGTCATCATGACTCTGCCTTTTCGTTTGTAATGAATACATATGAATGACCATATCGTAAAACGAGGAATGTGTGCCGGAAGCATGATATTTTGTATATAAGGAGAAGGCCGTTTCTGTAAGTTTAAGCAGTCTCCTGAGAACATACATTGTGTTGTACTTCTCGGATACCTGTAATTGGTCTGCAGCCAATAAATACGATCTTTGACTTCACCTAGAAGACTCTGTGTTTCTGTGGGTCTGAAACAGGAAGAACTCGAAGTCTTAGGGTGTGTTTCCCTGCACCGCTGGGTTTTAAAAACCCAGTACTTCACAAGGACCTCCAACTCTTGGCTAGTGAACTTTGGATTCTTGTTAGTGGGCATGGTGAGGGGTGTGGGTGTGGATGGTTGTGGGGGTGTGGGTGTGGATGGTTGTGGGTGTGTGGGTGTGGTTGTGCAGGTGTGTGTGTGAATGTGATGAGGGGGTGTTTGTGAAGTTGGTTGTGTGAAGGTGTGCAGGTGTAAGGTGTAGTGGAGGTTGTAGTATGGTGCAGTTGTTTCTCTGTGTGGTCTGGCAGCAGTGGGTCTGTTGCAAAGGATCATGGTTTGTGTGTGTTGGGCCTTTTTATTGGTCCATTGGTGGGTGTGGCTGTGTTTGAACTTTGGGTGGGTGTGTTATAAGGAGTGGTTGTGTTTTGGGCCTCTGTTTGGGAGTTTGGCAGTTGCAGGTCAGTGAATAGGTTGTATTTGTGCTTGTTGGACATGTTTTGTGGCTTTGTGCAATTCAAATGGAGTCTTCTTGTGTTGTTTTGCTTTGTCCTGGTTGTGTACGTGTGTTTTTAGCGTCTGTACGGTGCGTACATCGGCCATTTTGTTGTACAGTGCTGTCCTTGTCTCTGGCTTGGTACGACTCGTACATGCGCAATGTTGGGTGAGGGTGCTGGTATTGGGGCCTGGGGTGCGCTCCGTACTTAGACTGGTGGGGTGTGTGTTTGCTCCGTACATACACGGGTGGGGGTACGGTCAGTACATACACTGTTGGGGTGGGGGTACGCTCCAAACATACGCGGGTGGGGGTACGGTCCATACATACACTGGTGTACATACACGGGTGGGGGTACGGTCCGTACATACACTGTTGGGGTGGGGGTACGCTCCATACATACGCGGGTGAGGGTACGGTCCGTACACACACTGTTGGGGTGGGGGTACGCTCCATACATACGCGGGTGAGGGTACGGTCCGTACATACACTGTTGGGGTGGGGGTACGCTCCATACATACGCGGGTGGGGGTACGGTCCGTACATACACTGTTGGGGTGGGGGTATGCTCCATACATACGCGGGTGTGGGTACGGTCCGTACATACACTGTTGGGGTAGGGGTACGCTCCATACATACCCGGGTGGGGGTACGGTTCGTACATACACTGGTGTACATACACGGGTGGGGGTACGGTCCGTATATACACTGTTGGGGTGGGGGTACGCTCCATACATACGTGGGTGAGGGTATGATCCGTACATACACTGTTGGGGCGGGGGTACGCTCCATACATACGCGGGTGAGGGTACGGTCCGTACATACACTGTTGGGGTGGGGGTACGCTCCATACATACGCGGGTGGGGGTACGGTCCGTACATACACTGTTGGGGTGGGGGTACGCTCCATACATACGCGGGTGTGGGTACGGTCCTTACATACACTGTTGGGGTGGGGGTACGCTCCATACATACCCGGGTGGGGGTACGGTTCGTACATACACTGGTGTACATACACGGGTGGGGGTACGGTCCGTACATACACTGTTGGGGTGGGGGCATGCTCCATACATACGCGGGTGTGGGTACGGTCCGTACATACACTGTTGGGGTGGGGGTACGCTCCATACATACGCGGGTGAGGGTACGGTCCGTACATACACTGTTGGGGTGGGGGTACGCTCCATACATACACGGGTGGGGGTATGGGCCATACGTACACGGGTGTATATACACGGGTGGGTGTACGGTCCGTACGTACGGGGGTGTACATGCACGGGTGGGGGTTCGGCGCGTACATACGAGGGCTGGGGGGGTGGTTCGGCGCGTACATACGGGGGCTGGGGGGGGTGTTCGGCGCGTATGTGGGCACATGTCTCCATGGTTGCTATGGGAGTTCGGTGCGGACGGTGTTTTTTCCATACGGTTGTAACATCGGACGCACAGGATGGATCGTACTTGCGCGGTCGGACTTCACTTTTCACATTTGTACGGTAAATCGTCCGGGGACGTGTCGGACACATTTTCCGACCCGAGGACATGTGGGGAATTATTCCCAATGCGATTCGTATGGACTTTTTCCCATGCGAATCGTACTTGGCAGTTTGTACGGCACTTGTACGATTCGTACGGTAAAAAGACCGGATACGAGTCGTACGGGGACATTTTTTCCAGGATCCGAATCGGCACCATAGTGTTGGCTGTGGGTCTAGACTACAAATAACACGTACACCAAGGTGCCGATTCTGATCCGTTAAAACAAATTACCGTACGACTCGTATCCGTATTTTTTTACGTACGAATCGTACAAGTCCCGTACAAACGGCGAAGTACGATTCGTACGTGAAAAATACATACGAATCGCTTCGGGCAAAGTCTACGAGACGTCCCCGGACAGTTTTACATACAAATTGTAAAACTGAAGTCCGAGCGCGCAAGTACGATCCGTACCGCCCGTCTGAAAACACAAGCGCATGGAAAAGGCCCCATACGGAGCGAACTTTGTACAACCCCTACCCCGAGTACACTTGTGCCCCCCCCAGCCTCCCACCCCACCCGCGTACGTCCGCACCGTACCCTCCACACCCCCTGTATGTATGGACCGTACCCCCCACCCGCGTATGTCAGGACCGTACCCCCCACCCCCCCATATGTACGGACCGCACCCCCCACCCCCGTATGTACGGACCGTACCCCCACCTGCGTATGTCCGGACCATACCCCCCACCCTGCCCGTATGTATGGACCGTACCCCCCACCCCCGTATGTACCGACCATACCCCCCACCCCCCGTATGTACGGACCGTACCCCCCCACCCGCGTATATCCGCACCGTACCCCAGGCGTACCCCAATCCTCGCGTATGTACGGACACACTTTCATCACAGCTCCAGTGCTCAGACATCCTCAAATGGGGGCCCACAGTTCATTGCGAGTTTCTGGAGGACATGGTGTAGAGCTCTGCAGATAGAATAGGTGGACTCAACGAGCTTCCACCCTCAAACGGATGGTCAGACCGAAAGGCTTAACCAGACCTTGAAAAAGTGTCTGCGGTGTTATGCCACAGAGGCTCAAGACTCTTGGGTGTCTCTGTTATGGATGGCGGAGTTATCATACAACAATGCCTTACACTGTTCTATCGGGGTATCCCCGTTTGTGGCAAACTTCGGCTACAGTGCAAAGACCCTGCCCATCAACCTACCTGTCGACCTTACCAACCAACCCTCTGTTCAGGCTCTCATCAAGTCTCTACACTCTGTCCACAAGAAAGCGTGATGGCATCTGTTGTTAGCTAAACAGGTGTACAAAAATTGGGAGGATCGGTACAGAACTGACGAACCTCAGGCTATCCACGAGGAACATTAAATTCAAACTACGCAGTGTGTTCCATCCCAAGTTCAGTGGACCATATGCAGTGGTGAGACATGTTAATCCAGTTGCTTATAAACTGAAGTTGCCTGGCAATCTCTGCATACATCCGGTATGTGTTCCATGCAACCTCCTGAAACCAGCTTTGGGGGCTCGGAGGCAGGCGCCTCTTCCGGTATCCTGCGAGGGAGGTGTGGAATACAAAGTGAAGAGGATACTGGATTCGCAGTATCGTTGGGGAAGTTCTCATCTCCTGGAAGGGGTACACCGCTGAGAATGATTCATGGGAGCCAAGTTCCAACGTGCATGCCCCAGCCGCTGTGAACTCATTTTTCCGTAGGTTTCCCACCAAGCCTGGTTCTGAGAGGCGCATGGTGGGAGGGCCTACTGTCAGGAATCGTGACGTGCAGTGCCTGCCTAACCATCAATACTACAAACCCCAGAAGGCAAAATGGAGGAGGAGCAAGTGTTCACAAGAGGACGTGATGTGCGCTCGTTAGCGTGCGTGATTCTGTCTGATTCGGATTTTCGTCTCGGCTGATAGTCGGAGAGATGCTGTGTGATTTTGGTGCTCGGCTGAGCACGTTCCGTTCTGCTCCTGGTAAGGAATTTGGAACTCTTCACCGGACGGCAGGTGTGTGCTGGAGGACCAGCAGCGTAGGGCGGCGTTCGCATTCCACCAGACGGTGAATGCATGCTGGCTTGAAGAGGCGGGCGGCGGTGAGGAAACCGTGGATGCCCTTCAAAGCATTTCTCCTGAGTTTCTTGGAGTATAACGAGTGGCGGTGAATAAACTGTTTTAACCCTTGTGAGGTACAGCTTGAGGCTTATAGGACTATTTGAGACTGACTACTGTATACTGTGTTGTTCTGAGCTCACTAATGCTGTAATCGCTGGCACTGACTAACAAATAAGGGTTCCGGCTCCTATCAGCAAGGCTAAGCCTGATCATCAACAGCAGGAAAATGTGCCATTGAGTTTACTTTTGTAATTTTATAATTTCCAAGGGAACGACGTTTTCATTTCACTGATGAGTTGCTATCATCTGTTAGTTGGAACCAGGAGAGTGCCACAGTAACACTCTGGTGGAATCCAAGAACTATTTGTACTTTAAGGCCTTATGACTTTCTTTTTATCGCGACTTTGTTTTTTTCTTTTGCTGCCCATAAGAGAACCGGTAAGCTGTGGGAGTACTCTGATGCAAGGGTGTGCTAGACACAAGGTCTTATGGTGAATGTGGCATGAGTGTGGTTTCACTTAATGTGTTATGTTTTTTGGATTAAACATCAAAGGTGACTGGTTGTTTTCAGAGGCTAGATGCAGGCATTGGTGGGTAAGGTATTTATGTCCCATTAGTGAGACCATATGAGAGGAGCCATATATATCTATGTATTTTTTATCTCTGTTGTTTTGTCCTATAGGTTCTCCTTCCTGGCTGATCCCAACCTTTCGTTTCCCTCACTTGATCGCCCTAGTACTCCGTAACTTTTCAGTTGGAGTGTGGGGATGTCAAGGGGTGGGCCCCTTATTTCATCGCCCGGACCCTGAGGAGTACAAGATCCTGTCAGATCTGGCATCGCCAAGCTCCTACAGGCCTCTCTCTAATTCAAATGTTGACCTCAAGCTCATTAGCCATGTACTGGCACATAGGCTACTGCCGCATCTCCCCCAGCTCATACATGAAGGCCAGTCAGGATTAATACCATGCAGAAATACCCTTAGAACAATTCGTTGGCTGGTGCATGTCATGCAGACCCTAGGACTGGTAAACAAAGACTACTTTGCCACTTGAGACAGGTGCTGAGAGGGTGGGGCATAACGATAGGTGAGAAGGAACATGTGGTCTCCTTATACGCAGACGATGCCCTAGTTTACCTGAGCCAGACGACGATTTCCACTCCGATGTTAATGAGAGTGTTGGAAAAGTTCGGAACAGTGTCGGGACTCTTAATAAGTACATCTAAATCTCAGTTGTTCCAACTGTGTGGGCTAGGCAGGGCTAGGCAGGCTCTCATTATCCCAGCTTCCACAGCTAGAGCCCCGATGGACAATGGACAATGGACCGCGTCTGATACCTGGATGTACATATAGCACAAGAAGAAGATCGTTTTTATGATGTGAACATGGGAAGGATCATAAAGGGATTGCAAAAGTCCTGATGGGTAAAGTATCTTTGATCAAGATAGTAGTGTTGCCAAGATGTCTATACATGATGCAGGGGTCATTCTATGACCTACCCTGCAGGATTTTTAAAGAACTAGACGCCCCTATGCTGCAGCTACTCTGGAATGGGAAACGTTGCAGAGTGGGACTGGACATAATGAAACAAACATGGGATAAGGGGGGACTAGAGATAACAGATCTGGAATTATACTACCTGTTGATGCAGCTCCAACATGCAATACACTGGTTAGACACATACCCTAACTGGAGAGAACCTTGTTAACTGGAATATTTGAGGGGCAGCCACTAGGGACACTGCTGATGAGAGGCAGAGGGCTGCAAAACCCGTTCCCCCCAATAATAAGACTACTGGCCAGGATATGGGAATGCACTGTACGGACTGCAATAAAAAAAGCACCATATGCGCCAGAGTTAGATATTTAAATTAGAACCCTTTTTGCTAGGATAGCACAGACAATGTCAGCTGGGAAATGAAAAGAGGGTGGGTGCCTGATGCTGTTAGATTTGTACCCTGCAGATAGATTTATCGAAACTCCCAGACACAATTGAAACATTTGGGTTGGGCGAAGGGCAGTTCCTGCAGTGCGCGAAAATTGCCCACACGGCGCGACAACTTTGGCTAACATTTCAGGAGGCCCCAGACCCTACACACACATTAGCCACTATGATTGCAATTGCAAAAAAACAGTTGATGGACAGAATGCAGAAGAATGTCATACATTCACCCCAGTGCAGAGATCTGGGCCTAAATCCATCGTTTTTTTGCTCACCATGCTGTTCCAGTTTGAAACCAGCCATATGCAAATCAGTCTTGACCCTGTGCCTCATGGGAACAGTCCAGCCCGAACTGCCAAGCCAGGTTCTCACTGGACCGGAAACAAGCATCCTAGGACCGGTTTCGGGGTTTCACCCCTCTTCAGCCAGGATAGCTTGATTCCAGTAGCATGGAGAGCAAGGGACCCACGTCTGGGCATACCCTTCCCACTCGGGGTGACAAATGCAAAAAAACAGTTGATGGACAGAATGCAGAACAATGTCATACATTCACCCCAGTACAGAGATCTGGGCCTAAATCCATCGTTTTTTTGCTCACAATGCTGTTCCAGTTTGAACCCAGCCATATGCAAATCAGTCTTGACCCTGTGCCTCATGGGAACAGTCCAGCCCGAACTGCCAAGCCAGGTTCTCACTGGACTGGAAACAAGCATCCTAGGACCGGTTTCGGGGTTTCACCCCTCTTCAGCCAGGATAGCTTGATTCCAGTAGCATGGAGAGCAAGGGACCCACGTCTGGGCATACCCTTCCCACTCGGGGTGACAAATGCAAAAAAACAGTTGATGGACAGAATGCAGAACAATGTCATACATTCACCCCAGTACAGATATCTGGGCCTAAATCCATCGTTTATTTGCTCACCATGATGTTCCAGTTTGAACCCAGTCATATGCAAATCAGTCTTGACCCTGTGCCTCATGGGAACAGTCCAGCCCGAATTGCCAAGCCAGGTTCTCACTGGACTGGAAACAAGCATCCTAGGACCGGTTTCGGGGCTTCAACCCTCTTCAGCCAGGATAGCTTGATTCCAGTAGCATGGAGAGCAAGGGACCCACGTCTGGGCATACCCTTCCCACTCGGGGTGACAAATGCAAAAAAACAGTTGATGGACAGAATGCAGAACAATGTCATACATTCACCCCAGTACAGAGATCTGGGCCTAAATCCATCGTTTTTTTGCTCACAATGCTGTTCCAGTTTGAACCCAGCCATATGCAAATCAGTCTTGACCCTGTGCCTCATGGGAACAGTCCAGCCCGAACTGCCAAGCCAGGTTCTCACTGGACTGGAAACAAGCATCCTAGAACCGGTTTCGGGGTTTCACCCCTCTTCAGCCAGGATAGCTTGATTCCAGTAGCATGGAGAGCAAGGGACCCACGTCTGGGCATACCCTTCCCACTCGGGGTGACAAATGCAAAAAAACAGTTGATGGACAGAATGCAGAACAATGTCATACATTCACCCCAGTACAGAGATCTGGGCCTAAATCCATCGTTTTTTTGCTCACCATGATGTTCCAGTTTGAACCCAGTCATATGCAAATCAGTCTTGACCCTGTGCCTCATGGGAGCAGTCCAGCCCGAATTGCCAAGCCAGGTTCTCACTGGACTGGAAACAAGCATCCTAGGACCGGTTTCGGGGATTCACCCCTCTTCAGCCAGGATAGCTTGATTCCAGTAGCATGGAGAGCAAGGGACCCACATCTGGGCATACCCCTTCTCACTCGGGGTGACAAATGCACCACCCCCTTTTTTACCGCTTTGTTCGCCATAAGTTGGCAGGGTATGCTCAGACGTTGAGTCCCTTGCTCACTTTGACACTGGATTCAAGCAAGCCTGGCTGAAGACGGCTGAAATGCCAGAAACCGGTCCTAGGAAGCTTGTTTCCGGTCCAGGGAAGGCATGGCTTGGCAGTTTGGGCTGGACTGTTCCCATGAGGCACAGGGTCAGACTGATTTGCATATGGCCATGTCTGAACTGGGGTGGCAGAGTGGGCTAAAGAATGGTGATGGATCAAACCCAGATCTGTTGACTGGGTGTGAGTGTTTGATTTTGTTCTGATGCTCCGTCCATCACCACCCCCTTTTTTACCACTATGATTACAATGGCAGAAGGGCACAAGCTTGTCACTCACCTATATAGATCACTATTGGCGGATAGGTAGGTTAAACCGCTCAGGGTAGAGGCGAAATGGCAGGCGGCTAGTGACGAGCCTCTGACTCCCGGAGACTGGTTTTGCATACATGGAGAGGTGCAGAAGGTATCAGTGTGTGCACGGTTCAAACAATACAACATCATACATATGGTATACCTATCCCCCAGATGGCTACATGCCATATCTGCATCACAAGACTCACGGAGCCCCAGATGCCAAAACCAAGAATCAGATTTTGTGCATATGGTCTGGCATTGTGCCATGATAAAGGAATACTGGACTGGGGTGGTGGAACAACTGAATCGAGTAACAGGTTGTAAGATTCCCCTAGAGGTGAGACGCTGTCTCCTGGGACTGCTGCACAGAGACCCAAAGCGTAAGACCAGCAGACGTTTTTTAGTATTGGGCCTAACAGTGGCCAAAATACGAATAACAATACACTGGCTAGCCCCGAGAGCCCCTACTAGGGACAAATGGGAGGCTGAGATTAAAGAATGGGCAACTGCGGAAGAGGAACATATGAGGTAAACAAGGAGAGATGAGAAACAAATTACCAGATGTGCTTCTAGTCTGGGGAATGATGATATAGGAATTGATAGGTCCGGCCCAAGATACACAGCAGGGACCTGACAGGTGAGAGGGATGGGAGGAAGAGGGCGGACGATTGACCGTACCAGTAGCACTCTGATTGACACCTGAAGAAGGGAATGCACCCCGTGTTAGACTAGATTAATGCGATCCAGTACCTGCACCCTATGTAAAATGAAGAATAACTGCAAATTAGAAGATAGTTAGGGAGGGGCGAGGGGGGTTAAGAGTTTAGATAAATGTATTTGGTGTATACAAAATACTAAATGAGAAGGATGAAGGAAAAGTAAATTATGGTTGTTAGGTAGCTGTTAAAGGTTCGCTGATAGAATATCGATGTAACAAACTTCGATGTTAAAAATGTCGAGGAAAAAATATCGACTACAAAAATATCGAGTTCCATACCTTAACAGATAAGTACAAAGATATCGACACAAAAATATTGAGGTTAAAAATATAGATGTAAAAAATATAGATGTAAATAAATATATAAAATAAAATAATTAATATTAAATATATGAAATACTAATATTATTTTTAACAAAATAAATTTAATTTAATATACATTTTAACTAAATATAACAAATACGCTTAAATAAAAAACATATAAACACACAAATATTATAATTTAGACATATACATATATGTAATAGAAATACATTTTTTAACTATTATCTTTATTTATTTTTAACTTTAAAATTATATAAAAATAATATATAGATTTCATTAATTTGAAATAAAAACAATCTATAATAAATTAAAACAAACTATTAAAAAAAAATTAAACTAACATTTCCCAATACAACAAGTGCAACAGTAGGGAAAGTGTTGGATAGCGGAGGGGTAAAAATTACTATTCCCACTCCAGTGATTGCAACAGTAAGGAAAGTGTTGGATAGCGGAGGGGAAAAAATTACTATTCCCACTGAAGAGTGCAACAGTAGGGAAAGTGTTGGATAGCGGAGGGGTAAAAATTACTAGTCCCAATCCACTAAGTGCAACAGTAGGAAAAGTGTTGGATAGCGATGGGGCAAAAATTACTATTCCAAAAACAAAGAGTAGAACAGTAAGTAAAATGCTGAATAGCAGAGGGATAAAAATTACTATTCCCACTCCAGTGAGTGCAAAAGTAGGGTAAGTGTTGGATAGCGGCAGGATTAAATTTACCATTCCAACTCCAGTGAGTGCAGCAGTAGAGAAAATGTTGGATAGCAGAGGGGTAAAAATTACTTTTCCAACTCCAAAGAGTGCAGCAGTAGGGAAACTGTTGGATAGCGGAGGGGTAAAAATTACTATCCCCACTCCAAAGAGTGCAAAAGTAGAGAAAGTGTTGGATTGTGGAGGGGTAAAAATTACTCTTCCCACTCCACTGAATGCAACAGTAGGATAAGGGTTGGATAGCGGAGGAGTACATTTTTTTATCCCCACTCCAGTGAGTGCAACATTAGGGAAAGTGTTGGATAGCAGAGAAACAAAAATTACTAATAACACTTAAACAGTTGAAAAAAACTAAAAATATTACAAAATTTAACAAATCATAAAAATAACAAAACAATATTTAAAAAATATAAAATTAAATATATTAAACATATAAAAAGAAGACATATTATAATATTAGTTACATATGAAAAACCTACAAATAACATATTAAATAAACTAATGAATATATTTATAAACAATAATTATTTAAAAGTAGCAAATATTAACAATCAAAAAAATTATTTGAAACATAAATGTATATATTTTATTTCATACTCTATAACACCACACCAATAACAAAACACTTCAACATTTTTAATTACATGTATTTACATTATTAATATAATTAATAATCAATTAAAACATTTCATATTAATAAACAAAAACATTGAGTACACAAGCTTTAACACTCTAATGTCCACAACACACACCTGAATTACACTATACAATAATAAAACACAATTATATATTATTTTTAAAAGAAATATTATTACTATTAATAACTAATAATCAAATAACAAAATTGTATTTAATACCCACCCTTTACCCCTTTAAAAGTAAAAACAAAACACACAAAAATAAACATTTACTCAAAATAAATATCAACCAATTAACATCGATTAGCAACTATTTGTTAATTAATTAAAAACAAATTACTTCCCAGCCTTTACCCCTATAAACATCACAATTCATTACACAATTACCATAATTAATTACCAAATAATTAATTAAACTCAATTACCAACTAATTATTAATTCAATTAAAAATAATTTACTTCCCTCCCTTCTCACCCTTTACATCTATAAAAAGTATCACACACAAATATAATTAATTACACAATTACCAAAATTAATTACAAATGAATTATTTAAAATATTTACCAACCAATTATTAATTCATAAATTAAAAATAAAATTCTTCCCACCATTTACACCTAGAAAAACCACAACACACACCTACAATTAATTACACAATTACCATAATTAATTGCCAATTAAATAATAAAAATTAATTAACAACCAATTATTAATTAATAATAAATTACTTTAAATTTTTAACACTATAACATATCAATTAAACAAATAAAAAATAATCAATAATTCAAATATAATTATATTACTTTCCACCCTATTCCCCTATAAACCCGCAACCAGCTACGGAAATAAAAATGCAAAAATAAAATAAAATAAAATGAAAATGAATAAATGTAATATGACTACATGTCTTTCCACCCTATTCCCCTATAAACCCACAACCCGCTAAGGAACTAAACATGCAAAATAAAAAAAAATATATAAAAAATGTAATATAGTTAAATTACTTCCCATCCTATTCCCCTATAAACCCACAACCCGCTATGGAACTAGAAGTGCAAAATTCAAATAAAAAACAATTATTAACTGCTAAAGATTTAACACATATATCAAAAATACAAATCTTATACAAAAAAACATACATCTCATATATATAAAATATATACTAAAATATATAACAATAATAAAAACTATATTTTTAACAACTATATTTTCGCAAATGATGTTAAACACTTCGATATTTTCACTTACCTTAAGTCGATATTCTTGACCACGATATTCTGGCTGTCGATATTCCTGACCCACGATATTAATTACTCGATATTTATGCAACTCAACATGTTGTACTCAGTATTCTGTGTCGCTGTTAAACTGTCATTAACAATTTCACTGTATATCCCTTTATGTAAGAGAATACAGGCTGTTAAATAAGAAAAAACAACAAAGAAATGTTACAATAAAAAAGTTAAGTACAGGCATAACTTTCACTTGGAGGAAACTAATCAAATTTTCTTCTGACCCTAGTAGCCCAGGTACAGATAGCTCGGCATTTTAGGGATGATTCACAAAGGTTCCTGTGCTCTTTGGATCGTCTTAGGAGTGCAAAAAACTATTGAAAAATGTCACGCATCCTAATTCACAAAATAATGGCTTTGTAGAAATTGATGCTGAAAGATGAGCATTCAGACTGGAGTAAATTTACTAGCACTGAGTTTTTTTCTATATTTGAAGGTTAAGCATTTGTGACGGGAAAGTGGGTGCAACAAGGGGCGGCCATGCAAAAGCATAGAACACCCTCAAAGCCAAAATTTGGATTGGGCATTACAAGGCTGGACGCACAAATACATTTACTTAATAAAAAGATGAAGTAAGAGTGACTTCTCAATAGAAACTGGAAGGTAACACCCCAAAACTTAATACGGTTCTCGGAGAATGGATTTGTCTGCCAGCACAAGCATTTCCTTGGTAGAAAGAGAAGAAAAAATTAAATTGCACTTACTTCTGTTGATTGTTTCCCTACCGACAATGCAAGGGAGTAAATGTGATGGAGGAGTACTCTTGGAAATCACTCCTTGCTTTGATTTCCATGCAGATTTTTGTGAATTCCGAGAAAGATGAAAATCTATGCTCATTGACAGCCTTCTACAAATTGCTTGTGAGTTGGGTCCTTTCAAACTCTAGATTGGATGAAAGGAAATGAGTGTGAATTTTTATTGAATATGAACAAAGTACCAGTGAGAATCTTTGGATCCAAGCAATGAGACCATAACTGCCAGCATACTGTTATTTTAAGATAATATAAGGCTACTTCACTCTTAAATCCAAGTTTGGTTGTTATTTAAGAAATGAGGGGAACATACAAACATGCATATGTGTACACACACATACATACACACACACCCACACAAAAACCCACACGCACACACACATACAAATACACACTCTTGAGTGCACTTTGTGCAGACCATAGACTTTCTCTGTGTCTGGTTTTTTCTTTATTTCTCATTGGTAATGCTCCTTAATTACTAGGCGGGAGCAGGGCCTGTGCTTTTTGGCGCATCCTATTTGCTTTTTCTGCACACCGAGGACCTGCACTAAATCACAGCGGGGTGCGACTCACTGTTTTGCCATTCTGCCTATTTAGCAAAAGATAGCTATTTCTTTGTAAATAAGGCCTTAATTGTTCATTACCAAGTCTCCGCTGAAGTCATTTAGCCTGCACATTATTTCTGATTAATTTGTGTCCTTTAAATATTTTTAGCAGGAGGTTGTTCAATAAATTATTGTGTCTAAATGGAAGTAAATTAACTGAGCGCATTTAAAAATGGTAATTCAAGCCAAGTAACTTAGAAACAAAAGCAAATTGGATTAAAGGGGACATATATATTTCAGTGAGCAGTGAAGGCGGGTCCATTACAAATCTTTGCTAAAAGGTTCAGTGAGTCTAGTACAAATGTTTCTCTAACAGCGCTCCCCTGGAACAATGCGTGAGTCAGCCCCACTGATCGGAAGAAATAAAAAGTGAAGCATTTTCAAAAGGTAAACTACTTAAGGAAAGCCCATAGGGAAACAATCACTGGCAAAAGCAACACACCAGACCTTGGCAAGCTAGTGCTTTACATAGTTTCTTTAATGCAAGCATTTGTCAGAAAAATGAAAAGAAAGGAAAAACAATAAAATAAAAACTGCCACATAAACGTGGTGGGCATATCCTTGCAATAAAAATTATAATTTTCTTAAAGTAATTATACCATTGCACATACTTTTAATAGAACATTATGAACGCTTCCTATTAGGCGGGTGCTCTTAGAATACTATACTACACCTTTTTTAGTTTTAATACACATAACAGAAAAAAACTTTTCTTAGTTGTGCTATTGCTTAGAAATATTGCAACATGAAGACAGTTTAATCACACAATGGTGAACACAAAATATAAAAAAGATAAAAAATGAAAAATAAATTAGCAAAGAAAAATATTGTCTGACCAACCCTGGAAGGGACAGCTCATTTGTACAATCGATCAATCAAAATTGCACCATTTGTGGTGCAGGACAGCCAATAGCTGACCTGACCCAGTGCCCCATGATATGTGCTGAAATGGGCATTAGTGAAATGTGAATGATAGTTGGACAAACCAATTAGAGAATGAGGATTGATCCAAAAGTATTTGTATTTTTGTTTATGATTTTTATTTATTACATGATGGTGGTGCGACAGCTGAAAATGTCTCCAGGCCAGACTTTAAACCATGACTGTTTCTCGATTAGATGATCTAAAGCCATAGGGCGCCAAATAAAGGTGGCGAGAAAGTACAATTAAAAATTATTGAAACAACCTTTCTTCAGTTTAGGGGTGCATTTCAACGGGCAAAATGGTATTTTGCACGAAGCATTGAACATCTATACACCTGTCAAACCTAGCAGAAGAGGCCTTGGCTTTGATTGCTTGCTCCAGATGCACTAAACATGCAATTTACAAATAGCAAACAAGGAGTTACTTTTTTCAGTTAGAAGATGTGTTTCATGTAGCATGTTGGCATATGTGTGGAAGGTGTGTGTTGCATGGTGATGGCAAAAGGGAATTGTAGAGCCTTGAAGCTGTCAGCCGGCATAACCTGTGCTTTGTCAGTGTGTGGCTTTTCTGCAGGAGGAAGGAAAGCCGTGAAATAAGAAGAATGTTAGGCAGTGGGCGGGCTCTAAGGCCACTGTAAGTTGTTGGGGTGGTCCACAATAGCCTTTCTCCTCTGATAGACAATCCCTAAAAAGTAGTTCAAATATAATGTGAGCAGTGAAAGTGTACAATTCATCCAAGTCAAAAGCATGATAAAAAAGCTATTCTCCAGGGGTAAGACAAACACAAAAAAGGAAAGAAACAAACATCATATAGGAAGCAAGCAAATGAGTGACAAGAAGAAAACCAACCAATGGTACACAGTGACTGGACCAAAGCCCACTGTCAGTACTGGTGTTATCCACAATGCATATTCGACAACAGATAGCTAAAAGGTCCATGTTGGTGAGACCAAAAAAAAGAGTTGTTTCCAGTCAGCAGTGGAAGGATCCAATCAAAACACTGGAAAACAGAAATGCTATTAGCTGGGACAAACGAAAGGATAGGGAGGAAAGCCATTGAATCAAAAGCACATACCTGAGATAGACAACAAAGCCATTCAAATCATTTGTAAGCGGATAACCCAACGCCCACTCTTAGTTTATGCGTATATGTTTCAAACAATAGTCTTACCAACAAGCAGCCAAAGCTGTCTGTAACCACCACCAAAAAGGTCTCCCTAATGGAGTCACAAGAAGCTTCAGCACTTTAAAGATGCTATCAAGTGCAGAGAAAAATAAAAGTTCTCTTTACTCAGTCAAGTGTCACTAACAATCACAAGGATTAGGCATTCTAAAATGCTCCTTTGCTAGATTATGTCTGCTTGGGTTTTGACACTTAGGGGCCGATTATGATTCTGGCCACAAGACGAACCGACCGACACGGACCCGGACCGGATACCGACCGACACGGACCAGCGCCGTACGACCCGTGCAGTACGATGCAACGCGTCCGAATTACAACCGACACGTACGGAATACAAGCCGTACGACCGAGCCGTAGGGAAAATAGTGAACCGGCGGGAAAACCAACGCGATTTTCACCGACCGACACGAACCCGGAAGGAACCCGACCGACCCGTACCCGCGATGTCCGATCCACACAGTTCGATGCAATGCGTGGAAACTCAGACCAACTCGCACGGAGACCAAGCCACACGACCGACACGCACAGAAAACCGGGGCCCACAAGCAATAGAGACCTTCGCGACCGACGCGTATGAAACACCGAAGATAGGCAGTGTGAACGAGGCGGAGAAGCCCGCACGAGACAACATCCACGTCCGTATCCGTCAGATGAACGTCTCCTTCATGCCTACAAAACCCAAAGGAAAAAAGACAAAAAAAGGACCAAACAAGAAATGACAAAGCCAATAAATACCAAATAAGAAAAACCTGGGACAAAGACACACCCACAACTCCAAATCTATAAAGGACTACAATAACTACCATCATCCCTTGCAAACAGGAGACACAGCCAGCAGCAAACACCATTACTCAGCAACCACAGACACACTCACAACTCACCCATCACACAACTCACACACCATCAGCACCTCATCCAACATCACACACACATACAGCCAGCAAAACCAACACCAACCCACCCTCACACACACATCCCTCACCGCCACCACCCATCACCATGCCCCCAATGAAGAATCCAAAGTTCACAGATAGTGAGTTAGAAGTGGTGGTAGACGAGATCATCAGAGTAGAGCCACATTTGTTTGGTACATTGGTCCAAAGGACCCCCATGTCACAGAAAACAAAGATGTGGGCAAGGATTGTGGACAAGGTGAACGCCCAAGCACCAGCAAGGCGCACAAAGGACGATATCCAGAACAGGTGGTATGACGTGCGCAGGAGGGTCAAGAAAATCATCGAAAAAGATCACGCCCTGAGTCAGTGCACCGGCTGTGGCCCTACTGCCAAACCAGTCTACTTCAGGACCTGGGAGGAGAAGGTGCGGGACATCCTACCACCAGAGAGCGTCCATGGGCTAACAGACGTACCAGAGCCTGGTGAGTACACAAACAACATACCCAAGATTGTGTGGCAAGGGGACAGTGAAACCATGCACCGCAAGCAAAGCTACAGTAACAAATAGATAATCATCCCAAGATGTGTATGCCAGTCAGACAAACACAATACCTGCCATCTCATAGTGACTTGGAACTGTGTCATGACATGCACCAACCTAAAAACAAATAGAGCAAGGCAGTGGCACAAAGCTAAATAGACACTGCCAGACAGTTTGCCACCCCAAACACACTACGTCACAGTGCAGCTGACTTATCGGAAGGAATTGTGGCGATGCAGGTGAAGTGAGTGTATCCAAAAGCATGATGGGGTTTGTAGTCACAGATAATGCTCCCCTCAAAATTGGCCCATCAAGACCTCTCTGAAACATGCCCACATCACAGGGAGTGGAAAATGACTGACAAGATGGCTGACACTGGGTCCTGCTGTGGGGAGCACAAGGCCCTGCTAGGGCATGTGTGCAAATCAGAAGCAGGACACCACTGACTGACATCCTAAAAGACAACTAGCACGCCCTCCAATGGAGGCACGTTTCATGGCGGGATGTCTGGCCGGGTGAGAAGGAGGACTGACAGCTCTGACCATACTTACCAGCATGTGGAGACACACACCCCCCTCAACACAAACTCCACACAACTCACCAGGTAGAATGCATTGACCCACACCTCTGTGAAACATCATCAAAAGACACCCTGTACTGGGTGCAGCTGTGTGAAGCACAGGGGCTCTCTTTGGACTTTGTAGCCAAACAAACACCAGGATTTCACAGTCAGCCATCTTGCCATTGCTGTCACACCCCCTCACAGGGAAGCAGAGTCAAGAGGGAGGAAGTATGCGCATGCTGGGAAGGGGGGTGTAGCCAAGAGTATGATGGCGGTCGCAGTCACAGACAATCTACACCCACTCACATGGCCCAGCAAGCATACACTGAACCATGCTCGCCTCACAGGGAGCGGGAAGGGACTGACAAGATGTCTGACACCGGGCTCTGTTGCGGGGAGGACAAGGCCATGCTGGGACATGGGCAACAACAATATCACACTCTGTCTGTGACAAGCTGGGAAAAAACAGTGTACAGGCAGGCATCTGTTCGTACAGTAGAAGATGTCATGTTTGTGAACCATCATTGCATGTAGAAACATAACTCACATCGTGTGTCTCTTCCAAACACAGGTGGTGCTGGGGACCCAGCACCAAATGAAGAGGATTCCCAGGCCCAGACTCTGGTGAACACTGAGCTGTCTGGTCTCTGTCCTCTTCGGATGACGACGACCAACCTGGCCCCTCAGGTGTGAGTCATCATGCAGCACCAGCAGCATCAACATCTGCACCCCCTGTACCCACGCCCCCAGCATCTGGAAACTGACAGGGCACCCCACCAACACGGACAGACCAAGGCCACTGAACACACACAGCACAGGGACACAGGACCTCCCCGGAAGCTACAGCAAACACCACCAGCAACACCACCCAAGGGGTCCCAGTGTCACCTGTGCGTCCCGCCGCTGGACCTGCCCGTGTGGATAGGGGTGCAGGTAGGGGTGGGAGGCAGAGGGCGCGCCTTGCAGAGGGGTCTGGACTGCATGATGACCCCCAACCGGCACACATCATAGATGCGTACCAGGATAGCACCGGAGGATTTGGCCAGGTAGTGGGGATCCTCAAGTACATGCAACAGGAGCAGGCTGCCCACCATGCCCGCATGGAGGCCAAGTGGGATGCCCTTACTGTGGTGCATCGGGACATACTCCAATGCCTCCGCCAGATCAACACAAACCTGTCCACACCTCCCTGTGTGGCCACAACATCTGTTGCAACACCATCTGCCAGCGCCACAGGGAGGGAGGAGGACTCTGGCGGAGAGTCCCCTGCACCGCAGAGTCCTGCACCTGAGGATCCCCTTCCCCCAGGAAGAAGAGGGGTCATCCAAAGAAGGACATGTGAGAGGCAGATGTCCCAGCACATCCCCAGGGCCTCTAAACCTGTTCTGGACAATGTTCTTTGTGCGCAACCCGTTCACCTTGTTCAATCGCACACAACTCGCCCACATGACATGGAGGGTTCATGTTGGGCCAATGTAGTAGATGAATGTGGACTTTACTCTGGACATTTCATCTACCAGCACTTCCAACTCTAATGTGAACTTTGGATTCCAAAACCAATGTACAGCACCCACCATCCTGTGCACTTTCCTCACACATGTTCGAAAATAAACTCACCAGTACACCATACTTGCCTCTGTTGTTATTCAAAATTGTCATGTGTCATGGAGATGTCGATCTGCTACACAACACAGTGAATGCCAAATACTGCAACAATGTGACCAACATTAGGTGAGTCATGGTGATGTGACACATGTGAGGTAGACACACCACTATGGCACCACAACACATACTAACGATGGCCATATTACTCATCCCACACAATGATGCTGACTTGAAACACATAGGTATGCACAACAACAACACCTATCCACAGTCAGTGCCATTGCAGCGTTGTGATTGGCGGAGGGGAGGGAGGGAGGCTGCCTTTCCTGATGATGTCGAGGAGAGCTGAGCTGCAGGAATTGGCGCAGGACGGCGGGAGTCGGGACTCAAGTCGGACCCATCCAGAAGAGTAAGTTTTATTTTATATTTTTATTTAATTAAACCCCTCCCGCCTTCCCCGCATCCCCCTGGGGCCCCGTGACGACCCCATTTTCAGTAATGCCGGCCGCGACTCCATGCTCTTTCTTGCTGCAGTCAGTTAAGCACATTTGTTTAGTTCCTATGTCATAATCGTATGTTATTTGTTTACTTGTGTGTAAATGGTTGGTCTGCGGTTATCAAAACTTCGTTTTTATGCTGTATTCTCTTCAATTAATTTGTTTCCAAGTGTTTTATATGCTGAAATGGGCTTGTGTTGCATTACAAGCGCAAAAGTGTTGGCTATTTCCCAGTGCCTCACTTCCTTCCAGCAAGTGCTCACATCCAGGAGACTCAACACTTGAGAGCGCTCTGATCTTGTTTCTTTCAGGAGGCTGTTTTTTCTGAGCATGGTTGAGATATTTTCTTCAATTAAAACCCAAATCATGAGCTACTTATTTTTGTAATTTAAATCAGAACGAATTTCAAATCCGTTAAACCATTGACGGAAGAGCAGCTCTTTGAGTACGATTTCTCTAGTGGTGTCTGTTGTCTGTTTTGAGCTTTTCACTCTTCACTGTGGAGTTACTTTGTCTAGACGCACGCTCGCCAACTATACAGGGATTTTTATGTCAAAGGGTTCCATTCATAGATAGCCCGTATTACGTTGCAAATAAGGCAAGTACCCAGAAATATTTGTCTGACTAAAACAATGAAATATAAACAGTTTAAAATGACAATGCAAAACCGGGGATTACGTGCTGTAAGTGTAAGAGTAGTTGAGAGAAGGGGAAATATATGTGCACAAATGTTCACATTTCATGCCTTACTACATTGTCATGAATTCACACGAGTAAAGGCTTTGTAAATATTTTTCACCCTTGTGCCCATCGGTGTTACCCCCTTGCACACCTGTTCTTTCTCAATCTCTTGTCATTGCCAATTTCTCATCTGTCCCCTATCCTTGGGTATGCGGCCATTGCATGGTTCTTTTGCCTCAGCGGTCATTAGTATGGTGTGCAATATGTTTGTTTGGTCTTTGGTCTCACTATGTGTGTACTTTTACAAATCTGTGGTGTTTGGTTCATTGATTGCTTATCATGCGAGTCTCATTTTTGTTGTTTTGGGCATGCTGTTCCCTTTGTGTTTACAGTGAATGGGGTTCATGAAAACTCATCCCTAACTTTTACGCCCTACCACTTTTAAATGTCATCAGCCACCACTGAGTACTACCCTATTGTGGAGTACACACCACCTGAATGGACACATCACTGCACGCATGCTGTCAAGTGGCACACAGACTCACTCAGACAGCAACAGAGCAGCCACAACACATTCCAGGCTAACTCCAGACATTGACATAACAACCCTGAAAACTAACATTCAGGTGAAGAAGTTGTTGATGAGCTGTGAGCGGACGTCACCCTCTTCCTCATAATCACTGGCATCTTGGTCCAGGCCGGGATCCTCCACAGGTGCCGGAGGTTGGTCATCGTCATCCTGGATGAGAGGCACCTTCTTCCGCACTGCCATGTTGTGTAGCATGCAGCATACAAGGATTATTTTGCACACCTTTGCAGGTTCATATCATATGGGAGGGCCCCTCCGGTCTTGTCCAGGTAGCGAAAGCGGCTTTTCAGGAGGCCGAATGTCCGCTCAATCACCCTCCTGCTCTGACCATGTGCCTCATTGTAGCGCATCTCGGCTGGTGTCACCGGGTTCCTGAGGGGTGTCAGCAACCACGGCATGTTGGGGTATCCGGAGTCACCTACACACACAAAAATGAACAAGTAGCTGAGTTTTGTAGGAGTACGGAATACAACTTTGACAAACACACACAATGATAAACAGTCAGTACACACCGACAAGCCAGGCATGCTGAGCTGGCATCTGTGACATCAGCGTTGCAATGCGACTACTCCTCATTATGTAGGCATCGTGCGCAGAACCAGGGAACCGTGCACACACATGTGTGATACACATGTCTGCAAGACATACCACCAGAGCATTGATCGAGTGGAAATGTTTCCTGTTCCGGTATGCCTGCTCATGTGCCTGTGGTGGTATCAGGCCCACATGTGTCCCATCAATAGATTTGATGATGTTCGGCATCCTCCCCATTGTATAAAAGGCATCCTTTATTTCAGGGAGTTCAGCTGGGCTCGGGAACTTGATGTACAGGTCTAGGAAATGCAACATCCCCTCCAAGACATTGCGTAGCACCCGACTAAACATAGTTTGCGACATCCCACCAGCAGTAGCCACAGTGTACTGGAAGGTACCAGTAGCAAAGAAGTGCAGGGCTGCCATCACCTTCACCTCTGGGGCCAGTGCTGTAGGGTATGTCCGGCCAGGTAGCAGATGTGGCGGCAACTGCTCCGCCAACTCCTCAATCAGTGGCCTGATGAAGCGATACCATCGGATGCAGTCACGTTCCTGCATGGTTGCAAGATCTGGGAACGGTCGATGGACAGCTGGTGCCCTGCAGAACAGAGATGAACATACGAAGATTGTCGGTTCATCCACCCATGTGGCCATGACCAGGCTCAATATCACATGATAGATCATGACGTTACACAATGTACTGAGGTTGTGCTGTTGGGCATGGACACATATGTCACCAACATGACCATCACCTCACATCTCAATTTCACATGTCCACATGAGTCCCATGTAGTGCAATGGCCAATCATCTGGCTGTGTCACCCGACCTATGTACTGCTGTGACGTTCCAAACACACACCACAGTGACAAGTGAGGCCTGATGTCTCCCAGGCATCACAGATCTTTGCCATGCAGAAACCCAGGGTCCCTGTATTGCCACATCGACACTGGCATGGACATAGCGTATCAAGTACACACCACAAGGCAAGCGTGAGTCCCACAGGTAGTGGCCACTGTTGTCCCTGCAAGCCCTACATGTACGTCTCTTAGACACACACACACCATCAAGGTTGATGCATATACCACATGGATGTGGAGACTGTCACCCATTGGGCACATTTTATCAGACACATCTGAGACACAACATGCACACAGACTGTGGGTTCACATCAGTATTGTGGTAACAGGTCTCACTGTGACGTACATGCCATCACCCCCAGGACTCAGGGTGTATGTGACATGGCCCAAACATATCCAGCATGAAACTGTGTCTGTGACTCATGCCCATTACTGTACATTTGCACATCACAGTGGTAATGTGCACGGCACACAAAGGATTCTGCCCCCATGTACACGTGCACAGCCTGGGAGTGGCTGCACAAAAGTGCCACCCAACAAACTAAATGTGGCCCCCCCAAACACCCAGGGAATGCAGCCTTACATGCCATGGGACACTGTGTGGCCACTGCTGTAGTGTGGTAGGTGTGCACAGGTGTCCCTGGCAAGTAATTGTGTGTTGAATCCATAGAATAGTCACACCATTGAGGTCTGACGCGGGTGACAATGCGTGTGCATTGCACGGTTCATGACCGAGCCGTGCGTACGCTTTGCCATTGACTGCAATGAGGTCCGACGCGGGTGACAATGCGTACGCATTGCACGGTTCATGACCGAGCCGTGCGTACGCTTTGCCATTGACTGCAATGAGGTTCGTCGCGGGTGACAATGCGTACGCATTGCACGGCTCATGACCGAGCCGTGCATACGCTTTGCCATTGACTGCAATGAGGTCCGACGCGGGTGACAATGCGTACGCATTGCACGGTTCATGGCCGAGCCGTGCGTACGCTTTGCCATTGACTGCAATGAGGTCCGACGCGGATGACTATCATGCATGCGCATCGGGCAGGCATAGTCCGAGACAGGCGTCCGCCTTGGCTATTGAATCGTATGGAGACGGGTGCATGTGTATTTTCAAAATACGCGTTTTGCAGTCAGTTGACCGAGCAGGGCTCACCCATTGGCTCTGAACTGTCATGGAGACGGATGCGGATTCAAAACTTGTACGAGTTGTGCGCTGGAAATTTAGTTGGCTGCCTACAACAATGTTGCAATTACTAGTGTTTCATGACGGTGAAGATTTGAACGATGCGGAAGGCGAGTACGAGTCTTACTTTTCCATGGATTGGCCAGATTCATAGAATGCAACGTGTTGGACCTATCACTTGGGACACATGGGACAGATTCTGCCTCTGCAGCACAGATAGAAGGCTGGCTGGCCCCCAGGGAGCTCACTTGGCTGCATTACATGCTACTGGATCACATCCCTGCTACCACTGCTGCTGTCTCTGCATCCTCTGGCTCCTGCTATGGCACGTACTCTGGAGAGGGCCCCAGCCTTCACTGAGGAGGAGAACCAGGCCCTGCTGGACGGGCTCCTTCCACAGTAAAACAAACTATATGGGAAACCAGGGGAGCAGGTGAGTGTGAAGTCCACTGCCTTCCTAATTGTGCATGTTGTCTGACTAGCAGTACTAGCAGTGTGTACACCAGTGGCAAGCATTCTCACTGACTACTTTCATCACCCAAAGTGTGTAGGTACATGTAATGAACAGGTGTCCTGCTGCTGAAGTGCATTAGTGCAAGCTTAAACTTCCCAGGCATTGTTAACATGTCAGACATGCAGGTGATTTGTCCTTCCCCATGGTTGCACTACCTGTGTAACTCATTTGCCTTTGTGATGATGACATGTATCTCCAAATGTGTGCAGCACAAATATGGGGCATGTGTGCTAATGTGCTTTTAACTTTGTCATCCTCACAGGTTGATGCCCACCAGAAGAAGGAGATATGGCTGACCATCGCCCGGGAAGTTCGTTTGGTGGGGTCTATAAGCGCTGGATCCGCAACTGCCAGAAGAGGTGGCAGGACCTTCGGGGCTGGACCCAGAGGATAGCTAGAGTCCAGATGAAGCTGTCACCTCCACGCAGGAGGGGCAGACACCGGACCCTGACCCCCCACATGCTCAAGATCCTGGCGGTGGTCTTCCCGGACCTGGATAGGCAGCTGAAGGCCAGACAGCAGCATGAAGGGGGTAAGTCCATGACTAATCTGTGTACTGTGTCTGACATGCTAATTGCAGTCTTTTGGCCTGGTCACAATTCCACATTACGCAGGTCTTGTAGTCCAATACTCAGATCCCTCAATTGTGTGATGCACCCTACTCATCTGTTCCACAGGTGTGGCCCCTACAGTCTGTTGCTTGTGTCACTAGGGCACTGTGTCCCTGCAGTCAGCTATGCTTCAGCTACCGGACTGCATCTGTTCCCGTGACTCTGTTGTGTGTTTCATGGGTGGTTCAATTGTTTGCCCTATGCCTGAGATGTGACGTGATCTGTGTGTGTCCTTGAGATGTGTTCCAATTGTGGCTGGGGTATTCCAAACTAACGCATGCAGCCCGGGACTCCAATTTTGGGGCCTCAGGAGTATGTATATCAAGTATGTCACACTTGCTTAGCCACCTGACTACTGTCCAGGACCAAACACTGTTTCACGTAGACCTGGGCAGTCATGCCTCCTCAAGGTAATTTAGAAACACTCTGTAATCCCACTCCTGTGTATCAAATTACAGGTTGCGCTTAGTGACATGTGCCTTCAGTTGTCTGCTTCTGTGTCATTATAGTGTGGCTTGTTGTTACGTACAACTGGGGTGTCCATGATTTAGAGGGTCAGCAAGACCTCTGCGATGTGACTGTGAGAGACAAGACCTGTGTGACATATAGGTGTGTGATCATCTGACAGCGCACAATGGTGTATGCAACTGTGTCCTTCAGGCAGCTGGGTTACATGCATGGCAGACTGTGATGTGTTAATGTACAGGGAGTTGTGTTTGCAGAGACTCATACGTCTGATTTGCATGATGTGGGGTCTTCTGGGTCCTGGATATGTTGTTTCCAGGGGATGGGCAAGTGCACCTGTCATCTGCAGAGTTAGCTTTACCCCTGAGATATGATTGTGAGACAGTGCATACTGTTGTTGTCTGGATGCCCTGTCCCTGTGACAGGAGACAGTGTTGACTGACTTTCAGGGCATGGCATTTAACTTGCTATGAGTGATCCTGCATTGTGTTCAATTGTGCACCATGCACCCCATTGTGGCATTACCCATCAGGACATGAGAACATCATAGTGTGTGTTGCTGGCATGCATCACAAGCATGTGAAATGAGTCTCTGCCCATCCCTTCATCTGGACACCTGTACTGAGTCAGTAGCAACAGATGTGCTGTGTGTATAGTGACATACTCCTACATGTTCACTTGCATGTCCAACTAATGTGTGGGTGGTGCATGTTGGGCCATTGGGGTATTAGCATCCAACATGCAACAGACATATGTGCGCAAGTCAAGGAGGGATATGTGTGCCATGGTTGATGTTGAGAATGACAATTGGCTTATTCTAAACAGTATTGGCACTTTGAGCTGTGTTCAGCTGATGATGCCAGGGCTTACCCTGTGATGTACTCACTGTGGTGTGTGCAGTCAGTGCAGGTGACTGATGTTGTTCTCTTACTTCCTATTCCTATCCAGACACATTTACGGCCACAGGAGGGGACCGCTCCACGGACCAGTGGGAGCCACAGAGCCTGACAGGGACAGATGAAGAGGAGTTGGGGGAACCCAGTGGCACAAAGGGCAAGTGGAGTCACACAGAGGAGTCGTCAGCACCATCCCCCCCAGCTGAGGGCCACAGCAGCTCTGAGGATGACGCCCTTGTGGAGGCGGGTGTCAGCAGCCACCAAACCCCAGCTAGTGAGGCTGTCCCCACCACCGCCCCACCACCATCACCACCCTCCCATCGGCTCCCATTCCAAAGGTCCCTGGAGGCTCCTGTGTTCGGGAGCATGTCTCCTTTGTGCCAGGCACCGCACCCCCTGCCCCTCTGTCCCCTGCTGCCCTGAGTGATGAGTCTGTGGACTTACTTAGACAGATCCATGTAGGGCAGACGTCGATGCTGAAGGTCCTCCATGCACACACAAGTCTGTTGACGCAACTGGTGTCGTTCATGGAGGGAATTTCCTCAGGCATGTCTGCCCTACAGAGGACCAATCAGTCCGTGGCCTCCTCCCTGATGGCAGCAGTGTCCCTCCTCCAACAGTCGCGCACCCCTCCTATCCCTGCACCACCCACGATTCCGAGCAGCCTACCTGTCCCAAGCACACACACACCTGACCATTCTCACAAAGCCACAGGTACGGGCAGCACACAAACACCCAAACCAAGGTCTAGACGTGGACACAAGCAAGCGCAGGGGACTTATCACACACTCACAGGGGATGGTTTGCAGACACACACACAGTCATCCACAACCACTCCGCAGTCCTCCGAAACCTCTCCCTCCAAGCCCCCTTCCCTTGCCTCTCCTGCAACCCCATCTTCACAAAGCTCTTCCTCTGTGACCTTGGCCTCTTCCCCACCGACCCAGCAGATCCAGATTACAAGGGGAAGAGGAAGTCCTCACACACAGAGGGGAGTGAACCACAAAACACCCGGACACCCTTCCCCAGGCGCAGTCAGACTGAGACCCCCACCCGCAAGTCCCCCCGGAGCCAGAAGAGCAAGAACCCACCACCGCCATGCAGCTCCAAGGCGAAGTCTCCATCCTCCATCCCCTAGGCCATCACTCCAGAGGTCACCCCGCCACTCCCTGCCCCGGGTTCCCCCACCCACAGATACACCATCCCCAAAATGCTGAGGCCCTCCCCCCTACCACTTGCTCCTCCACACCCGGTCAGACGGTTATTGCCACTGATGTGGGGACCGTGTCCCCCCCTCTGTCCTGCTGACCTCACCTGCACCCCATTCCGTTCACATGGATTTAGGCACTGCAGTGGAGTCCACGACCACCCCGTCTGACTAGGGCACTGCAGTGGGGACCCAATCCACTCCATCTGACCTGCCCCCTGAAGTTGTGACGGCACCCACCCCATCTGACTTGTGCCCCACAGTTGTGACTGCACCCACCACTTCAGTCAGCTCCACTGCAGTTGCAAGTGTCTCTCCTGTATCCACCACCTCTTCACTGCCTCCTTCTGCTGCGCCCTGATCCTGTCCCTGCGGTGCCTGGCCTGCCCCCATGTATGCCCCTCCGAGGGGATTTCCCCTGTCCTTAGCAGTGCAGGCAAGCAACGTGTGACAGTTGTCACTCTAGTTCACTCTTTGGCATTTGATAATGGACTGGCCATTGGCCTTTTGTTTGAACGGACGTTTAACTTTTAATATGCTGAATAAAGCTTTTTTCTTTATCCCTGTGAACTTGATTTAGCTGTACATTAGGTTGATGATGTTTAACATGCCCTTGCACCTGTAATGCTTGGTTTCCAATGTTGAATACTGAGGTGTTGATGTGAGGTACTCCATGTGGTCCATAACATATGTATCCTAGTCTGGTCGGTATCCATGTCATCCTTTGCAGCTAGCTGGGTGTGTCATGATCAACTATTTGTGGACATCTCTGTGAACATTTCATTTGCATGGTCACATCTCTGGCTTGCACCCATGCACATATGATGTGCTTCCCATTGTCCAATTTGTCTATTTCACAGACTTTGTGCACATCACCACTGGACCTACAGGTGTGGGTATCATTGGTATAGGAGCAACTGGGTCCTCTGTGCAACTTGCTGTACATATGTTTTGAGTATGTGCAGATGACTTAGGGGAGACTCCCATACCCAGGCTGTTGTGACCAGAGTCTTTATTGTGTGGTAACTGATGGCTGACTGACCAAGTGTTCTGCTGACATGACTGAGACGTGCTGTGACTATGTTTGGCACAGCTGGGCTTCCACAGGAGTTGTGTCCCCTCAAGTAAGTGTGTTGTCCCGTGACATAGTCTGGGCCCATGGTGTGTGTTGTATGATCATGTGTGTGTGTGTCCACATCCCTTTTCATACACAGGCAGTGTTCCCTTGATATGTTCCTGTTGTTGATGCTTGCTGAGTGGTACTGTGTTCATCCCACAACTTTGCCATGGGCTACCAGATGTGTGGGTGCATGACACACTACTGTTAATTGGTGTTTCATCATTTGGATTTGTCCGTTCTGAGTGGTGATGATGTTGTCAGACGCAGATGGGACACAGTCAGGGGTCGCCAAGGCACTTGTTTGTTCGCAATATCATGTAGTTGTCCCTAGGTGGTACCTTTCAGTGATTGAGACATGTGTAGGTGTGTGTGACTGCTCCCACTTGTCGGGTTCAGGGCTGCAATGTTTGCAGGTGTCAGCATGTGTGCCTTGTGGTTCCCCTTGGCTTCTGCATTGCCCTGGGACTGTGGAAGGTATTCAGACAGTTACGTGAGCTTTGACGTAATGGCCATGTACCGCATACTGTGCAGTATATCTGTCATTCACCAGGGTTGTAAACTGTCCTTGTGTGATGAGTGTGTGCACCTTAGTTCCTCCCAACATTCCTGTGTTTGTCATGGGTGCATGTGCAATGTCACCTGTCCATGTGGGCTTCACAGATGCACATTGTTGCAGTTCAGGGTGTGTGGTGTTGAGGGTGGACTGATGTAAATGTTTGCATGGATGGGCCCCTAGCTCCCGTTTGTCCATGGATGACGGGCCATGCTGAGTGATTTGTGTTTGTGTATGTGTGATGTACGTTTGTGGAACAGGACACATGTCTGGGTTTCCCAGTTTGTACGACATCTGCCTTTGTCATCACAGTGGAGGTGTCATGCATGTGTGTGTCACCCCAATGTCTGGTCCCTGGGGGTAGTGCTGTTGTGTGTCAGTCTCTTGCTGTGTTAGTTGGTGTTCATTCAAGCTTGTGTCACATGTGTCTGTTGTGCTCCCTCTTATCTCACAATGCCTGATTGCCCACTAAGGCTATCCCAATGATGGTTTACTTTTGTATGGCACTGTGTCCACATCTGTGTCACGGTGGTTCAGCCCCCCTCATGTGTTGTGTAGTTGCCTGGGGATACTGAGACACACACACACATGTTGTGTCAGATGTACAGTGTGAGGTTGCCTGTTTGTGTTTGTGCATCTGCATCAGTGCATTGGTATTGCTGTTGTGGGCCATTGTCTGGATGCTGTTTCTGTGATTTGCCCTGCTGTCCCTGTGAGTCATATCACATCATTGTGCACATTCATCCTGGTTGTTAGGTGCCATTGCTGGCATGAAATGGGAGTTTGTGACCTGACACCTACAGTCTACACAGGTTGCTTTTATTAGTGTGTCTATTTTCGAGATGTGTGTATGCTTTGTGATGGTCACTTCTGCTCTTGTGTCATTGTACACTGTATGCATTGTCAGCCCCCATGGGTGGTGCTTGTCTGCACATGGCCGAGAGTATGTTAGGTTTTCACAGCACTGTTAGCCTCACCACATCTCTGTGGGAATGGGACACAACCACTACTTTGCCCCAGGAGTGTTTAATGTGTTGGGACCGGGAATCATACATGCTGTTTGGCATTTGCAGCTTTGACCATGATGACACTTATCTTTTGGTCACTGTGATGAGGGGGGGTTTAGACCCATCACCACAATGCTCGACATTTGCTGCAGTTTGGAACCCCTCACTTAACTTTTGTTCTACACAGTGAGGGGGTGTTATTTTTCCATTGACACAGCGTTATAGTGATGCTTGCCTTGTGTAGGGCACACTCATTTGTTGGTCACACATGTTCTGTTAGTTACATTGTATGTTCGAAGTCATAATCACTGTTGTGAGCATTTGTCACAGACTACACACTGTTGTCCTGATGTTAGGGGGGATGTATTTTGCTGACATACCTAATGTTGGAGTATGATGGATGTGTGGCGCATCACCCATCCTATGAGTGGGGGTGGCAGGGGTGATGTGCAACATAAGCCCTATGAGTGGGGGTGGCAGGGGTGATAGGCAACAGGTCTCCTATGGGTGGGGGTGGCAGTAGTGCTGGGCAACAGGTCCCCTATGGGTGGGGGTGGCAGGGGTGATGGGCAACAGGTCCCCTATGGGTGGGGGTGGCAGTGGTGCTGGGCAACATATGCCCTATGAGTGGGGGTGACAGGGGTGATGGGCAACATATGCCCTATGAGTGGGAGTGGCAGGGGTGATGGGCAATATAAGCCTTATGAGTGGGGGTGGCAGGGGTGATGGGCAACACAAGCCCTATGAGTGGGGGTGGCAGGGGTGATGTGCAACATAAGCTCTATGAGTGGGGGTGGCAGGGGTGATGGGCAACATAAGCCCTATGAGTGGGGGTGGCAGGGGTGATGTGCAACATAAGCCCTATGTGTGGCAGTGGCAGGGGTGATGGGCAACAGGTCCCCTATGGGTGGGGGTGGCAGTAGTGCTGGGCAACAGGTCCCCTATGGGTGGGGGTGGCAGGGGTCATGGGCAAGAGGTCCCCTATGGGTGGGAGTGACAGTAGTGCTGGGCAACATATGCCCTATGAGTGGGGGTGGCAGGGGTGATGGGCAATTTAAGCCTTATGAGTGGGGGTGAAGGGTAACATAAGCCCTATGATTGGGGGTGGCAGGGGTGATGTGCAACATAAGCCCTATGAGTGGGGGTGGCAGGGGTGATGTGCAACATAAGCCCTATGTGTGGGGGTGGCAGGGGTGATGGGCAACAGGTCCCCTATGGGTGGGGGTGGCAGTAGTGCTGGGCAACAGGTCCCCTATGGGTGGGGGTGGCAGGGGTGATGGGCAACAGGTCCCCTATGGGTGGGAGTGGCAGTAGTGCTGGGCAACATATGCCCTATGAGTGGGGGTGGCAGGGGTGATGGGCAACATATGCCCTATGAGTGGGGGTGGCAGGGGTGATGGGCAACAGGTCCCCTATGGGTGGGGGTGGCAGGGGTGATGGGCAACATAAGCCCTATGGGTGGGGGTGGTAGTGGTGCTGGCCATGCAACCCCTATAGTGGCCTGTTAGTGGCCAGGATGTGGATCCCCTGTGTGTGTGTACCATTTTGCGGATACGTGTCGTTTGTTTGTGTGGTAGGTGTCTGACTTACCGTCTGCGCTGTCGGCGCTCCTGATCCGGTCATAGATTTAGAGTACTGGTATGACCTGCGCGATGAGATTCATGATGTGTTTGTGTCGTACACGCTGCTTGTTGCTCGGTCTCGTACCCGCTGCAAGCTGGTCCGTCTGGTAGCCGTGGATTGAGTTGTGGCGCGAATCGTAGCTGATATGCTTGTTTTCTGGATGCTGTGACGTGCCGTACGTGGCGACCCGTCCGGCGAATAGGAAGTACACATCGTACCTGTCAGGGCGGACACTGCTGTGGATACTGCTTCCGGGCGACTCGGTTCGGGGCTACGGCTCGGACGGAGAATGGAGCTTGAATCACAGCCTACGTGTCGGTCGTGTTTTTGGCAGTTATGCGCATCGTACTTCATCAACAGGAAGGACCGGCTACGGGTACGTGTCGGTCGCACGGTAAGGCTACGAACAACTCTTAGAGAGCTGTCCGACCCGGATCCGAATCGACCCTTTATTGTGACATAATTTACCAGTTGATCCTTTTAACCTCAGCTGTTATTGCTTTCAAACAATTGGACCCTGTACTGAAAAAGAGATACACCAGCCTAACCTTTCCCTCCTTTCCGTCTCCTGAGCACTGTGGTCACTTTATTGAGTTTTCCCGTGAACCTTTACGTACACTGTATGCATAACACTGATGTGCCAATACAGGAAACATAGTCTAGTTAAAGCAATACCATTCACCAAAGATAGCAGCATTGGGTCCTAGGTGAAAATAAAAGCAGACAAAAACACAGCAAATTATCTAGTCATCTAAAACACTTTATTAGCACTAGCATGTCTTTTGTGAGCCCCTGAAATTTCAAGCTCAGACAGCCAGAAAAGTAAACAAAATGATCATAGCTGTGTGGAGGGCAAGCACTTTTTTGGGGAAGCACACAACTTCTGCCTAATCAAAATATGTACTCCAGGCTTTCAACATTTGGGCGGAGCCCAAGCCCCTTTCTAGAGTTGCTCACACAATTGTCTTGCAACAGCTGCACTGTCAAGCTGGACCATAAAAAACGTGGGTTTACGTGACAGCAGCAGGACATTGACTTCCGCCACTTCATCTCCATCACTTTATTTTCGACAGTAAATTCCTTACTCTCCTTAACTGCTTGAGACAATTTTTATTGATTGCACTCCAATCCGTCAGAGGCGTCCCGGGCTGGTCATATGTTACCCCCAGACACCTCGCGCATTTCAGATAATAACTCGGCGCTCAGGAGAAGAAATGAACTGGATGTGTAGTCAGTGTCTGTCCGAGTGAATCATCGCACTGCACGTCAGCTCAGGGCTGAGGAATCAGCCCCTCTCATCCCTGCTTGGAATTATTGTTCAGCACTTGGCAAGAGTGGAAAATTCTCACAGCCAAAAGTCAATGTCTGGTCTACTACTTACACAGCGACGGCTGGCAATATAAAAATAGGGGGGGGCACCATGCGTCAGCTAACCTGCCCGGTGCAGCAATCTCGGCGATGGTGGTCTGACTGATGTGACGTCCACGAGCTGGAAAGAGAAGGACTTCACTTCCTGCCCACAGGAATGAGACTCCTGACCAATCCTGGAGCTGCTTTCAGCAAGAGAGCAGCGCCAGGATTGCTGGGATTGTTGGAGCAGGCTAACTCAGCGCTCATTTTGAGGCTGGCGGCCTGTGCCAGCAATCCTCCGGCTGTTTCACAGCCCGGGGATTTTTGGGTGTACAGGGCGCATGTCGGGCTGGCCGTAGGTAGCCAGCTGGCCAACCCGACATGTGCACTGAAAGGGAGTATTCCTGCAATAGCAGGATTCAGCGCTGCCTCACGCTCGCGTTGTACACAACACGAGCTGGTGGCAAAATATAATAGCATAATCTGCCATTTTATTTATCAGCGTTTGCCTGCTGCGCGCGCAGCACGTGGTGGGACTCTGCTCTGCCATTTTGGAGGAGCCGCCCCTGTACTTGCAGCACGGCTCATTTAATTAAAGGCCTTTGTAAAAGTTCAAGACTTTTGTGAAAGTTTCAGACATTTACAAAAATTTGCCAGTAGCGATTTCTAAATTACATTTTGAACAGCAATGAGAGCTCAAAATCTTTTTCAATTGGGTGTATTTTACAGGGCTCCACTGACTTTCACTCTGCTTACACTGCATAAATATTACTTGCTTACAACCAGGTAAAATCACCCCAATACTGTGAAATACCAGCAGGACATCATGGAATGGGGAATTACCATGTGGGAGTGAGGCAGTGCTTCATTTGTAAAACAATAAATGAGTCGGGCCCAAGGTATTACTCAGCAGCCCGTGGCATGCCCTATTTGATTTGATTTTTATAAAGCGCAAACAATCACCCGAAGGCATCAAGGCGCTATTGAATGACAGCAAGCCAAGTCCCAAGGCTACTATTCTTGATCCCACCTCAGGCCTCTATAATCAACCACCAGACACTCCCTGCCCCTTTATCTCACTCTTGCAGGTTCCTCCTTAATAGGTGTCGGTCCCCAAAAATAAGTGCCGGCGGCATCACCTGCAACAACCGGCTCCAATTAGGCACTGGATGTATGTTTGTAAAATTATATGGACTTCACTACTCCATGTGACCTTACTGTATACATTTCCGCCCTGCTCTGAGCAGGTGACAAATGTGTGTGTGTTCCTGTGGGTAGGGTGGGGCGGAGGAGATTGAGGAGTAGGGGAGGGTAATAGAATCTTTTTTATAGGTGGGGAAACATTGTTTTTCCCCTATGCCTCATGTGATTTTTCTGGCCGGCATTACTAGGTGGAAAAACTGTGTCAGGTTCTCCCACACCCAGTGCGTAATGCTCAGAGGCCCACGGCCGGCGCAATCCAATGTCTGTGCGCCAAAATACCAAGGCTGGCAGTCTTAACTCCACCGCAGGCCTCTTTAATCCACTACAAGACACTCCCTGTCCTTTTATCTCACTCTTGCAGGTTCCTGCCTTCTCCTTTTGTGATTTTTTCTATCTTTCTCTTTTTCAGTCTTTCTATTTTGTGTGTTTGTATCTCTCTTACGCTGGGTAACGACTGCTCAAATTAAGCACTGCTCACATCCAGTAATATTGGGTATAGAAAAAAAAGTAAAACTTTATAATTAGGCCGAGCCGAATTAACAGATTTATAATTAATAAACTAATTTTGTTCTGTCTAACTTGTACTCGGACCACAGTCCTTTGTTAGAATGTGGCAGAGTGCATTATAGTTACGGCTCCCACTTTTTTTTTTTACATTTCTGTCTGTAGTTATCCAAACTTCTTTTTTACCCATTTTATCTGTATTCAACCGATGCTCATGACGGAACGGTTCCGTCATGAGCATCGGTTGAGCTGTGCTCATGACGGAACCGCTCCGTCATGAGCACAGCCCCTGGGGGAAGCGCTGGCGCTCCCCCCCTGGGGCATCGATCGTGCCCCCACAGATGGGGATGGCAGCGGAAGAGTTTCCGCTGCCACCCCCGAGCCCCCCCACGCTTCCTGGTGACGTCAGCGCGCACAGCGTGCGCTGGCGTCATCAGGAAGCGTTGGACGTGCTGGAATTCATTTCTTCCAGCGCGTCCAACGGATCAGGTAGGTGTTTTGCTGCGGTGTGGCGGGGGGGGGGAATTCCAGGGCCTTGAGGCATCGGGGGAGAGGAAAGAGTATTTCCTCTCCCTTGATGTCTCAATGCTGTCCCACGATCGCGACGCTGTGCGCGATCGTGGAACAGGAATGCCCCCACTAGACCCCAGGGATGTTGTTTTCGGCCATTTGGGAAGCGACCCCTTGGGCAAGGGTCGCTTCCCTGGGGGACAATTTTTTGACAGACTTTTCTGCCCCCCTGGGGCAGATCGGTCCTCTTTCGGTCCGTTTCTGCCCCCAGGGGGGGGAGAAAAGCCCACTAGACACCAGGGATGTCGTAATGGTGAATTGGGAAGCGACCCCTTGGGCAAGGGTCGCTTCCCTGGGGGAGAAATTTGGCAAAGACTCTTCTGCCCCCCCTGGGGGCAGATCGGTCCACTTCCGGTCCGTTTCTGCCCCCGGGGGGGGGGGCAGAAAAGCCCACTAGACACCAGGGAATTTCGATATATTGATATGGGAAGCGACCCCTTGGGCAAGGGTCGCTTCCCTGGGGGTGAATTTTTGCAAAGACTCTTCTGCCCCCCCTGGGGGCAGATCGGTCCACTTCCGGTCCGTTTCTGCCCCCAGGGGGGGCAGAAAAGCCCACTAGACACCAGGGATGTCGTAATGATGATATGGGAAGCGACCCCTTGGGCAAGGGTCGCTTCCCTGGGGGAGAATTTTTGCAAATACTCTTCTGCCCCCCCTGGGGGCAGATCGGTCCACTTCCGGTCCGTTTCTGCCCCCAGGGGGGGGCAGAAAAGCCCACTAGACACCAGGGAATTTCGATATATTGATATGGGAAGTGACCCCTTGGGCAAGGGTCGCTTCCCTGGGGCTGAATTTGGGAGAATTTGTGCACAGACTTTTCTGCCCCCCCTGGGGGCAGATCGGTCCACTTCCGGTCCGTTTCTGCCCCCAGGGGGGCAAGAAAGCCCACTAGACACCAGGGAATTTCGCAATTTTGTTATGGGAAGCGACCCCTTGGGCAAGGGTCGCTTCCCTTGGGGAATAATTTTTGCACAGACTTTTCTGCCCCCCCTGGGGGCAGATCGGTCCACTTTCGCTCCGTGTCTGGCCCCAGGGGGGGGGCAGAAAAGCCCACTAGACACCAGGGAATTAGTGTAAATAAAAATGGAAGTGACCCCTTTGGCAAGTGTCGCTTCCAGGGGGCAATTTTTATAATATGTATTTGGCCCACCCGCCCCGGGACAGAGTAGCCTTTTTTTTCCTGCTGTTTTCTGCCCCACCTGGAACATAACGATTGACCATTTGGGTAGTAACATAGAATGTTGTTATGTTTATTGTTTTTTTTTTGTGAATTGCAATAGTAATGTTTTTTTTTTAACTTTTTTGTTCTAGGTGAAGGCTTTTGCTCTTTTCAGTTTGCCGTGTTTCTGGCGGTTCTGCTGTTTGTGTAGTTTGGTAAGAGACTCTTTTTTGTACAATGTAAATGTGTTTGATTTCTCTGCATGAATTTTTTTGCAAATGGTGTAATAATAGCAGTATGTTTGTTTTTTGAGTGTCAAAAACGTTTTGCATTGGTGCTCGATGTGTATTTTGTTGTCTTGTGAGTAATGTGTTTTTTTTTTCTTCTTTCTAGTTTGATATCGTTGGTTTTTGCTGTGTCACTGCAGAGTTAGTTTCTGGTGAGTGCAGCTGTCTCTTGTAATTGGATTGTATAGTTTTTGAGTACATTGATCTTTGTGATAAAGGTACACATTTCTTTACTTACTTGGTTTGCACATTGTTGGTTGTTGTTGACTTGTTTGTGCAGTCTTCTATCTTAGTAAGTATAATGGCTAGCCGCAGGATGACTGCTCAGCAGGTTGTTGGTTTGCTGTTTGAGTCTTCCTCTGATATTGGTTCAGAGACTGACTCTGCATCTGAGGGAGAGGAGGCAGGGGACGATTCTGGCAGTGAGTTGTCTCTCCGTATGGAGTCATCGGATGATGAAGATACTCTTAGTGCGGATGAAGTGCCTGTGTTAGAGGAGGAGACTGATGTGCCGCTAGTGCGGCAAGAGGCATCTGGGTTGCAGGCTGGGGCTGCAAGGCTTCCCGTTGGTGTAGTGCGGCAAGAGGCTTCTGGGCTGCAGGCTGGGGCTGCTAGGCTTCCCTTTGAAAGTGATGACCTCTGGGTTGCCCCTGGCATGGTGCAGCCGGCATTGCTAGAGTTTACTGGTGTTCCAGGGTCTAGAGTGAATACTGAAAACTTTTTGCCGGTCAATTTTTTTCAGTTGTTTATGGATGATGTGTTTTTTGAAGAGATTGTTGAGCAGACTAATTTGTATGCCGAACAGTTTTTGAGGGACAACTGTGCCAGTCTTAAGCCACACTCTAGAGCTACCCGGTGGACTCCCACAAATGTTGAAGAGATGAAGAAGTTCTTGGGTTTAACTTTTTTGACGGGCTTGCTAAGGAAGCCATCAATGTCTTCATATTGGTCTAGCAGTCCCTTGATGGCAACGTCTATTTTTCCGGCAGTCATGAGTCGTGACAGGTATTTGCTACTGCTTCGGATGATGCATTTTGTTGATAATGGTTTAGCGTTGCCACGAGATCACCCTGACTGTGACCGTCTTTTTAAGATTAGGCCTGTCCTTGATCACTTTGTTGATCGATTTCCTGAGATCTATGCTCCTGGGAAACAAATTGCAGTGGATGAGTCTTTGGTGTTGTTCAAGGGCCGCTTGGTTTTTAGGCAATACATTCCTAGTAAGAGGGCACGCTATGGAATAAAGCTGTATATGCTGTGTGACAGTAGGACTGGATATGTCTCTAATTTCAGGGTGTACACCGGTAAGGAATCTAGGTTTAACCTCCCTGGTTGTCCGTCCACTTTTGGAGTGACTGAGAAAATTGTTTGGGAACTTGGAAGAGGATTTTTTAACAAAGGCCACCATTTATATGTAGACAACTTCTACACTGGTGTGCGGTTGTTCAGGGAATTGGCCAAAGTGGACACTCTTGCTTGTGGCACAATCCGCTCTAACCGTAAAGGTTTCCCGAAAGAACTTGTGTGTCAAAAGCTTGTGCGGGGACAGTGCAGTGCGTTGCGTTGCCAGGAGCTTCTTGCTGTGAAGTTTACAGACAGGAGAGATGTCTACATGCTGACTACCATCCATGATGAAAGCACTGCACCTGTGACTGTTTGGGGTCAGGTCGCTGAAGCGCGCAAACCTGTGTGCATTTTAGACTATAATAGGCACATGGGTGGTGTTGACAGAGTAGATCAGAGGTTGGAACCTTACACTGCTCTTCGTAAGGCTTACATTTGGTACAAGAAGTTGGCTATCCATCTTTTCCACATGGCAATGTGTAATGCTTTTGTTGTGTTCCAGGATTCTTGCCCTGAGTCAAAGATGACTTTTGCTAAGTTTCAGGAGTCTGTAATAGGCAGCCTTGTTGTAGTGGAACAGGCAAGTGTTCCTAGAGTTGGACTGGTGGAGGATGTTGCTAGATTGAAAGAACGCCACTTTCCAGATCACATTCCTCCCACACCCGCAAAAGATTTTCCCAGTAGGAGATGTAGAGTCTGTTGGCGAAAAGGTTTGCGGAAGGAGAGTCGTATGTACTGCCCCGACTGTCCTTCTCATCCTGCACTGTGTCTCTCTGCTTGTTTTAGAGCGTACCACACACGAAAATTTTTTTGGGAGGATTCTTGAGTGGTAAAGTGAACTGCCTGGTCTGTATTGTTTGGATAATTTGATTCTGTTTCAAGGTTGGTGTTAGTGCAATGTATTTAGTTGCTGATTTTCTGTTAGAAGATTTGTATCTATTTGCAATTTGTTTGTGTTTTTTTTTTTTTTTTTTTAAATCCTAAATGTGATGGCGGTGTGTGTTGGCTTGCGCTTGGCTGTTGGTGTGTGTGGACTGGCACTTGGTTGGTGGTGTGCGTGGAATGGTGCTTGGCTGGCGGTGTGCATGGACTGGCGGTGTGCGTGGACTGGTGCGTGGCTGGTGGTGTGCGTGGAATGGTGCTTTGCAGGCGGTGTGCGTGGACTGGTACTTGGCTGGCGGTGTGCGTGGACTGGTGGTGTGTGCGGACTGGTGCTTGGCTGGTGGTGTGCGTGGACTGGAGCTTGGCTGGCAGTGTGCGTGGAATGGTGCTTGGCAGGCGGTGTGCGTGGACTGGTACTTGGCTGGCGGTGTGCGTGGACTGGTGGTGTGTGCGGACTGGTGCTTGGCTGGTGGTGTCCGTGGACTGGCGCTTGGCTAGCGGTGTGCGTGGACTGGTGTTTGGCTAGCGGTGTGTGTGGACTGGTGCTCTGCTGGCTGTGTGTGAGTATTGACTTTCTGCTGGTCACTACACACACTGCTAGCTGAGTGCCACTCCACGCAATCCATCAGCCTGTGTAGTTGCTGTGTCTGGATTGTGGGCGTGTGAAAGTGATGGGCCCTTGAATGGCGCTGTGTGCTGGTGTGAGTTTTGTTATGTGATGGGCCCGCGGCTGGCGGTGTGAATGGTTTTGTATGTCTCACACGTACGAAAGGTGTGTGAATGGCCTGTAAAGAGGTTGGTGCCTTGTCGTGGCTTTACAGCTCACGAGCTGTGAGTCAATGGTTTCGTTTCTCGCCCTTTCAATTATTACCAGTGCATTTCATTTCTGTGTAATCACTTGCTAATACAATTGTATCTACTGAACCATCACTCACCCTCGTGCCAAATCCAACCAGTATGTGTGTGTGCTTGCGGATTAGATGGCTGTGCAGTAATATTTGTCTTTCTGAAGCAGGGTGTACCTTGTCCCTTTTTGGTGAATTTTGTAATGTGTTGCTTTTGTGCCTGGTGGTGCGAATGGTCTTGTTTGTATCACGTATGAAAGGTGTGTGAATGGCCTGTAAAGTGGTTGGTGCCTTGACGTGGCTTTACAGCTCACGAGCTGCGAGTCATTGGTTTGGTTTTTTGAGAATTTACTTATTGACAGTGCATTTCATTTTTGTGAAATCTCTTGTTAATAAAATTTAATACACTGAACCATGACTCGCCCTCGTGCCAAATCCAACCAGTATGTGTGTGTGTTTGAGGAATAGATGGTTGTGCAGGAATCTTTGTCTTTAGTTTCTCTGGCAAGGTACACTTTCCATGCAAGAATAACCCACCAACTGTAGATATTGTCAAAAACCCTTGGGAGTTCATGGTGATGTCTCTCTAGTGAATTGAAAAATATTTTTTATCCCCATTGTCCTGTAAACCTCAAACTGTCTGCCACATTTTCTTTGCAGTATTATTCCAAAATTCTCACGCTGTAGTAACAATAGTTAATCTGGTTTTGCAAGGGGGGTTACTTTGGTTTTTTGCCCATTGCTCGGCGGCCATCTAGGGAAACCTACCAAACCCACACATTTCTGAAAACTAGACACCCGGCGGCTTCCAGGGAGGTATGGCTTGCGTGGATCCCCCAACCTTTCCTTACCCAGAATCCCCTGCAAACCTCAATTTTTGCTCAAAAAATCACTTTTTTCACACATTTTGGGGTGGGAAAGTAGTGGCATCACCGGGCTCACACAAATTTACCACCACCCAGCGTTCCCCCAGGTCTCCCGGTAAAAATGGTGCCTCACTTGTGTGGGAGGCCCAAGTACCCGCGGCAGGCAAGGGCCCAAAACGTAGTGAGGCGACATCAAAATGGCTTATCGCAAAACCACCTGGTTTTGCAAGGGGGGTCACTTTGGTTTTTGGCCCGGTGCTCGGCGGCCATCTAGGGAAACCTACCAAACCCACACATTTCTGAAAACTAGACACCCGGCGGCTTCCAGGGAGGTATGGCTTGCGTGGATCCCCCAATGTTTCCTTACCCAGAATCCCCTGCAAACCTCAATTTTTGCTCAAAAAATCACTTTTTTCACACATTTTGGGGTGGGAAAGTAGTGGCATCACCGGGCTCACACAAATTTACCACCACCCAGCGTTCCCCCAGGTCTCCCGGTAAAAATGGTGCCTCATTTGTGTGGGAGGCCCAAGTACCCGCGGCAGGCAAGGGCCCAAAACGTAGTGAGGCGACATCAAAATGGCCTATCGCAAAACCACCTGGTTTTGCAAGGGGGGTCACTTTGGTTTTTGGCCCGGTGCTCGGCGGCCATCTAGGGAAACCTACCAAACCCATGCATTTCTGAAAACTAGACACCCGGCGGCTTCCAGGGAGGTATGGCTTGCGTGGATCCCCCAACGTTTCCTTACCCAGAATCCCCTGCAAACCTCAATTTTTGCTCAAAAAAATCACTTTTTTCACACATTTTGGGGTGGGAAAGTAGTGGCATCACCGGGCTCACACAAATTTACCACCACCCAGCGTTCCCCCAGGTCTCTCGGTAAAAATGGTGCCTCACTTGTGTGGGAGGCCCAAGTACCCGCGGCAGGCAAGGGCCCAAAACGTAGTGAGGCGACATCAAAATGGCCTATCGCAAAACCACCTGGTTTTGCAAGGGGGGTCACTTTGGTTTTTGGCCCGGTGCTCGGTGGCCATCTAGAGAAACCTACCAAACCCACGCATTTCTGAAAACTAGACACCCGGCGGCTTCCAGGGAGGTATGGCTTGCGTGGATCCCCCAACGTTTCTTTACCCAGAATCCCCTGCAAACCTCAATTTTTGCTCAAAAAATCACTTTTTTCACACATTTTGGGGTGGGAAAGTAGTGGCATCACCGGGCTCACACAAATTTACCACCACCCAGCGTTCCCCCAGGTCTCCCGGTAAAAATGGTGCCTCACTTGTGTGGGAGGCCCAAGTACCCGCGGCAGGCAAGGGCCCAAAACGTAGTGAGGCGACATCAAAATGGCCTATCGCTAAACCACCTGGTTTTGCAAGGGGGGTCACTTTGGTTTTTGGCCCGGTGCTCGGCGGCCATCTAGGGAAACCTACCAAACCCACGCATTTCTGAAAACTAGACACCCGGTGGCTTCCAGGGAGGTATGGCTTGCGTGGATCCCCCAACGTTTCCTTACCCAGAATCCCCTGCAAACCTCAATTTTTGCTCAAAAAATCACTTTTTTCACACATTTTGGGGTGGGAAAGTAGTGGCATCACCGGGCTCACACAAATTTACCACCACCCAGCGTTCCCCCAGGTCTCCCAGTAAAAATGGGGCCTCACTTGTGTGGGAGGCCCAAGTACCCGCGGCAGGCAAGGGCCCAAAACGTAGTGAGGCGGCATCAAAATGGCCTATCGCAAAACCACCTGGTTTTGCAAGGGGGGTCACTTTGGTTTTTGGCCCGGTGCTCGGCGGCCATCTAGGGAAACCTACCAAACCCACGCATTTCTGAAAACTAGACACCCGGCGGCTTCCAGGGAGGTATGGCTTGCGTGGATCCCCCAACGTTTCCTTACCCAGAATCCCCTGCAAACCTCAATTTTTGCTCAAAAAATCACTTTTTTCACACATTTTGGGGTGGGAAAGTAGTGGCATCACCGGGCTCACACAAATTTACCACCACCCAGCGTTCCCCCAGGTCTCCCGGTAAAAATGGTGCCTCACTTGTGTGGGAGGCCCAAGTACCCGCGGCAGGCAAGGGCCCAAAACGTAGTGAGGCGGCATCAAAATGGCCTATCGCAAAACCACCTGGTTTTGCAAGGGGGGTCACTTTGGTTTTTGGCCCGGTGCTCGGCGGCCATCTAGGGAAACCTACCAAACCCACGCATTTCTGAAAACTAGACACCCGGCGGCTTCCAGGGAGGTATGGCTTGCGTGGATCCCCCAACGTTTCCTTACCCAGAATCCCCTGCAAACCTCAATTTTTGCTCAAAAAATCACTTTTTTCACACATTTTGGGGTGGGAAAGTAGTGGCATCACCGGGCTCACACAAATTTACCACCACCCAGCGTTCCCCCAGGTCTCCCGGTAAAAATGGTGCCTCACTTGTGTGGGAGGCCCAAGTACCCGCGGCAGGCAAGGGCCCAAAACGTAGTGAGGCGGCATCAAAATGGCCTATCGCAAAACCACCTGGTTTTGCAAGGGGGGTCACTTTGGTTTTTGGCCCGGTGCTCGGCGGCCATCTAGGGAAACCTACCAAACCCATGCATTTCTGAAAACTAGACACCCGGCGGCTTCCAGTGAGGTATGGCTTGCGTGGATCCCCCAACGTTTCCTTACCCAGAATCCCCTGCAAACCTCACTTTTTGCTCATAAAATCCCTTTTTTCACACATTTTGGGGTGGGAAAGTAGTGGCATCACCGGGCTCACACAAATTTACCACCACCCAGCGTTCCCCCAGGTCTCCCGGTAAAAATGGTGCCTCACTTGTGTGGGAGGCCCAAGTACCCGCGGCAGGCAAGGGCCCAAAACGTAGTGAGGCGGCATCAAAATGGCCTATCGCAAAACCACCTGGTTTTGCAAGGGGGTTCACTTTGGTTTTTGGCCCGGTGCTCGGCGGCCATCTAGGGAAACCTACCAAACCCATGCATTTCTGAAAACTAGACACCCGGCGGCTTCCAGGGAGGTATGGCTCGCGTGGATCCCCAAACGTTTTCTTACCCAGAATCCCCTGCAAACCTCAATTTTTGCTCACAAAATCACTTTTTTCACACATTTTGGGGTGGGAAAGTAGTGGCATCACCGGGCTCACACAAATTTACCACCACCCAGCGTTCCCCCAGGTCTCCCGGTAAAAATGGTGCCTCACTTGTGTGGGAGGCCCAAGTACCCGCGGCAGGCAAGGGCCCAAAACGTAGTGAGGCGACATCAAAATGGCCTATCGCAAAACCACCTGGTTTTGCAAGGGGGGTCACTTTGGTTTTTGGCCCGGTGCTCGGCGGCCATCTAGGGAAACCTACCAAACCCATGCATTTCTGAAAACTAGACACCCGGCGGCTTCCAGGGAGGTATGGCTTGCGTGGATCCCCCAACGTTTCCTTACCCAGAATCCCCTGCAAACCTCAATTTTTCCTCAAAAAAATCACTTTTTTCACACATTTTGGGGTGGGAAAGTAGTGGCATCACCGGGCTCACACAAATTTACCACCACCCAGCGTTCCCCCAGGTCTCCCAGTAAAAATGGTGCCTCACTTGTGTGGGAGGCCCAAGTACCCGCGGCAGGCAAGGGCCCAAAACGTAGTGAGGCGACATCAAAATGGCCTATCGCAAAACCACCTGGTTTTGCAAGGGGGGTCACTTTGGTTTTTGGCCCGGTGCTCGGCGGCCATCTTGAGAAACCTACCAAACCCACGCATTTCTGAAAACTAGACACCCGGCGGCTTCCAGGGAGGTATGGCTTGCATGGATCCCCCAACGTTTCCTTACCCAGAATCCCCTGCAAACCTCAATTTTTGCTCAAAAAATCACTTTTTTCACACATTTTGGGGTGGGAAAGTAGTGGCATCACCGGGCTCACACAAATTTACCACCACCCAGCGTTCCCCCAGGTCTCCCGGTAAAAATGGTGCCTCACTTGTGTGGGAGGCCCAAGTACCCGCGGCAGGCAAGGGCCCAATACGTAGTGAGGCGACATCAAAATGGCCTATCGCTAAACCACCTGGTTTTGCAAAGGGGGTCACTTTGGTTTTTGGCCCGGTGCTCGGCGGCCATCTAGGGAAACCTACCAAACCCACGCATTTCTGAAAACTAGACACCCGGTGGCTTCCAGGGAGGTATGGCTTGCGTGGATCCCCCAACGTTTCCTTACCCAGAATCCCCTGCAAACCTCAATTTTTGCTCAAAAAATCACTTTTTTCACACATTTTGGGGTGGGAAAGTAGTGGCATCACCGGGCTCACACAAATTTACCACCACCCAGCGTTCCCCCAGGTCTCCCGGTAAAAATGGTGCCTCACTTGTATGGGAGGCCCAAGTACCCGCGGCAGGCAAGGGCCCAAAACGTAGTGAGGCGGCATCAAAATGGCCTATCGCAAAACCACCTGGTTTTGCAAGGGGGGTCACTTTGGTTTTTGGCCCGGTGCTCGGCGGCCATCTAGGGAAACCTACCAAACCCACGCATTTCTGAAAACTAGACACCCGGCGGTTTCCAGGGTGGTATGGCTTGCATGGATCCCCCAACGTTTCCTTACCCAGAATCCCCTGCAAACCTCAATTTTTGCTCAAAAAATCACTTTTTTCACACATTTTGGGGTGGGAAAGTAGTGGCATCACCGGGCTCACACAAATTTACCACCACCCAGCGTTCCCCCAGGTCTCCCGGTAAAAATGGTGCCTCACTTGTGTGGGAGGCCCAAGTACCCGCGGCAGGCAAGGGCCCAAAACGTAGTGAGGCGACATCAAAATGGCCTATCGCTAAACCACCTGGTTTTGCAAGGGGGGTCACTTTGGTTTTTGGCCCGGTGCTCGGCGGCCATCTAGGGAAACCTACCAAACCCACGCATTTCTGAAAACTAGACACCCGGCGGCTTCCAGGGAGGTATGGCTTGCATGGATCCCCCAACGTTTCCTTACCCAGAATCCCCTGCAAACCTCAATTTTTGCTCAAAAAATCCCTTTTTTCACACATTTTGGGGTGGGAAAGTAGTGGCATCACCGGGCTCACACAAATTTACCACCACCCAGCGTTCCCCCAGGTCTCCCGGTAAAAATGGTGCCTCACTTGTGTGGGAGGCCCAAGTACCCGCGGCAGGCAAGGGCCCAAAACGTAGTGAGGCGGCATCAAAATGGCCTATCGCAAAACCACCTGGTTTTGCAAGGGGGGTCACTTTGGTTTTTGGCCCGGTGCTCGGCGGCCATCTAGGGAAACCTACCAAACCCACGCATTTCTGAAAACTAGACACCCGGCGGCTTCCAGGGAGGTATGGCTTGCATGGATCCCCAAACGTTTCCTTACCCAGAATCCTCTGCAAACCTCAATTTTTGCTCAAAAAATCACTTTTTTCACACATTTTGGGGTGGGAAAGTAGTGGCATCACCGGGCTCACACAAATTTACCACCACCCAGCGTTCCCCCAGGTCTCCCGGTAAAAATGGTGCCTCACTTGTGTGGGAGGCCCAAGTACCCGCGGCAGGCAAGGGCCCAAAACGTAGTGAGGCGAAATCAAAATGGCCTATCGCAAAACCACCTGGTTTTGCAAGGGGGGTCACTTTGGTTTTTGGCCCGGTGCTCGGCGGCCATCTAGGGAAACCTACCAAACCCACGCATTTCTGAAAACTAGACACCCGGCGGCTTCCAGGGAGGTATGGCTTGCATGGATCCCCCAACGTTTCCTTACCCAGAATCCCCTGCAAACCTCAATTTTTGCTCAAAAAATCACTTTTTTCACACATTTTGGGGTGGGAAAGTAGTGGCATCACCGGGCTCACACAAATTTACCACCACCCAGCGTTCCCCCAGGTCTCCCGGTAAAAATGGTGCCTCACTTGTGTGGGAGGCCCAAGTACCCGCGGCAGGCAAGGGCCCAAAACGTAGTGAGGCGACATCAAAATGGCCTATCGCTAAACCACCTGGTTTTGCAAGGGGGGTCACTTTGGTTTTTGGCCCGGTGCTCGGCGGCCATCTAGGGAAACCTACCAAACCCATGCATTTCTGAAAACTAGACACCCGGCGGCTTCCAGGGAGGTATGGCTTGCGTGGATCCCCCAACGTTTCCTTACCCAGAATCCCCTGCAAACCTCAATTTTTGCTCAAAAAATCACTTTTTTCACACATTTTGGGGTGGGAAAGTAGTGGCATCACCGGGCTCACACAAATTTACCACCACCCAGCGTTCCCCCAGGTCTCCCGGTAAAAATGGTGCCTCACTTGTGTGGGAGGCCCAAGTACCCGCGGCAGGCAAGGGCCCAAAACGTAGTGAGGCGACATTTGGGATAGGCAATGTTGATGTCGCCTCACTAGGTTTTGGGCCCTTGCCTGCCGGGGGTACTTGGGCCTCACACACAAGTGAGGCACCATTTTTACCAGGAGACCTGGGGGAACGCTGGGTGGTGGTAAATTTGTGTGAGCCCGGTGATGCCACTACTTTCCCACCCCAAAATGTGTGAAAAAAGTGATTTTTTGAGCAAAAATTGAGGTTTGCAGGGGATTCTGGGTAAGGAAACGTTTGGGGATCCACGCAAGCCATACCTCCCTGGAAGCCGCCGGGTGTCTAGTTTTTAGAAATGCGTGGGTTTGGTAGGTTTCCCTAGATGGCCGCCGAGCACCGGGCCAAAAACCAAAGTGACCCCCCTTGCAAAACCAGGTGGTTTTGCGATAGGCCATTTTGATGCCGCCTCACTACGTTTTGGGCCCTTGCCTGCCGCGGGTACTTGGGCCTCCCACACAAGTGAGGCACCATTTTTACCGGGAGACCTGGGGGAACGCTGGGTGGTGGTAAATTTGTGTGAGCCCGGTGATGCCACTACTTTCCCACCCCAAAATGTGTGAAAAAAGGGATTTTTTGAGCAAAAATTGAGGTTTGCAGGGGATTCTGGGTAAGGAAACGTTGGGGGATCCACGCAAGCCATACCTCCCTGGAAGCTGCCGTGTGTCTAGTTTTCAGAAATGCGTGGGTTTGGTAGGTTTCCCTAGATGGCCGCCGAGCACCGGGCCAAAAACCAAAGTGACCCCCCTTGCAAAACCAGGTGGTTTTGCGATAGGCCATTTTGATGCCGCCTCACTACGTTTTGGGCCCTTGCCTGCCGCGGGTACTTGGGCCTCCCACACAAGTGAGGCACCATTTTTACCGGGAGACCTGGGGGAACGCTGGGTGGTGGTAAATTTGTGTGAGCCCGGTGATGCCACTACTTTCCCACCCCAAAATGTGTGAAAAAAGTGATTTTTTGAGCTAAAATTGAGGTTTGCAGGGGATTCTGGGTAAGGAAACGTTGGGGGATCCATGCAAGCCATACTTCCCTGGAAGCCGCCGGGTGTCTAGTTTTCAGAAATGCGTGGGTTTGGTAGGTTTCCCTAGATGGCCGCCGAGCACCGGGCCAAAAACCAAAGTGACCCCCCTTGCAAAACCAGGTGGTTTAGCGATAGGCCATTTTGATGTCGCCTCACTACGTTTTGGGCCCTTGCCTGCCGCGGGTACTTGGGCCTCCCACACAAGTGAGGCACCATTTTTACCGGGAGACCTGGGGGAACGCTGGGTGGTGGTAAATTTGTGTGAGCCCGGTGATGCCACTACTTTCCCACCCCAAAATGTGTGAAAAAAGTGATTTTTTGAGCAAAAATTGAGGTTTGCAGGAGATTCTGGGTAAGGAAACTTTGGGGGATCCACGCAAGCCATACCTCCCTGGAAGCCGCCGGGTGTCTAGTTTTCAGAAATGCATGGGTTTGGTAGGTTTCCGTAGATGGCCGCCGAGCACCGGGCCAAAAACCAAAGTGACCCCCCTTGCAAAACCAGGTGGTTTAGCGATAGGCCATTTTGATGTCGCCTCACTACGTTTTGGGCCCTTGCCTGCCGCGGGTACTTGGGCCTCCCACACAAGTGAGGCACCATTTTTACCGGGAGACCTGGGGGAACGCTAGGTGGTGGTAAATTTGTGTGAGCCCTGTGATGCCACTACTTTCCCACCCCAAAATGTGTGAAAAAAGTGATTTTTTGAGCAAAAATTGAGGTTTGCAGAGGATTCTGGGTAAGGAAACGTTGGGGGATCCACGCAAGCCATACCTCCCTGGAAGCCGCCAGGTGTCTAGTTTTCAAAAATGCATGGGTTTGGTAGGTTTCCCCAGATGGCCGCCGAGCACCGGGCCAAAAACCAAAGTGACCCCCCTTGCAAAACCAGGTGGTTTAGCGATAGGCCATTTTGATGTCGCCTCACTACTTTTTGGGCCCTTGCCTGCCGCAGGTACTTGGGCCTCCCACACAAGTGAGGCACCATTTTTACCGGGAGACCTGGGGGAATGCTGGGTGGTGGTAAATTTGTGTGAGCCCGGTGATTCCACTACTTTCCCACCCCAAAATGTGTGAAAAAGTGATTTTTTGAGCAAAAATTGAGGTTTGCAGGGGATTCTGGGTAAGGAAACGTTGGGGGATCCACGCAAGCCATACCTCCCTGGAAGCCGCCGGGTGTCTAGTTTTCAAAAATGCGTGGGTTTGGTAGGTTTCCCTAGATGGCTGCCGAGCACCGGGCCAAAAACCAAAGTGACCCCCCTTGCAAAACTAGGTGGTTTAGCGATAGGCCATTTTGATGTCGCCTCACTACTTTTTGGGCCCTTGCCTGCCGCGGGTACTTGGGCCTCCCACACAAGTGAGGCACCATTTTTACCGGGAGACCTGGGGGAACACTGGGTGGTGGTAAATTTGTGTGAGCCCGGTGATGCCACTACTTTCCCACCCCAAAATGTGTGAAAAAAGTGATTTTTTGAGCAAAAATTGAGGTTTGCAGGCGATTCTGGGTAAGGAAACGTTGGGGGATCCATGCAAGCCATACCTCCCTGGAAGCCGCCGGGTGTCTAGTTTTCAGAAATGCGTGGGTTTGGTAGGTTTCCCTAGATGGCCGCCGAGCACCGGGCCAAAAACCAAAGTGACCCCCCTTGCAAAACCAGGTGGTTTTGCGATAGGCCATTTTGATGCCGCCTCACTACGTTTTGGGCCCTTGCCTGCCGCGGGTACTTGGGCCTCCCACACAAGTGAGGCACCATTTTTACCAGGAGACCTGGGGGAACGCTGGGTGGTGGTAAATTTGTGTGAGCCCGGTGATGCCACTACTTTCCCACCCCAAAATGTGTGAAAAAAGTGATTTTTTGAGCAAAAATTGAGGTTTGCAGGGGATTCTGGGTAAGGAAACGTTGGGGGATCCACGCAAGCCATACCTCCCTGGAAGCCGCCGGGTGTCTAGTTTTCAGAAATGCATGGGTTTGGTAGGTTTCCCTAGGTGCCGGCAGGGCTAGGGTTCAAAATCAACAGCTAGTCACTTTGCCAAAAAAAGGGTCATTTTTCACTGCAAAACCACGTTGCGTTTTGCGCCGTTTCCTGTCGCGGGCACTAGGCCGACCCACACAAGTGAGGTACCATTTTTCTCGTAGGACTTTGGGGAACGCGGGGTGGGTGGAAATTTGTGGATCCACGCAGATTCCAGAACTTTCCATCACAGAAATGTGGGGAAAATGTGTTTTTTTTGTCATTTTTTTACGTTTGCAAGGGATTCTGGGTAACAGACCATGGTGGGAGGCAGTCAAGTCACCCCATCCTGGATTCCCCTGGGTGTCTAGTTTTCAAAAATATATAGGTTTGCTAGGTTTTCCTAGGTGCCGGCGGGCTAGGGTTCAAAATCTACAGCTAGTCACTTTGCCAAAAAAAGGGTCATTTTTCACTGCAAAACCACGTTGCGTTTTGCGCCGTTTCCTGTCGCGGGCACTAAGCCGACCCGCACAAGTGAGGTACCATTTTTCTCGTAGGACTTTGGGGAACGCGGGGTGGGTGGAAATTTGTGGATCCACGCAGATTCCAGAACTTTCCATCACAGAAATGTGGGCAAAATGTGTTTTTTTTGTCAATTTTTTACGTTTGCAAGGGATTCTGGGTAACAGACCATGGTGGGAGGCAGTCAAGTCACCCCATCCTGGATTCCCCTGGGTGTCTAGTTTTCAAAAATGTATAGGTTTGCTAGGTTTCCCTAGGTGCCGGCAGGGCTAGGGTTCAAAGTCTACAGCTAGTCACTTTGCCAAAAAAAGGGTAATTTTTCACTGCAAAACCACGTTGCGTTTTGCGCCGTTTCCTGTCGCGGGCACTAGGCCGACCCGCACAAGTGAGGTACCATTTTTCTCGTAGGACTTTGGGGAACGCGGGGTGGGTGGAAATTTGTGGAACCACGCAGATTCCAGAACTTTCCATCACAGAAATGTGGGGAAAATGTGTTTTTTTTGTCAATTTTTTACGTTTGCAAGGGATTCTGGGTAACAGACCATGTTGGGAGGCAGTCAAGTCACCCCATCCTGGATTCCCCTGGGTGTCTAGTTTTCAAAAATGTATAGGTTTGCTAGGTTTCCCTAGGTGCCGGCAGGGCTAGGGTTCAAAATCTACAGCTAGTCACTTTGCCAAAAAAAGGGTCATTTTTCACTGCAAAACCACGTTGCGTTTTGCGCCGTTTCCTGTCGCGGGCACTAGGCCGACCCGCACAAGTGAGGTACCATTTTTCTCGTAGGACTTTGGGGAACGCGGGGTGGGTGGAAATTTGTGGATCCACGCAGATTCCAGAACTTTCCATCACAGAAATGTGGGGAAAATGTGTTTTTTTTGTCAATTTTTTTAAGTTTGCAAGGGATTCTGGGTAACAGACCATGGTGGGAGGCAGTCAAGTCACCCCATCCTGGATTCCCCTGGGTGTCTAGTTTTCAAAAATGTATAGGTTTGCTAGGTTTCCCTAGGTGCCGGCAGGGCTAGGGTTCAAAATCTACAGCTAGTCACTTTGCCAAAAAAAGGGTCATTTTTCGCTGCAAAACCACGTTGCGTTTTGCGCCGTTTCCTGTCGCGGGCACTAGGCCGACCCGCACAAGTGAGGTACCATTTTTCTCGTAGGACTTTGGGGAACGCGGTGTGGGTGGAAATTTGTGGATCCACGCAGATTCCAGAACTTTCCATCACAGAAATGTGGGGAAAATATGTTTTTTTTGTCAATTTTTTACGTTTGCAAGGGATTCTGGGTAACAGACCATGGTGGGAGGCAGTCAAGTCACCCCATCCTGGATTCCCCTGGGTGTCTAGTTTTCACAAATGTATAGGTTTGCTAGGTTTCCCTAGGTGCCGGCAGGGCTAGGGTTCAAAATCTACAGCTAGTCACTTTGCCAAAAAAAGGGTCATTTCTCACTGCAAAACCACGTTGCGTTTTGCGCCGTTTCCTGTCGCGGGCACTAGGCCGACCCGCACAAGTGAGGTACCATTTTTCTCGTAGGACTTTGGGGAACGCGGGGTGGGTGGAAATTTGTGGATCCACGCAGATTCCAGAACTTTCCATCACAGAAATGTGGGGAAAATGTGTTTTTTTTGTCAATTTTTTACGTTTGCAAGGGATTCTGGGTAACAGACCATGGTGGGAGGCAGTCAAGTCACCCCATCCTGGATTCCCCTGGGTGTCTAGTTTTCAAAAATGTATAGGTTTGCTAGGTTTCCCTAGGTGCCGGCAGGGCTAGGGTTCAAAATCTACAGCTAGTCACTTTGCCAAAAAAAGGGTAATTTTTCACTGCAAGACCACGTTGCTTTTTGCGCCGTTTCCTGTCGCGGGCACTAGGCCGACCCGCACAAGTGAGGTACCATTTTTCTCGTAGGACTTTGGGAAATGCGGGGTGGGTGGAAATTTGTGGATCCACGCAGATTCCAGAACTTTCCATCACAGAAATGTGGGGAAAATGTGTTTTTTTTGTCAATTTTTTACGTTTGCAAGGGATTATGGGTAACAGACCATGGTGGGAGGCAGTCAAGTCACCCCATCCTGGATTCCCCTGGGTGTCTAGTTTTCAAAAATGTATAGGTTTGCTAGGTTTCCCTAGGTGCCGGCAGGGCTAGGGTTCAAAGTCTACAGCTAGTCACTTTGCCAAAAAAAGGGTCATTTTTCACTGCAAAACCACGTTGCGTTTTGCGCCGTTTCCTGTCGCGGGCACTAGGCCGACCCGCACAAGTGAGGTACCATTTTTCTCGTAGGACTTTGGGGAACGCGGGGTGGGTGGAAATTTGTGGATCCACGCAGATTCCAGAACTTTCCATCGCAGAAATGTGGGGAAAATGTGTTTTTTTTGTCAATTTTTTATGCTTGCAAGGGATTCTGGGTAACAGACCATGGTGGGAGGCGGTCAAGTCACCCCATCCTGGATTCCCCTGGGTGTCTAGTTTTCAAAAATGTATAGTTTTGCTAGGTTTCCCTATGTGCCGGCAGGGCTAGGGTTCAAAATCTACAGCTAGTCACTTTGCCAAAAAAAGGGTCATTTTTCACTGCAAAACCACGTTGCGTTTTGCGCCGTTTCCTGTCGCGGGCACTAGGCCGACCCGCACAAGTGAGGTACCATTTTTCTCGTAGGACTTTGGGGAACGCGGGGTGGGTGGAAATTTGTGGAACCACGCCGATTCCAGAACTTTCCATCACAGAAATGTGGGGAAAATGTGTTTTTTTTGTCAATTTTTTACGTTTGCAAGGGATTCTGGGTAACAGACCATGTTGGGAGGCAGTCAAGTCACCCCATCCTGGATTCCCCTGGGTGTCTAGTTTTCAAAAATGTATAGGTTTGCTAGGTTTCCCTAGGTGCCGGCAGGGCTAGGGTTTAAAATCTACAGCTAGTCACTTTGCCAAAAAAGGGTCATTTTTCACTGCAAAACCACGTTGCGTTTTGCGCCGTTTCGTGTCGCGGGCACTAGGCCGACCCGCACAAGTGAGGTACCATTTTTCTCGTAGGACTTTGGGGAACGCGGGGTGGGTGGAAATTTGTGGATCCACGCAGATTCCAGAACTTTCCATCACAGAAATGTGGGGAAAATGTGTTTTTTTTGTCAATTTTTTATGTTTGCAAGGGATTCTGGGTAACAGACCATGGTGGGAGGCAGTCAAGTCACCCCATCCTGGATTCCCCTGGGTGTCTAGTTTTCAAAAATGTATAGGTTTGCTAGGTTTCCCTAGGTGCCGGCAGGGCTAGGGTTCAAAATCTACAGCTAGTCACTTTGCCAAAAAAAGGGTAATTTTTCACTGCAAGACCACGTTGCTTTTTGCGCCGTTTCCTGTCGCGGGCACTAGGCCGACCCGCACAAGTGAGGTACCATTTTTCTCGTAGGACTTTGGGAAACGCGGGGTGGGTGGAAATTTGTGGATCCACGCAGATTCCAGAACTTTCCATCACAGAAATGTGGGGAAAATGTGTTTTTTTTGTCAATTGTTTACGTTTGCAAGGGATTATGGGTAACAGACCATGGTGGGAGGCAGTCAAGTCACCCCATCCTGGATTCCCCTGGGTGTCTAGTTTTCAAAAATGTATAGGTTTGCTAGGTTTCCCTAGGTGCCGGCAGGGCTAGGGTTCAAAGTCTACAGCTAGTCACTTTGCCAAAAAAAGGGTCATTTTTCACTGCAAAACCACGTTGCGTTTTGCGCCGTTTCCTGTCGCGGGCACTAGGCCGACCCGCACAAGTGAGGTACCATTTTTCTCGTAGGACTTTGGGGAACGCGGGGTGGGTGGAAATTTGTGGATCCACGCAGATTCCAGAACTTTCCATCGCAGAAATGTGGGGAAAATGTGTTTTTTTTGTCAATTTTTTATGCTTGCAAGGGATTCTGGGTAACAGACCATGGTGGGAGGCAGTCAAGTCACCCCATCCTGGATTCCCCTGGGTGTCTAGTTTTCAAAAATGTATAGGTTTGCTAGGTTTCCCTAGGTGCCGGCAGGGCTAGGGTTCAAAATCTACAGCTAGTCACTTTGCCAAAAAAGGGTCATTTTTCACTGCAAAACCACGTTGCGTTTTGCGCCGTTTCGTGTCGCGGGCACTAGGCCGACCCGCACAAGTGAGGTACCATTTTTCTCGTAGGACTTTGGGGAACGCGGGGTGGGTGGAAATTTGTGGATCCACGCAGATTCCAGAACTTTCCATCACAGAAATGTGGGGAAAATGTGTTTTTTTTGTCAATTTTTTACGTTTGCAAGGGATTCTGGGTAACAGACCATGGTGGGAGGCAGTCAAGTCACCCCATCCTGGATTCCCCTGGGTGTCTAGTTCTCAAAATGTATAGGTTTGCTAGGTTTCCCTAGGTGCCGGCAGGGCTAGGGTTAAAAATCTACAGCTAGTCACTTTGCCAAAAAAAGGGTCATTTTTCACTGCAAAACCACGTTGCGTTTTGCACCGTTTCCTGTCGCGGGCACTATGCCGACCCGCACAAGTGAGGTACCATTTTTCTCGTAGGACTTTGGGGAACGCGGGGTGGGTGGAAATTTGTGGATCCACGCAGATTCCAGAACTTTCCATCACAGAAATGTGGGGAAAATGTGTTTTTTTTGTCAATTTTTTACGTTTGCAAGGGATTCTGGGTAACAGACCATGGTGGGAGGCAGTCAAGTCACCCCATCCTGGATTCCCCTGCGTGTCTAGTTTTCAAAATTGTATAGGTTTGCTAGGTTTCCCTAGGTGCCGGCAGCGCTAGGGTTCAAAATCTACAGCTAGTCACTTTGCCAAAAAAAGGGTCATTTCTCTCTGCAAAACCACGTTGCGTTTTGCGCCGTTTCCTGTCGCGGGCACTAGGCCGACCCGCACAAGTGAGGTACCATTTTTCTCGTAGGACTTTGGGGAACGCGGGGTGGGTGGAAATTTGTGGATCCACGCAGATTCCAGAACTTTCCATCACAGAAATGTGGGGAAAATGTGTTTTTTTTGTCAATTTTTTACGTTTGCAAGGGATTCTGGGTAACAGACCATGTTGGGAGGCAGTCAAGTCACCCCATCCTGGATTCCCCTGGGTGTCTAGTTTTCAAAAATATATAGGTTTGCTAGGTTTCCCTAGGTGCCGGCAGGGCTAGGGTTCAAAAACTACAGCTAGACTCTTCGCAAATAAAGTGTAAATTTTCAGTGTGAAAATGTGGTGCGTTCACCTTAGGTTTTGAGCCACTTCCTGTCGTGGGCACTATGCCTACCCACACAAGTGAGGTACCATTTTTATCGGGAGACTTAGGGTAGTTCAAATTTGTAAAGCAACTGTTATTACCTATTGATTTTTGATGCATTTCTTCCTTCCAAATGAAGGACATTGTGTAAAAAAAAAGTCATTTTGAAAAATGACCAATAATTGTCATGCAAATATGAGTATTCCCAATTTCGAAAATGTGCAAATATGCACTGTTTCTAAACTCTGTAATTTGTTCCCATTTCAGAAATACATAGGTGACTTTCATACCGATTTTTCCATGTATACATTTTCCCACAATAATTGCTATATACCCGGAACAAAAAAAAAAAACATTACAAAATGCTGCTCAGTTTTCTACTCTGGGTTCGTTGGGCTCTTTGTGAACCTACAAGTCCTATATGTCCCCGCAACCAGGAAGGTCTACCGAATGTAACGGTACATTGCTTTCAAAGAGATGTCATAATTCGAAGAAGTTACAGGTGAAAACGTTGACTCAAAAGGCTTCTTTTTTCAACAAATTTTTAATTTTTCCTATATTTACCTGTAAATTTCTATAAAGAAACCTTGATGGATCTACACAAATGACCCCTTGCTGAATTCAGAATTTTGTCTACTTTTCAAAAATGTATAGCTTTCCAGGATCCATTATTGTTTTTGTACCCATTTCTACCGTTAACTGGAAGGAGGTTGAAAGCACAAAAAATAGCAAAAATAGGGTATGTCCCAGAAAAATGCCAAATCTGTGTAAAAAATGTTGGTTTTCTAACAAAATTCTGTCATTCCCTAAAAGCTGGAGAAATGGTGATTTCAGCCCCACAAACCCTTTTTTGATACCATTTGCAGAGAAAAACCCAGAAGCTTTCATTTGCAGCCCGTTTTTCCCATTTTTCACAAAAAAAACAAAATTTTGCTGTATTTTGACTAATTTCTGGAAACCCTCTAGGAGAATCCACAAACCCTGGGTACCTTTAGAATCCCCAAGATGTTGGAAGAAAAGGACGCAAATTTGGCGTGGACACCTAATGTGGTCAAAAAGTTACAGAGGCCTAAGCGCGCACTACCCCAAATAGCCCAAAAAAGGCTTAGCACAGGAGGGGAAAAGGCCTAGCAGCGAAGGGGTTAATGTCCAATGGATTTTAGCCATTAACAGTACAATACAGTCATTCAAAACCATTTCCAGTGTAGAACAGCGTAACCAGCTGTACTGCCAGCAGCGGTCCGTGCAGGTAACAGCGGTAGGGCCGGGTAAGGGATGATTTCGAGGAACGATGCAGAGGGAATTCTAAATAAATAATTACCTGCATGGGCTGCGGCTATGTACTGCTGCAGTTATTTAGACTTCCTTAGGGAAATTGTTTTCTTTTTAACTCCCCATACCTATCTGCTCAGCTATTGACCTAGCAAACATGAATGACAGTAGTGAGTAGCCTCCAAAAGAAAACCTATTTGCTGTATTAATCAGCATTCAGAAATAAATACAGACAGGAAAATAGATGTTTTTTTGTCTGTTTTTATCTGTAAAAATAAGTAAAACTGGAAACCGGGAGCCTTATATATAAGTGACATTTTTGCCTGAATCATGGGCTATCCTTCCTCACATCACGTCCTCCTTCTTCCACCAAACATCTGAGATTGCACAGTTCTGTGCTTTGACCTAAGTGATGGAATAGCCAATGGGAGTTCAATACCAATGGATGCTGTCTCCGAGAAGAAGGTACCATCAGAGGTAATTTGTAGAAAAGCTGATAGTAGCTCTTTTTCTTTATTTGCTGATAATACACTCTTGCAGCAAAGATTTTTCCTAATAAAACAATTTCCTTGATTTTTACACCGGTATCTGCAGAACAGAATTCAGCAAAAGACTTTGCATAAAATGTTCAAAACGACACTGTCCAGAGAATAGCAACATTAATTTGTGTACAGATGCTCGATGTTTATACCCAGATCTCTAGAAAGCATCCCAAGCCACAGCTTTCCCATGATGCCTCGATACTCCATCCACCCTCCCCACACCGTGATATGCTTTTGTGGGCATCCTCAGGATTTATAAATGGGGATTTCAAAGGTCATACAACAGTCCATCAAATGTGCCCAACTATCAAACGTCATTGGTTCTACTCTTTTCCAGGCTTGAGCAATATTGTATTTCACAATTACCAGATTTAGGATTATTAAGGCCATTTTATGTCTTTCTGCGTCTAAATCTAGTGAACTGTGCAAGAGGAGCAATTTCGGGTTACCGTCTATTTGTGATTGTGTTACCTTCTGTTGTATATTCCTCACCTTGTCCCAGAAAGATCTGATTCTGGGACATCTTAATGTACAAGGTCCCTGTGAGACTTTCACATTATACGCACTCTGGGGATTCAAATTTACCAAACCTGCATAATTTGTCCCTTGCGTGGTATATCCAATGGAGATTCTTGAGTTGATTTAGCCTATGCCGCATAGAAATGCCAAGCTCATGAGGGGCCAGTCCTGAAGCTTGCCACTCATGTCCCTTTCCCATTCCTTCCTGAGTTCCTCAAATTTGTCAGGGGTATGATGTACCAGGAAACAATAAAGTTTCAAGATTAATTTACTCCCTTATCTCCCATTAATAAATGGGTTTCCAGTGGGTTATGGTAAGGGATTTCTATCATGTTTTTGATATGTGGGTGGAACACATGGCTAAGTTGTAAAATTCTAAAAATAAATTGCTGTTTATGCATATTTTAGTTCTTTTGTAGGTCATCAAATGATCATCTAAATGTATGAGACACAATATGGTCCGGTTTTGAGATACTAATATTAGACCCCCCTATTAGACCCCTCCTATGGAATCCCTGAAGCCTGTTAACTTCCTGTAGCTGAACTCCTATCCGGAGTGGGGTTTTCTTGCATGTCCCCCCATAGTGCGATAACTGTCTGAGAGCCAGGCGGCATGGGTCTCTCCTCCACCTGTACAAAATGTGCAATGTGTGTGTAATGTCCATCATTCACTTTTAGGTCGCAAACGCAGGATCCAAGTTCAGGTCATAACATAAAGCCATTTGTAGATGACAATCATTTGAGCTGCCGGGTAATGCATCGTGGCACCCGCTGCAGTAATCCCCCCATCATACTGTGATTTAGAACATTTAGGCATTGCTATCCTTGGAGTAGCTCACACCCACAGGAATGATTGCTTCATGGCATTTAGGCAAGGAAAAAACTCCTATGGAATGATGCGTGGGCAATTTTGATGATGGTACTGCATGTGCGGGAACATCTATGTCTTAAGTATGACTGCTCTTCCATACAAGGACAAGAGGGGGGGATCTCACAGCACTAAATCGCTCTGTAGTCTGGTTGTCTGTAGCACTAGGGTACACTCTCACATCTTCTCTTTCTTCCTCGTAATGTACTCTCCTAAATATCGTAATCTCTTATCCACCACCATCCGCTCCGCTGTCCACTGAAGGATCAATGTCATAGATCAGAGTAGATAAACCACTGGTTTAGTCCGATTTGGTTTTAAATCAGAATATTTCCCAAATATTCGGTGTATGTGTAGAACTCAAGGCCTGGACCACATGGGGCCTTGAAGATATATTAAGAGATCATGAACATTAAGTAACACTGTATCTGCAACCCAATGTTCCACTATGTCCAAATCCAATTGCTGAAGGCCGTTAAAACCTAGCGTTTTGCCTCTCTTGAGGTCCCTCAATGCCTCTGCCATATCCTCCTCCTCTGCTGTTCCATCAATAAAATCTCTGTTAATTTCCAATATGCGTCTCACCAGCAGGGTTGGAGTGGGATTAAACATCATCACGGACACTCTAAAAAAGGGAGGTAATGGACGCCCATCTGCCTCCAGAAAGGACACTCAGGCACCCACTGGGCCGCTGGTGGCCTCTGAACAACACAAATCGGCCCCCGGGCTGCCCAAAAAAGCAGCCCACAGCTGGAACTCGGATACCGGCCCCTCAGCCATTGCCCGAGTGCCCGCCTTACCAATCCGATCCTGCTCACCAGGAGATCTCACACGCAATCTCCGTGCTCAGTCACACAGGACCTTACATTGTTTGCATTTAACTGATGTAGTACTCTGCGAAGGTTTGCAAGACCTGGCAATGCACAGTCACTATCCTACCTTGAGATCCTTGGACCAGGTTCGTCTCACCCATTACCCTTATTATCTTTGCAATGGCACAGGCAATACAAAAACTTTCTGGCTTTCTTGGCCCACTGGTGAGGGAAACTTTAGGACGCTATCCATTTGGTACTAAATAAGAGGTTTACAGGCACATGCATCAAAGGTTTTTGCAAGCGCAAGCGGTGCAATTCGCAAAAATAGGCCATTTGCGATCGCAAATTGGCCTTTAGAGATGCATGAAAGTGTTTGGCAAGCGCAATTTAAAAATTCTCCTTTTTTTGCGAGTTTCTAAATTGCGACTGCATTTAAGGAATCCCAATATGCGATTCCTTAAATGCAATTCAAGAGCTACTTTGAAATAGCGATTTTGCTATTTGGGACTGCAAATTACAGTGAAATCAAACTGGTCTGTAATTTGCATTTTTTTAAAGTTTCAGGTTACATGCCCTTGGGGCATGTGTGTTTGCAACATGGGTGCACATCACAATTTCAGGAGTTCAATCGTGTGTCCTTTTGACACCTTTGCACCCTTGAAATTGCAAGCGCAATTTGCGAGTACATATTGGTACTCGCAAATTGCGCATGCAATTCCCATTTATTCCTATGGGCCTGTAGGCCCAAAGGAATGAATGGGAAGCCAATGGGAAGAAATCGCTATTTTAATATCGATTTCTACATGCATAGGCTTTTGGAGATCCCTAATTGAGATTCTTAATAATCGCAATTAAGGACTCGCAAAAGCATTTCTTGATGCATGTACCCCTTATGGCTCAATAGACCCTCTTCTCTCGTCTCCCGTCTCCGCAGTGCAGCACCCTGCAGAGCAATCCAATGATGGAGACATACTGGATCCGATTCCTAGATATTGAAAGAATAATTTGGGAAATCTGTAACAGTCTTAGGCTTCTGAGTGCATGCTGTAAATGTAGAATTTCCACCTAGTATAAACTTCTGCTTGCAGAAATATGATGCAAATGTCCTATATACTCACCAAATAGCTTGAACAATCTTGAGACAGGTGAGAGCAACATGAGGTTTTATGGTAACTTCCTGTGAAGCCTGAACTTATATTTAAAAAATAGCAGCAATGTTTCACTGATGTATCTGTTATGGGGAAGGAATAACTTCATTTGAATGTCATGGCCATACTTAATAAGCAATAAAAATGCTTACAGACCAGCCCAATGACAATGAGCCATATGCAACTTTAAGTTACGCCATTTAATTAAGGGATAGTTCTAATATTTTATAAGAAAAAAAAGTGAGAAAGTCAAATGGAGGTACAATGGTGATCACAGGGTGCACGCGATATAAACAAGATTGCCCAAAAGTTTAAGAGCAGAAATGGTGTCAGACTTTAGATATATTTTGGTGGGATTAATGTTCATGAATAAAAGTATGCACTTCGCAAAGGATGAAGGGCCTGATTATGATCTTGGCTGACAGGGTTACTCCATCCCAAATGTGACGGACATATTCCGTCCGTCATAATACAATTCATTATATCCTATGGAACTTGTAATATTGCGGACAGGAAATCTGTCATGTTTGTGATGGAATATTCCATCTGCCAAGATCGTAATCAGGGCCTAAATTTGGTTCTTTGTCGCTGGAATCATCAAATGCGTTTCAACCCCTTCGAGAGTTATTGGTCATCATCAGGATGGAAGAATTTAAGCCTCAGTACATGGTTCTTTGAAAAGCATCGGCAAGTAAATGGTAATTTTAAGTATGGAAAAGTATGGTTGCGATAAATGGAAAGTGGACTGGCCTGAGAATAGAGTGTTTGGATCAGCAAAAATGAACTGTGCTGTAATTACCAGGGATTGGATTGCGGCAGGATGAAAGTGACCAAATACAAAGCAGCCTGGCGATTGTCAGACCCCAACAAACATAGTTTGCAAAGCTGTATACTCTACTGGCTACCAACCTTGGAGCAGGTGGCTTTCAAGACACTGTGTATAGTTCACAGTGCCACATTTTCAATTCCGATTCAATAAACAAATTACAGATTTCCACAATATATTCCAGTGAATTATATCTATTTCTTGGAGCAGGAATTATTAGTGGTGCCTCATTTTGAAGGCAGCATATGGACCATGCCTTCTTGGTGCTGGCCCCATAACTCTGCAATAATACTTTTGTGAGCTCAGCTTGGCTACACCTCTAAACATTTTCAAATTATGCATTTGATCTTTTCACCTTAGAATGTTGATTGCAGTTTAATTTTGTTTATGTGCACCAACCAACCCATTAGGGTGAACACAAGCTTTATCAAATTAACTAACCAAGACCAGTGTTAGGGCTAAATAACGTATTCATTCCTTTACCTCCTATCCTCTACAAAGATGTTTACCACTTTAAGACTTTAGGCTTCTTCACCTTTCTTCAATCAATCAATCAATCATTGCTCTCACAGGGCAGGTATCTGCTAAAAGAGCTCAGACTCAAAATATACTGGATTAGTAAAACCTCACCGTGATCTCTTTTATGGGCTAATCACCAATGGTTCTACAATAGAGTGTGCACCCGTTGTAGGTGAAGGAGCCGCACCTGGAAGGAGGTGAGTTTCTGTCTAATGGTATCTATTTTAAGGATTTTCTTCCCCTTGTCAAGAATGGACAGTTTTTATGTGCGGATTACATGTTGGACTACCATAAGGTGAACCTTATTTTGTTGAGCGTGGTGTTACGCAACGCAAATCATTGCTTTATTTTTAATTCTGCCACTAAATAATCCGAAATGTATTCAAAAGTGAAACCTACTGCTGAGCAGAGTAACAATGTATTATACATTTGAAGAGGAGGGTGGGTGTATACCAATGAGTGAGGGCTCTGGACGAACATTTTCTACCTCACAAGGTTACCTCCGAAGGTTAGCAGTATTACTTGACCAACAGCTTCATTTTTCTGAGAACCTGTGTAATCTTCCATGAAAAGCCCCATTTAAGGGGCCAGTGGATGATTTACTTAAATAAAAGATTAAAGGTAGGTAAACTAGAAAATAGTGAAGCACGGTGTAACCAAAGATATACCCGATGGGAGGTTCATCAAAGGGGGGACTGGAGCTAGTTCTAAATTATTTTTGGTCACTTGAAACTGCCCATGATCCAAGTGTTGGGCAGACACCCACTGCACACCTAATGCTGTAGAGTTGACACCTGTGGTCTACCCCAGAAGCTCTGTACCCTGGGAATGTTATTTAATGCCTCTAAAAATTGTCGGATTCGTTAAATACATAAACCTTCATTAAATTTCAGTAGGTCAAACCTGCAAAAAGTTAATAGCGAAAAACCACACAGTAATTACCATATCCACTTGCTATTCCTCAGAAACTCGTAATAGGTGCTATTTATCGCACCCGATACATAACGAATTCTGTGGTATCGAATGGTCTAGCTATGATCATTCACTTGGATCGCACATGCTCTAAAGGCTTTGGCCACTGCAGTTTCTTCTTGCTTTTAGTGAGGACCATATGCAGCCACCTTATAACTCTAGTATGTGCCAAAGCAAAGATACTAAGGAGACATAACAGAGATGAATGGAATGCTTGAATCAATTAATATTCACAACTGGTAATTACTTGATACTGCGCACCAGTCCATCATTATCTTGATTACCATGCCACCTAAAATTAGACCCAGCTACATGCAGCTCCAATAGGAACAGTCCAGCCTGATCTGCCATGCCAGGCCCTCTCTGAACCGGAACACTATCAATCCAAGAGCAGTTTGCCCTAATTGGGGCTCATCAGCTGGATTTAGCTTGGTTCCAGTGGCACTGTGAGCACGTCACCCACATCTGGGCATACCCGTCTCACTTAGGGAGTCGCTCTAAAGTAAACAAAACAGCAATCAACGGAATGCTTGAATTAATCTCAGCCACTGGTAATTACTTGTCGCTGCATCCCAGTCCATCCCAATTTTGCTGGCCAAGCCTGTCCAGCAGTGCTTTTGTGATCCTACATGCAGGCTTTCTCCATCTTGGAAGCATGGAAAATATAATCTCAATATCGCTGTCTTTTTGCGTCTGGGTGGAATGTGGTGACCTTCTTTGAAGTATAGAAACTATAGTTTCACGATGGCTGAATTATAGTTTCTATTTTTTTAGGATGGCCGCCGCTTCACGTCTACATGGAATGCAACGGCCATCTTGGGCAAATAGAAAATATCATTAATTATGTTCAGTCATCAGCATTGCTTTGCCAATGCGGCTGCAATTTTATAAGTATTGGCAATTGGGTGAAAAGGGAGAAAGAAAGGCATTGGAGGACAGAGAGATCGAGAGAGACACTGAGCCACAGCAGTGAACACTATTGTTGTGGGAGAAGAGTGTAATGGTAATGGGAGGGGGAGCAGAGTTTGACTGGGGTAGGGAAAGAGAGAGAAGAGGGAATGATCACAGGAGAATGCACGAGCAAGCATGGAAAAGGTAAAAGAGAAAAGGGGAGAGAGAGAGAGAAAGATGCAGAAAGAGAAGACCTAACAATCGAAGATTTGTGTGAGGTCTAAATGCTTCACGGGGTGGGACGAAAGCAAAAACAAGGAGCACAGCCATTGAATCAGGAGCAGGGAGTTCAAATGAGCAATAACGCCACCCATCATGTTATGTTATGTTAACTGCACTTGTAGAGCTCACGGTTATCCTGGGGTGTCCTGGCGCTAAGCACTGTCTGCTGGGGAAAGTAAAGATGTGTACTACTGGGAGAAGAGCCATGTCTTCAACCCTTTCCTAAAGGAGAGGAGATCCGAGGCATTCCTGAGATGAAAAGGAAGCTCATTCCATGCCCTAGAAGCACAAGTGATAAAGCTCCTGCCTCCCCAAGTGACTCTTTTAAATGAGGGGACTAAACTTGTTTAGCTCCTGTGGAGCATAGCGTTCTTCCCAGGATGTACCATTGAAATTTACACCTAAGGAAATCGGGTCCTACTCCATTAATGGCCTTGTAGACGGTGCAAAGTGCCTTAAAGCGTACTCTTTGTTTAACCGGGAGCCAATGAAGTTGCCTAAGTTCCTCCTTTACGGAGACAAATTTCGGAGTTCCTGACAGCAATCTGGCCACTGCATATTGGGCAGGTTGGAGCCGATTGATATGTTGCTTTTGGGCATTGAGATATAGGCCATTGCAGTAGTCAAGGCGCGACATTATAAGGGCCATTACCACTGTCTTAAGGCTGTTTTCATTAAGAAAAAACTTAATTTTTCTTATACTTCTTAAGGCCAGAAAGCAGGCCGAGATCACCATGCTTATTTGATCACCCATGGTAAGTTTGTTGTCCTTCAGTACCCCCAGGTTTTTTGCTTTCCTAGGGGGTAAGGGGCAGGATCCAAGATCTTCCAGCCACCATTCGGGTGTCCACACAAGTGGATTATTTCCAAACTTTATAACCTCGGTCTTGCTAGAGTTTAGTTTTAAACAGCTGGAAGACATCCAGCTCGAAATGGCACCCATACAGTCATGGAAACGTGCCCCTGTTTCTTTTTCCACCCCCTCAGTCAATGACAACACTATTTAAGTGTCGTCAGCATAGGAGGTGAGTTGGAAACCAAAGGATCTAATGATTCCTGCCAGGGGTGCCACATAGATATTAAAAAGCGTCGGGCTGAGTAACGAGCCCTGTGGCCCCCACACAGAAGGGAGAATGGTTGGACATATTGTCGTCCAGATCCACAGTTTGTGATCTGTCCGATAGAAATTATTGCAGGAGTTTCCAAGCTCGACCTTCTACTCCTATGTTGGACAGCCGGTCCATCAACACTTCATGATGGACCGTGTCGAAGGCCGCAGACAGATCCAGCAGGATCAGTATAGCATTGCCACCCTTGTCCGAGGCCTCTCTAATTTCCGCCGTGGATTTAATTAGAGCCAACTCAGTGCTGTGATCTGCTCTAAACCCATATTGGGAAGGGTCAATGGGAGTTGTTAGACTGAAGAAACGCACTGAGTTGGGTATTCATGGCCTTTTCCAAACTTTTAGCAGGGAATGGGAGACATGAGATTGGCCTATAGTTATTAGGATCCTTCGGGTCCAGGGTCTGTTTCTTCAGCAGCGGAAGAACAGAGGCCTTCTTCCACATTTTGGGGAATACGCCTGAGCAGAGTATAGCATTCAACAGGGGTGTAAGTGCTGTTCCGATAACTTCTGGGATTTGTTTGATGACCCGCACTGGGCAGGGATCAGTGGGGGCTCCTGAGCGAATGGAATTCAGTAGATTAATTGTTTCTGGTATCCCCAGGGGTGTAAATTGTCCTAAGAGCGGTAGAGGACAGGGACTGTCCAGTCCGTCCATAAACGGCAGCACTTGTGCCCCTTTGTCAGCTTGGTTGAACGAGGTGAAAATGATTTCTACTTTTTGTTTAAAAAGGTCAGCTAGTTTATCGCAGAGTTCAGAATTGCTCTGGCTCTTTGGAAAGTTAAGGGTGGCAAGTTTTTTAATAGTTTTAAAAAGTTCTTTTGAGTTAGACTTGGCTAATGATATTTGCAATGTGAAAAACTTTCATTTGGCTTCTAGTAATGACTGTTTCTATACGGTAATGCTGTGTTTATACCTTTCTTTATCAGCACATGCATACCTTTTTCGCCAAGCCCGTTCTAATTGCTTACAGTTACAGGCCAATTTGTTAGCTCTAAGTTCCTCAGAATACCGGGGTGCTGAGGGTTGAGCCCGTTTAGGGGTCCACTTTTTTCAGGGGCTAAATAGTTACAAGTTGTGCCTAGCCATTGTGTAGAAGCTAATGTGGCCTCCTCCACTCCCAGAGCAAGGGGCAGGCACAAAGCTAACTCCATGTATAGCTTAATGAATTGGTACTTGGCAAAGTTGTCTATAGTGAGACAGCAAGAAATTATTGCACCATTTGTGGTGACCATGGGTCCATTGTAACACCTATCAGGCATCTTTGGGTCACCTATCTGGAATCTATGGGACACCTGTCCGGCATCCATGAGACACCTATTCGGCATCTATGGGACACCTATCCGGCATCTATGGGACACCTATCCGGCATCTATGAGACACCTATCCGGCATCTATGGGACACCTATCCGGCATCTATGAGACACCTATCCGGCATCTATGAGACACCTATCCGGCATCTATGGGACACCTATCCGGCATCTATGGGACACCTATCCGCAATCTATGGGACACCTATGCGGCATCTATGGCACACCTATCCGGCATCTATGGGACTCCTATCCTGCATCTATGGGACGCCTATATGGCATCTATGGGACACCTATCCGGCATCTATGGAACACCTATCCGGCATGTATGGGACACCTGTCTAGCATCTATGGGACACCTATCCGGCATCTATAGGATGCCTATATGGCATCTATGGGACTCCTGTCCTGCATCTATGGGACACCTATCCGGCATCTATGGAACACCTATCCGGCATCTATGGAACACCTATCCGGCATGTATGGGACACCTGTCTAGCATCTATGGGACACCTATCTGGCATCTGTGGGACACCTATCCGGCATCTATGGGACACCTATCCGGCATCTATGGGACACCTATCCGGCATCTATGAGACACCTATCCGGCATCTATGGGACACCTATCCGGCATCTATGAGACACCTATCCGGCATCTATGGGACACCTATCCGGCATCTATGAGACACCTATCCGGCATCTATGAGACACCTATCCGGCATCTATGGGACACCTATCCGGAATCTATGGGACACCTATCCGCAATCTATGGGACACCTATGCGGCATCTATGGCACACCTATCCGGCATCTATGGGACTCCTGTCCTGCATCTATGGGACGCCTATGCGGCATCTATGGGACACCTATCCGGCATCTATGGAACATCTATCCGGCATGTATGGGACACCTGTCTAGCATCTATGGGACACCTATCCGGCATCTATAGGACGCCTATATGGCATCTATGGGACTCCTGTCCTGCATCTATGGGACACCTATCCGGCATCTATGGAACATCTATCCGGCATCTATGGAACACCTATCCGGCATGTATGGGACACCTGTCTAGCATCTATGGGACACCTATCTGGCATCTATAGGACACCTATACGGCATCTATGGGACACCTATACGGCATCTATGGGACACCTATCCGCAATCTATGGGACACCTATACAGCATCTATGAGGCAGGCCTGATCATTACCCAGGGAAGTCGCAACCACACTAGTTTTCATCTCATACTTTCTGTCTCAAATCCTGGCCAGAGCCTAGCCCGGGCTATATCTTTCCCTGCTGTGTTACTCAGCCTCCTTGGACATTATTCACACTCTTTCTCTCTAGACTCCTTACTGCCCCCACAGGCTGCTTCTCTCACAAGCCATATTGTTAGGCTTGAGTTCAGCTCTTGCAGAGCTCGGTACCCAGTGGTACACCGTTCGAGGCTGACTCAGTTTACTTTTGTATATCATCTTTTCCAATAATAATAAGTGAAGCCAATAAAGTAAACCCAATCCTATTCATTGCATAGGGCCTAACCTGTTAATACATATCTCGTATTTTTGGGATGAGTGTACTTAGTGAATGAGTTTCTATAAGATGTGCAAACCATGCACTAACATCAACTCCTCCAACCATGAATCCAGCATGCTCTGAGGCTCGAGCAAGGAGACCAGAAAGTGGCTCATTTCAGAGAAGTAATGATGTCATGGAAACTGGCATCACAAACAAGCCAAGCAAGTATCAATGCTGAATAAATACTTTTGAGGCCTTAAATTCATCATATTGAATTGGATATCCGTGGATCTATTTAATATTAAACATTCCCTGTGCTCGCCTCTGTGCAAATGAAGATATGTATTTTCACTATATATGTCTTATGTAGTGCAAAACAGGGACCGTAAGCACGACTGATGCAAAGATTTTAGAATTTTGTCAAATGGAGTTCTCCTTGTACATTGAAAACAGATTAATTCCGATACGTGTTTTCAATTTTTTGGCATTATCTGGCGGCTGCTGCCTCACATCACCTTACTGAAGCGCCTGACCTGCTTGGGGATGCTAATACGTGTGCACGTCGCTTAGAAAATGAGGCTTGTGGACACACGAGCTTGGCAGACCCCGCCACACCCTAAATGCCTGCTCACCCTGCACATGCAGCAACCGCATGCAAGGCAGGCATGTGCACAATTTCAATTTGCAGAGAACACTCAGTTTCCGCATTTGCATTGTGACCCTTGGCCTCGAGATATTCCCGTCGACTTGTGCAGGGTGCAGGAAAAAAGTGTTTTATTTTACTGCGAATTATAGTAATAGCGAGAGAATTGGAACCACTGTAAAGCAAAAGACGACCATATTTCACAAACGCAGGATGAAGAGAAAGGAACAAATAAAATGTTCACTTTGCTTCTTTGTATTCGAAATGGCAAACGTTTAAAATAATAGCTCTGCCAAGACAAGATTTTCATGGCTTTTAGCTCCTTAGAAGTTGGATTTTACGCTGCGAAATATGTTTTATTTGTCCTTTTGTCAGAGACAGCTTCTATTCTTCACCAAAAAAGAAGATTTTTCAGAGAATGCTTCCCATCAGCTGTACAAGTTAAACAGAGACGAAAACAAGAGTGTGGGAATGAATAATTGATCAGAACAGCTGTAGTAATGCACAGAGCAGGCAATTCGGCAGCGTTCCCCCCGTTCCTCCTCTCCTCTGGTTACCATTTTCTGTCCCTTTAGGATTAAATGAAAATCAGCAGTTTTTATGCTGTCTTCTCTACTATATTCTGCAGCTCTACCCCCTGCCTTTGTGCACAGAATAACCACCCTAGAATTTAACCCCTTGGATTACCACATGTATTTTCAATGAGTCCCTTTTATGCTGCTGACAGAGAGCAATATGGCCTTTATTTAAAAAAAATATGTATATATTTCTTTTAGTTAAACATTGGAAGCAAGCGAGTATTATCAATAATACATTGTTACAGTACATGTCCATAAATACAGTTCCTTCACATTGCAGGGTGCACGTCAAATACAATAGATACAAACTTATCTGTAGCCTGTATTATAGTTTCCACCTCTCATTGTTCCCCATGTTCGGGCGAATCCTCAAATGGCAAACATATCATCCCTCTGCTTTTATTCCAGGACCCCCAGATCTTAGTCCATTTTTGAGGACAACCTCTCCCCTCATAAGTCACTCTTTCAACCTGCATGCACCAATCCATGTCCTCCTCCCACTCTCGAATTCCTACGACCAGTCGCCCCCCCCTCCACTTTCTTGCAATATTACGCTTCGCCACCATACTCCCCAGGGTGATCCAGGTTCGTTCTTCAGATGTAAAATCAATGTCGTCCCAGATGTTAAGGAGACAACATCGGGGAGAGACCGTCAGTTGTTTACCACATAATGTCAACATTTTCCCCGTTATTTTTTCCCAGTATCGCTAAATAGTCGGGCAATCCAGAAAAGTTCCTATCTGACCGCAGGTTCTAGAGCAGAGCGAGGAGTCAGAGACACCCATTTTAACTAATATCGTACTCGTGTAGTATGTTCTATGCAAAAATGTAATTGTATAAGACGGAATCAAGAGCGTATTACCACCTCCCGGGAGATGCCAGCGCCTCCTGCCACTCTTCATCACTCATATCTCCGATATCCTCCACCCACCTAGCTCGTAGTTTCCACAGGGGACCCGCCATATTATTTAATATCTTCTTATAGGTTAGCGATATTGCTTTTTTCGGTTAATAATCATTTAAAAGTCTTTCTTCCAGGGAAGAGGAGGCCGGGAGTTCAGTACGCTTGGGTATCGACCTAGAAAGTGTGCTTCGTACCTGTAAATATCGAAAAGTTCCCCTACTCCCAATTCATATTCCTTTTGAAGCTTGCTGAAGGGAACTATCTCCCCTCTTTGCCCGTAGGTCCCAAACCATGGAGAGTCCATTGAGGTCCCATTTATCAAACCCAGGGTGCTTAGCCAGTAGCCCCAGTTGTGCTGATTCCAGTAGAGGAGTAGCCAATGTTATCTTATTTTTCCATCCCAGAGCGGTTGTTGCAGTGTGCCATAATGTGAGTATTGTTGATGTTGGCGTATGTTGCGGCGTATTGCCTCACCCACCGTATATCGTTCTTAGGTAGTTTTCGGAGGGCATATTATATCTGTCCAGTCTATATGCCGGGTCCGTTCGTGGCCAGTGGACCCAGTGATTCATAACTGCAAGTTGGGCCACCCAATAATAATATTGGGTTGCCAGGGGGGCTATCCCCCCATCATACCAATGTTTTGTGAGCTTAGTTAGTGCTATACGGGGGATACCACTAACCCAAATGAGTGTACGAATTTCAGCATCGATCGCATGAAAATACTTCGGTGAAACTGGATAGGGAGTATTGTGTAACACATAAAGGAAACGGGAGAGTGCCATCATTTTATATAAGGCAGCCTTTCCAAGCAACGTGAGAGGCAGTGTTCTCCAGTGCCGCACATCGTCCTGGAACCGCCGCAAAGGAGGGGCCAAGTTACGCTCATAAAAAACTGCTGGATCCCTTGTGGCATGAATCCCTAGATATCGAAACCCATCAGTTACTCTTTGTGCAGCACAGAGCACAGAAGCTTGACGGCCGGGCCGCATAAGACGTATATGAGCGACTTGTCCCAGTTAATAGTGTAACCTGAATACTTTTGGAAGAGGGTAAATATTTGCAGAGCTCTATGTATAGAGGAATATAGGTTGGCCAGGTACAATAGTATGTCGTCTGCATACAATGAGATTTGGTCTTCCCACTCCTCCGTCCATTTGAGTCCTCTAAGGAGCGGATCTCCCCAGATCCATGTCGCTAACGGTTCCAGCACCAGAGCGAATATTAATAGTGAGAGCGGGCATCCCTGTCCTGTCCCTCTTTGAAGCTCAAAGGTCTTGGACCTACCTCCATTCACTGTAACCTGTGCAAGGGGCTCTGGTATAAAGAAGTTTGACCCATGATACAAATTTCTCTCCAAACCCAAATCTCTCCAAGACTGCGAATAAGAAAGGCCATTCGATCATGTCAAACACTTTTTGCGCATCTTGCAATACTATTACTGCTTCCTCGTCAACATTTCGGGCTCTCCCAAACACTCCGTGGAGGCGCTGCAGATTGAGTGCGGTGTTCCTACCTAGCATAAAGCCAGATTGGTCTGGGTGAATCAACTTGTGCAGCAGGGGAGTCAATCTCATAGCAAGGGTTTTGACAAGGATCTTCCCTTTCGCATTTAGCAAAGAGATGGGCTGGTATGAGCCTGTTTTCAGGGGGTTTCGCGCTTTTGTGTATCACGACAATGTATGGGCGAGTCTCTGACTCTCAGGTAGGTTACTACTCTCCACGCTTTCTACGTACATCTTCACCAAGTGTGGAGTTATTGTGGATGTCGTCAGTTTGTACAATTCTATAGGTAGGCCACTTGGTCCCATTGCCTTCCCTGGCTGTAACGCCCCGATTGCCTGTACTACCTCTCTCCCAGTCAAATCTACCAACATACGTTCCCTCTCTGTGTCATCTAAGGAGGGTAATTTGAGGGTGGCCAGAAGTTCCTGGGCCTCTGTTTGTGTGAGCCTCCCTGCTGGTGTGTATAATTGACTAAAATATGCTGTGAAGGCCTCTGCTATATCTTGCCTATCGCTACATAGTGTTCCGTCGTTTGATGTAACCTCAAACACCCATCTGTTGGCCTGTTCACGTTTATCCTGCCATGCTAGCAGTTTACTGGCTTTATCACTTATTTCATATTTTCGGTTTTGGGTTGCTCGATATTGCATTTTTGCCGCTTCTTCAGCGATATCTTTATACTCTTTTTGTTTGACCAATAACGTATGTCTGGAGTCCGGGGTATCCAGTAAGACAAGCTCAGCTTCTATCTTGCTAACCTCTTCCTCGATTGCTAGTAATTGTTTCTGCTTTTCTTTTTTATGTCCGGCCATGGCCGAAATACCGCATCCCCTAATTACTGTCTTCTACTCCTCCCACATCACCTGGATTGACACCGCCGATACCTCATTTCCTTTAAAGTAGTTGGCATTCGCTTAAACTAGGTCTTCTTTTATGCTTGGTATTCTAAAGTACCTGGGGTGAAGTGCCGGTAAGTGTTTCCCTCCGGGAGGTGTACCTCCATAACAAGCCACCAGTGGTGAGTGGTCCGAGATACCTCTCGGGAGATAAACCACCTCCCTAAAAATCGCAAGTTGATCTGCCCTCCCAAACATGTAGTCTATATGGGACAGAGTACCATGAGCCCCTGAATGAAAAGTAAACTGGTGAGTATTGGGATTGTAAGCCCTCCACACATCTATTAGTCCCATAGCCCTCGCGAAATCTTCGAGTGCTTTCCCAGGTGCCTCTCTTGGTTTGGCTGGCTGTCTATCGCAATCTCCGTTAATGGCCGTGTTGCAGTCTCTTCCTATAAGAATTTCCCCATCCGGTAGGTTAAGTATGTGTGTCCCTAAATTGGCGAGAGCGGAGGAATGCAGTCTTGGTGGGACATAAAGATACTTGATGTTTAGCAATCGGCCCTCCCAATACCCAGACAGTGTGATGAACCTTCCCTGTATATCGTGTTTGATCTTCTGTATTGTGGAGGGGAGGGATTTGCGCAGAAGTATACCAACTTCCCTCGATCCCCTAGTGTATCCCGCGTGGGCCAACAATTTGCAGCCCCATCTATTCAATGCACAATAGGAAGTCCCTTGTTTGTGTGTGACCAGCAATAGTATGACGTCAGGCATGTGCCTCTTTAAATATTGCAACACTATCCCTCTTTTGAATCTGTCCCCCAACCCATTTACGTTCCACGAAAGGATCTTTAAGTGAGGGGGGGAGGTTCATGGCAACTTGTTAGGCATTTCTTAGTGATCGTGTGTACCCCACGGGGGACCAGGGGGATATCATGCTTATCCTGGGCAGCCAGAAGCGAAGAATCGCCCGATACATCCATGGCTAACCGTATTACAACTTGAAATATTATCATCATGCACATAATCTCTTTTAATCAGATGTACTGTTTGATTATCTTCCTTAACCAATTTGAACAACTTGAAAAACTCAACATTTCTGTCCATCGACAGTGTTCAACTTCCCAACCCCTACCCCCTCCCTGCCTCCCTGCATTGTCGACCTAAAACTGTGCACAGCCCAACCTTGCAAAGTGCCTGTGTACCCATACCCTTCTTCACAACGTTGGGGAACGCGACCTGGCTGGACCCTAACTTATCACATTCCTTCCCCTATTTTACCCGCATTATGTAAGCCAATTGGTCCATTCTGCCTTGTAGACCTGTAGTTTTGTTGGCTATGCAGAACACCCGGTAACTTCGTAAAGTTGAGTTATACATTTCCCACACTCATTGCGAGACCCCTCACCATCCCACCCGATACCCCAGACATTAACAAATGTGTTGTCCACAACTCCCTAGTAAATCAATCCTGTATGGGTTACATAACCACTACTAAAGTCTTTTGAGTTATACCTCTACTTAGCAGTGCCACAACCCCTCTCTTCCGACTCCAAACCTGCATCCTGTCTGCGATTTTCTTGGCGCCGGTCCTGTACCTGTGCACATTTGAGAGGGTCAGTTCTGTGGGCTCCAACAGTCATCAAGCCCTCCAGTCACTCTCCGGTCTCCTCCAGAGATGTGAAAAACCATGACTTCCCTTCCGCCACCACCCTGAGTTTGTCTCAGAGCACCCGCTGTACTTCAAGAAAGGAGTGGTGCATCTTTTGAACCTTCATCATGAAGTTCAGGAAGAAGGATATCATTGAGTTCTGAAACTTCAGTGGAGGAGCAGATCGGGCGGTTTGTAGAATTGCATCCCTATCTCTGAAGTTGAAGCTTTTTGCTAGGATAGGGCGAGGGGGTGCACCCGGGTTTGGTGGGCCTCCCGGCACTCTGTGGGCACGTACCACCGAGAAGTATCCAGAGAGAGCCCGTGAGAGTAAGTGATTTTGAACCAGGTCTTCCACAAATAGGATGGTGGAAGGGCCCTCCGCCTTCTCGGGAACCCCAAGAATACGAACATTGTTCCTCCGGGAGCACCCCTCATAGTCTTCCAGCTTTGCCTCTAGGTCCGTTGTGGTTGCGGTGAGCTTTTTCACAACCAGTTCAATGTATCGGTGGTTTTGTGCAGCGTGGAGATGAAATCCTCGGTGGCTTTAACTCTGTCCCCTAAGTTACGTAGGTCTGTGCGCAATAGTGTCACCTCAGTGGTGATTGTATCAATCTTGATCTCTACCGCTGACCGTACACCCTGTATTGCCTCCATTATATCATGGAGGGTCGGGGTGTCTTCCTCCAGTAGTTTTAATGGGACGGTTGCTTCAGTTTTCCCTCCCATTACCTCTGTTTTAGAGTGTGCGTACTTTTCAAGTCCTTTATTTAAATTATGGCCTAGTCCTGTGTGATGTTCTCAACAGGTGGGGGACTGCATTGACACCAGTCATAGCCCCATGGAGACCAAATATTACCATTGCAAATTTTTCATCACAGAAATGACCCAATACAACGTGCATTTTGCGTTAGAGCAGTGATGCCATTCTCAGCCATATTTATTATGTATTGTAAAAATGACATAACAACATTGGATACATCATAGCCATAAAGAGCAATAAAGGGAAATATTTATATTAATTTTAAATGACAGCATTGTCAGCAACTATTACAATCTTTAATTCCTCCATACATTCTGTTCTCAGAATTATGTTTGGCCACCCATCAGGTCACATCCCCTGTGACATCACCTGTCTCAGTTGTCCTGGACCAATGGGAAACCCCCTCACGGGTCGTCCCATTCGTTGTCCTCACAAGGCGAACACCTTCAGCTTCCTCTGAATAGAGGCAGCTTGAGCCAGCATAAGAATGGATCTCCCAAACCTCATCAGGCCAGGGTCACTCAACAAGGTATCTGGTGGCCACCATTTGGGGATGGACAAGGCCATACCCGGTTTCACCATCCCTGCACCATCCACCGGGGCAGCATTATATAAGGCTATGGAAACCCTGCCCTGGTTTGGGACACCAGCTTAAGTCCAATTCCTTCCTGAATTTGCCTGCAGTTTTACCAGATGCCAAGGTTGTCTACCTGTTTTGTAGCCAAACACAACTCCTCTTCCACCCCATTATGTTGAATGAGGGGACGGGTGGGTGGGAAAAAAAGGCGGCTCCAGTGATGCTGGCTGGCGTGTCGGTCAAGGGCGTCCAGGCAGCAAGGTGACAACAGGTAAGGTTGCCTCCTATTTAACTCACCTGACCACCCCTGCCGGTGGCCCAGGTGACCCAGCTGGTCCGCGGACAACAAATAGCATTTGGTGGCAAAGGCCCGCAAAAACTTGAAAGATGTGACGACCGTTGGCTGCCAGTCCAGACAGGTAAAATCTGGCTTGCACATGTCCTATGGGCCTGCCAGCAAGAGGTGCAGGCCCCCGCCTGCCAGTGCTATAACTCTATCAGCTCAATGACGTAGGCCCTGATTACAAGTCATGTAAGAGCAATTCCCTTATGGGTTTCTACTACGCCCGCTCACGACTAGCCCTTTTTTCCTGAACAGGGTTTCTCAGGTGATTAAACACCATACTTTTATTTTTGAGGACCCACAACAACCCCACCTCTCTCCTACTCTCCCTACCCTCCACCTCTGCCCAGACAATGCAATTGGTAAACGTGTATGTTAAAATCCTCATGGAGGGATTACCCTGTGAAATACCATATGGTAATTCCATGTACACAGTTATTCCCCATTCAGAGAGGGCTAAGCTCATTATAGGAGTAAACATCTGCAAAGATACTGGATAACAACTAATTCCACCCACCCAGAATGTCCACACATGTTTACTCCTAACCCGTAAACAGACCAATGACTTTCATTGTTTGCTGCCTAAAAAAGTGCATTTTACAGCTCTCGCCACTCAAAATTATTTGTAAAGTCACAGGTTCCAGAGACCAGCTGCAGCAGATGGCTTGGATAGTGACTGCAGGGTCTCAAACTATTGTTTTAAATAGTTGAGCCATTTAAAACCTAGGTCTGTGTCCAGCACACAAGCAAAGGTGACCTGCTGAATGGTGTATGAGGGTAGCTGATTCCATTTGCAAAGAACTCCCCCCACACCTCCCACCAGAGAACAGTGTTGGGATTAGGAAGATGGAGCCTGAGTAGAATGGTTAAAGAGTAAGAGTAAAATGCACAGAAAGGGAGAGGGAAAGTGGGGAAGAGAGAGAAAGAAAATGGATGAGAGATTGTTCTCACAAGCTGTAAGGAATCCAATTAACCAAAGAAAACTCTCAATTCCGAGATCCATGATTAATAATCCATCAGAAAATGGGAAAAGCAGGGTGGAGCAGGAAGATTAATGCAGGGATTGAGCTTCATGTAACAAGGTTTCATTTGGTTGCTTGCAATCATTGTGATCCTGAGCAACTAACTCTTCTGATCTATGTGATGCGCAATCAAACAGGAACTCAGCATGCTGCAACCGGAAGAACACCTGTGCTGCCTAAATGTATTGATTGTGACGGAGATCTGAGTAACCTGAGAGAGATTTCTGCTATTCTGGGCCTGAAGATGCGACAAAGCTCTGCTGAGTTATGAGCTTTTATCGGATGTATCATTTGAGGGATAACTCTGCTATGAGAATTTTAAATATTCTAAATGTCATACTTCGAAGACTAAAATATTCATCTGATAATTAATAGCCAAATCATATTTTTCTAAATCACTGGAAGGCCAAATGTGCTGTGTGAGACATGTGTCTATATGATTTATGAACATTGAAATACAATTCAGCTCTTACAAAGTTAACACCTATAAGAGCTGTAGAACCAGTGCTTAATTTTTGCCAGTGTTTCCAGTGCTCGGCACCTGCACCTATTTCTTGACACTTGAACTTTGATAATCTACCACATAGAGGCGCTGCCTAATTGTTTTCTTACATGAGCACATCAACAAAGTACTTAAAAAAGCAATCCATTAGACAAAATAATACCAGTGCATCCAGGGCATTTGAACAGCTTTGGGTGACCTGCAATAGTCCAAACTATCATAGTTGTAGAAGAGGGATGTGAGTGGATAGCATTCTTACTGGCATTCGGCAGTGTTGGCAGGGGCAGTTGATGGTGAAAGCTGCAGTGGCCTCCTGAGAAATACCCAGGGCTCCGTCACTTACTTTTTTAACAAACTATGGGGCATATCAGCAGCGAAGCGATAGAAAATTATCGCCGCTTTTGCGGACGTTTTCGGCCGAAAAGCGGCGATAATTTTTTCGCCTAATTAGCAAGGTCACACTAGCACGTGAAACCTTGCTTTAGCGCACAAAATCTTAACGCCCATCTTTGCATCTTTAATGAGATGCAAAGTGGGCGTTCCTGACCTAACATGACAGGAGAAATGTCGCTAAGCGACATTTCTCCTATCATCAAGCCCCACGCTATGAAGCATAGCGGCAAGAAAAGTAGCGATAACCCCTGTTATCACTACTTTCCTTACACCTGCTTCAGGACTGACTTAGCCATGATATCCTATGGATGCCCTATCATCAAGCTAACGCCACATTTCGTGCGATTATCGCTGGCTTTCCAGCGATAATCTCACGTTAGGCAGTCAGCGCTAGGATTTTTATCGCTTTTGAGATAAGCGTTGCTAATAGCACGCTATCTCAGCGATAAAAATCCACGCTAGCCGGCGATAATTATCCTAGCGCTAAGTGTGCTTAGCGATAATTATCGCCGGTTGTTGCTGATATGCCCCTAAGCACTGTGTGTAACCCAAGTGCTAGCTCTGCTGTCTAAATATAACACCTATAAGAAGTTTTTGTATCCTGAGGACTAGCTCTGTTGTATGATACTATAGATTGGAAGGTTTATCACCTGAGGGATAATTCTGCAGATTGGTACTTGAGTCTGTAAGATTTGTGTCGGCATATTTAATCAATTGTTTGACATCTTGATGTGTATGGAGTGGAAGTTGGCAAATACCCCACCCCATAACATTTGGGGTCTTAACAATACTATTTATTTTATTTCAAACTCTTTTCTTGCCTTTGGACTTGATAGTGGTTACCTTCCTTGTTCAGGTTCCTAAATGATCAATGCTTTGGATGATTGGCTCAGAGATCTTTAAACTGATTAGCTATTTGACTTTATTGAGAAGTCAGCTTTTAAAAATAGAGTTAAATGAGTTTATTAGAGAATTACCAACCATGCTTGGTCTGAAAATTATAGGAAAGAAATAAAATGAATAATCTGAGCTTGAAAAAGCGTGATTGCGGTCCACCTTCCATTTTGAAACATTTGTTCTCATCCCGTGAGCAGTATGTGTGAAATTCTCTTCATGTAATGATGTTGGCTTCAAAAATACCAGGACTGGCTAAGGGTGCGACACGTACTTGGGGACCTATTTCACTCCTGGTTTTGTTCTTTGAATTCTCGCACGTGAAGTTTTAACATTGAATTTGGCCTCATAGAATCATTTTCTGAAATACACAAATTTGAAAGAAACCCACCCTTTTCAGGTGAGAAGTTGGTTAAGTTATTCAAAGTAGTCAATATAATGATAGTAGGAACGTCATCCAAAAAGTAGAAGATAAACTCCACGTAGAAGTGTCCCCCCATCAGCATGGGTTTATTCCCGGAAGATCCACCGTGGATCACATACAAAGAGTAATTACCTTGTTTGACATGGCTGAGGTATCAGGAGACCCTATGGCGCTTATACTGCTGGACGCTGAGAAGGCGTTTGATAGGGTCTCCTGGACCTACCTCTGGTCAGTCTTGTCAAGAGCCGGACTTGGGGCAACCTTTATCAAGGCAATTCAAATGATGTATATTAAACCTCAGGGGGTAGTCATGGTAAATGGATCCGCCTCTGAAAAATTTAGTATAACTAGAGGGACAAGACAGGGGTGCCCATGCTCCCCTTTACTATTTGCACTATTCATCGATCCGTTTATTAACAGACTCGAAAATAATATTTTAATCAACCCAATCAAGATAAGAAATATAGAAACTAAAACACTTGCCTATGCAGACGACATAGCGGTGGTAACAACAAATCCTATAGCTTCTATTCAGGCCATAGAAAGGGAGGCTGAAATGTTTGGCAAGATCTCGGGATACGAACTGAACCAAAACAAAACACAGATAGTACATAATGATAAACTTAAAATAAACGACAACCGTGTAGTGGATAGTGCCATATATCTAGGGGTTAATATTACAGCGAAATTAGACAACCTCATTCAAATTAATCTTGACCCATTAATACAACGAACAGATAAAGATTTAAGAAGATTAAATAATCTTCATCTATCCATTATAGGTAGGTGCAACATGATTAAAATGATTTATCTGCCTACATTTCTATATTTATTCAGAACCATCTGTCTTGATTTTCAACCACAATGGTTTAAACGCATTGAAAGTATGTTCTCGCTATTTATCTGGGGATACAAGAGATCACGTAGAACATCTAAATTTTTATCACTACCTAAAGATAGGGGGGGACTTTCTCTGCCTAATATTAAACTATACTATTGGTCAGCTATAATGACATATTGTAGAGAGCTATTATCTATCACCCAAGGAAATAGACCAACTACCGGAATCCCAACACCGCAAGAATTAATACTAGGGGATAGCACTAGGGGGTATTTCTGGCTACACTTATACGACAGCTACTATAAAAAAGTTCGATTTAAAACTCTTCTAGGAATACTCAAAGCATGGAGTAATATTCGTAAAATATTGGGGATCGGAAGGTTTTCATATTATACATTACTATCAGATAACAACAACCTACCGGAACTATTCAAAGATATATATATGAAAAAGTGGATAGAAGCAGGGATTACACACCTGGGCTGTTTCTCTACATCCACAGGTATAAAATCCTTCGAAGAAATTAGAAAAGAATATATGATCAGTTATAGAGATTTTTTCAAATATCTTCAAATCAGGGATTTTATATTAAGGAAAGGTGGTGGCAGATCGAAATTTCAAAAGATTCAATGTATAGATTTTGTAAATCAAGGAAAGTGGACTAAAATAGGAGAAATATATAATCACCTCCTGGGCCTGTGTCCGGATGATTTGGATAAATATTATATAAAATGGCAGGAAATCTTAGATATGTCGGCCACCACAGTGATTAAATCATTCGAATTTTCTCAAACATTATTAATGTCCACCAGACTACAAGCTCAATATTACAAAACATTTTTTTTGTTATATTATACACCTAGTAGAATATCAAAATGGGGGACCGGAAAGGGGACAAGATGCCCTAGGTGCAATCTCTACAAAGCAGATATTGTACATATATTCGCTACATGTCACACCCTACAGGGCCTGATCAAAGATATTTCTGATTTTTTATCAGAAATTCTTGATATCAAAATTGAAATCTCTGTGGGGGAAATTTTGCTGGGTATCGATGATAATAATCGACCGAGTGAAATAAAAGGATTAATATTTGTCTCAATGTCAACTCTAAGATTATGTATAGCCTCGGCATGGTTAGATCCAACACCGCCAGTATTCCAACAATGGCGCTATCGCATGCTAGCGACACATAGCCTGGAATTAGCTATATATAGGAGAAAAGGGAAAAATAAGAGGGCAAAAGGATTAGAGATATGGGATCCTCTAACACAATGGTTAAAATCTTAAAGATACTGAATTAAGTACTTAATATATGTTTGTATGTATATTCCTTTTTTTTGTGTGTAAATATTATCATAAAGAATTATTCTGTCTGAGAAGGGGGTGGGGGGTGGGTTGGGGTTGTGTCCGTTTTAAAACAATAAAGAACAATTTAAATTAAAAAAAAAGAAGTCTTTTTTACAGGGCTTGATGTAAGGATGGATTTTCCCTTGTCATGTTTGTGACTAAATCTTAACAATATACAACATACTTTACTAACTACATAGCACTACTCACCTGCTAGTGAGTGCATAGATGGATAGCTGTTTCAGGTTAAAAATAGGTTGAAATCTCCATTTTTATTTGTGGATGACTTTAACAGAAATAAAACACTCCTCTTAAAATTTCAAATTTTCAAAACGAGCATTTATGTATGACAAATTTGCTGCACATTTGTGGAGCAGAAATAAATCGAATCAATTTAGCATTGGTCGAACTAAATCATTGTTCATCTACAGCCAAGAAAGGTAATTTGTCAGCCTGAATCATAGTTAACCTACAGGTCAGAAAGGTCATTAGTCGGCCTAAATCATTGTTTACCTAGAGGCCAAGAAGGTAAGTTGGTCGAACTGAGTCATTGTTCACCTACAGGCCAGAAAGTAATTTTCGTTAAGGTTCTTTCTGGATTAATCTGCCTATAAGCCTTTTAGGAACACAAGCAGTGTATTGTTGAATCACATATGGGAAGGTAGACTGCTCCAGACTCTCAGTGCTTATTACAGGAAAAACTAGTTCATTGGCTTTGATTTTTCCTATTTTGGGATTTTCGAGTATTAGGCGGTATGTCTTTTTAGTATGCCTCAGTTCTCCTCCGATTAGGTTCAAGATGCCGGTGAGGCCATGATGGAGAGCTTTGTGGAAAAGCCATTCAGGGATAATCAATGCCAAAGATAAGTGCAATGGTTGATCTGGGCATGCCAGACAGTCTATGTTTGCCACCAACAGAATCACTGCTTGAAGAACTGATCTGAAATCTAGAGGTGGATGTGCAGTTTCTGATTCTGTAGAAGATAGAGGTAAAAGGAGGCAGTTTTGGAGTTATCATTAGACATTTTTAGGTTTTTTGGACAATGCTCTAACCATTTGATTTGGAGAATGAAACCTATGTGCGAGAGAGATCATGTTTTGCAACTGCTCCAAGCCATTTGCGTCTCTGGAGAGCAGAAGGTGGGATTTTATGGCTTAATTTCAGGACATTAGAGGATAATGAGCTTCTCCAAGAAGATGTTTAGCCTTAGCTTGTGATGGCAATGCAAATTTTCAGGACCAGTTGTGCATCATGTGCACAACCATGTGAGGTGATTGATAGATTTTGAAGCATTGGACCTAAAACATTTATTTATATGCTGAAGGGGGAAGGTGAGAGGATACAATCTTGGAAAACACCATCTTTAATTACTTGGGAGTCCATTTTCACATGTGATCTCTTCTCAAAGAGTTTATTGTTGTCAATGTTGGCAACACAAGTATCCATGATCAAAGGATCACCTCCACAGATACATCTTCTACAAAAATCCAAGAATCTATTTTGGACGTGCATCTGTGTGCACAGTTATACCAGTGGAGTCTGTGTGCACAGTTATACCAGTGGAGTCTGTGTGCACAGTTATACCAGCGGAGTCTGTGTGCACAGTTACACCTGTGGAATCTGTGTGTATAGTCATACCACCGGAACCTGGGTCTACAGTTGTATCAGTCGAGTCTGTGTACAGATTTACCACAGTGGAATCTGTGTGCACAGTTATACCAGCGGAGTCTGTGTGCACAGTTAAACAGGCAGAATCTCTGTGTGCAGTTACACCAGCAGAATCTGTATGCACAGTTATACCAGCAAATTCTGTGTACATGGTTATACTAGAAGAATATGTGTGCACAGTTACAACAGCTGAATCTGTGCACACAGTTATACCAGCAGAATCTGTGTGCAGTCACAACTGCAACATTTGTGAGCACAGTAATACCAGCAGAATCAGTGTGCACAGTCACACCGGCAGAAGTCTACTGTCATATCAGCGGCTCCTGTGTGTACAGTTATATCAGTGGAGTCTGTGTACACATTTACCCCGGTGGAATCTGTATGCACAGTTATACCAGCGAAGTCTGTGTGCACAGTTACACAGGCAGAATCTCTGTGTTCAATTACACCAGCAGGATCTGTGTGCAGTTACACCAGCAGAATCTGTGAGCACAGATATAGCAGCAGAATCTGTGTGCACAGTTACACCAGCAGAATATGTGTGCACAGTTACACAAGCAGAATCTGTGTTCACAGTTACACCAGAAGAATCTGTGTGCCCAGTTACAACAAAAGAAACTGTGTACACAGTTACAATAGTGGAATCTGTGAGCAGAGGTATAGCAGCTGAATCTTTCTGCACAGTTATACCACTGGAATATGTATGCATAGTTACATGAGCAGAATCTGTGTGCACAGTTACACCAGCAGAATCTGTGTGCTCAGTTACACTAGTGGAAACTTTATGCACAGTTATACCAGTAGAATCTGTGTGCACAGTTACACCAGAAGAATCTCTGTGCACAGTTACAAGAGCGGACCTGTATGCACAGTTACACCAGCAGACTCTGTATGCACAGTTATACTAGCAAAATCTGTGTGCAAATTTATAACAGCAGAATCTGTGTACACGGTTATACCAGCAGAATAAGTGTGCACAGTTACAACAACTGAATCTGTGTACACAGTTATACCAGCAGAATCTGTGTGCAGTTACACCAGCAAGATTTGTGAGCACAGTTATACCAGCAGAATCAGTGTGCACAGTAACACTGGCAGAAACTGTGTGTACAGTCATACCTGCGGCTCCTGTGTGTATAGTTATATTAGTGGAGTCTGTGTACACATTTACCCCGGTGGAATCTGTATGCACAGTTATACCAACAAAGTCTGTGTGCACAGTTACACAGGCAGAATCTCTGGGTTCAGTTACACCAGCCGGATCTGTGTGCAGTTACACCAGCAGAATCTGTGAGCACAGGTATAGCAGCAGAATCTGTGTGCCCAGTTACAACAAAAGAAACTGTGTACACAGTTACAATAGTGGAATCTGTGAGCAGAGGTAGAGCAGCAGAATCTGTGTGCACAGTTATACCACCGGAATCTGTATGCATAGGTACATGAGCAGAATCTGTGTGCACAGTTACACCAGCAGAATCTGTGTGCTCAGTTACACTAGTGTAAACTGTATGCACAGTTATACCAGAAGAATCTGTGTGCACAGTTACACCAGCAGACTCTGTATGCACAGTTATACTAGCAAAAACTGTGTGCATATTTATAACAGCAGAATCTGTGTACATGGTTATACCAGCAGAATATGTGTAACCAGTTACAGCAGCTGAAACTGTGTACACAGTCATACCAGCAGAATCTGTGTGCAGTTTCACCAGCAAAACCTGTGAACTGTTATACCAGTAGAATCAGTGTGCACAGTCACACCGGCAGAATCTGTGTGTACAGTCATACCAGCTGAACGTATGTGCACAGGTATATCAGTGGAGTCTGTGTACACATTTACCCCAGTGGAATCTGTGTGCACAGTTATACCAGTGGAGCCTGTGTGCACAGTTACACAGGCAGAATCTCTGTGTACAGTTACACAAGCAGAGTCTGTGTGCAGTTACACCAGTAGAATCTGTGAGCACAGGTATAGCAGCAGAATCGGTGTGCACAGTTATACCAGCGGAATCTGTGTGCACAGTTACACCAGTAGAATCTGTGTGCACAGTAACACAAGCAGAATCTGTGTGCACAGTTAAACCAGATGAATCTGTGTGCACAGTTACACCATTGGAATCTGTGTGCACAGTTACACCATTGGAATCTGTGTGCACAGTTACAACAGCAGAATCTGTGTACACAGTCATACCAGCAGAATCTGTGTGCAATTACACCAGTAGAAGCTGTGAGCACAGTTATACAAGCAGCATCATTGTGCACAGTTATACCAGAAGAATCTGTGCACACAGTCATACCAGCAGAATCTTTGTGCAGAGTTACACCAATCTTTGTGCACAGTTACACCAGCAGAATCTGTGTGCATTACACCAGCAGAATCTGTGTGCACAGTTACACCAGCAGAATCTGTGTGCACAGTTACACCAGCAGAATCTGTGTGCACAGTTACACCAGAGAAATCTGTGTGCACAGTTACACCAGCAGATTCTGTATGCAAAGTTATATCAGCAGAATCTGTGTGCACAGTTAAACCAGCAGAATCTGTATGCACAGTTACACCAGCGAAATCTGTATACATAGTTATACCAGAAGAATCTGTGTATACAGTTACACGAGCGGAATCTGTTAGCCCAGTTAAACCAGCAGAATCTGTGTACACAGTTATACCAGCAGGATCTGTGTGCACAGTTACACAGGCAAAATCTGTGTGCACAGTTACAGAGGTCGAACCTGTTTGCACAGTTGCAACAGCAGAATATGTGTTAACAGTTACAACAGCAGAATCTGTGTACACAGATACACAAGCAGAATCTGTGTGCACAGTTCCACCAGCAGAATCTGTGTGGCCAGTTACACCAGCAGAATATGTGTGCAAAGTTATGCCAGTGGAATCTGTGTGCACAGTCACAGCAGCGGAATCTGTGTGCACATTTACAACAGCAGAATCTGTGTACACAGTTAAATGAGCAGAATCAGTGTGCACAGTTATACCAGCAGAATCTGTGTGCACAGTTATACCAGTGGAATCTGTGTGCACAGTCATACCAGCAGAATCAGTGTGCACGATTACACCAGCAGAATCTGTGTGCCCAGTTACACCAGCGGAATCTGTGTGCACGGTTACACCAGTGGAGTTTGTATGCACCGCCATACCGGAAGAATCTATGTGCAACTTACACCAGATGAATCTGTGTGCACAGTTACACCAGCAGAATCTGTGTGCACAGTTACACCAGTGGAATCCGTGTGCACAGATAAAACAGCAGAATCTGTGCGCAAATAAACCAGCAAAAGCTGTGAGCACAGTTATACCAGTAGCATCAGTGTGCACAGTTATACCAGAAGAATCTGTGCACACAGTCACACCAGCAGAATCTGTGTGCACAGTTACAACAGCAGAATCTGTGTGCACAATTACACCAGCAGAATCTGTGTACACAGTTATACCAGCAGAATCTGTGTGCATGTTTACACGAGCAGAATCTGTGTGCACAGTTACATGAGCAGAATCTGTGTGCACAGTTACACCAGAGAAATCTGTGTGCACAGTTATACCAGCAGAATCTGTAAGCAAAGTTATATCAGCAGAATCTGTGTGCACAGTTACACCATCAGAATCGGTGTGCACACTTAAACCAGCAGAATGTGTGTGCACAGTTACACCAGCGATATCTGTGTGCACAGTTACCCCAGCAGAATCTGTATGCACAGTTACACCAGCGGAATCTGTATACATAGTTATACCAGAAGAATCTGTGTATACAGTTACACTAGCAGAATCTGTAAGCACAGTTACACCAACAGAATCTGTGTACACAGTTATACCAGAAGGATCTCTGTGCACAGTTATACTGGCAGAATCTCGGTGCACAGTTACACAAGTCAAACCTGTGTGCACAGTTGCACCAGCAGAATATGTGTTCACAGTTACAACAGCAGAATCTGTGTACACAGATACACGAGCAGAATCAGTGTGCACAGTTGCACCAGCAGAATATGTGTTCACAGTTACAACAGCAGAATCTGTGTACACAGATACACGTGCAGAATCTGTGTGCACAGTTCCACCAGCAGAATCTGTGTGGCCAGTTACACCAGCAGAATATGTGTGCAAAGTTATGTCAGTGGAATCTGTGTGCACAGTCACAGCAGCGGAATCAGTGTGCACAGTTACAGCAGCAGAATCTGTGTACACAGTTAAATGAGGAGAATCAGTGTGCACGATTATACCAGGAGAAAATGTGTGCACAGTTATACCAGTGGAATCTGTGTGCACAGTCATACCAGCAGAATCTGTGTGCACAGTTACACCAGCGGAATCTGTGTGCACACTTACACCAGAGAAATCTGTGTGCACAGTTACACCAGCAGAATCTGTATGCAAAGGTATATCAGCAGAATCTGTGTGCACAGTTACACCAGCAGAATCAGTGTGCACATTTAAACCAGCAGAATCTGTGTGCACAGTTACACCAGTGAAATCTGTGTCCACAGTTACACCAGCAGAATCTGTATGCATAGTTACACCAGCAGAATCTGTATACACAGTTATACCAGAAGAATCTGTGTATACAGTTACACTAGTGGAATCTGTTAGCACAGTTACACCAGCAGAATCTGTGTACACAGTCATACCAGCAGGATCTGTGTGCACAGTTATACTGGCAGAATCTGTGTGCACAGTTACACAAGTCGAACCTGTGTGCACAGATGCACCAGCAGAATATGTGTTCACAGTTACAACAGCAGAATATGTGTGCAAAGTTATGTCAGTGGAATCTGTGTGCACAGTCACAGCAGAGAAATCTGTGTGCACAGTTAAAACAGCCGAATCTGTGTACACAGTTAAATTAGCAGAATCAGTGTGCACAGTTATACCAGCAGAATCTGTGTGCACAATTACACCAGCAGAATCTGTGTGCACAGTTATACCAACAGAATCTGTGTGCACAGTTACACCAGTGGAATCTGTGTACACAGTTACACTGGAGGAATTTATGTGCACAGGTACACCAGCAGAACCTGTGTGCACAGTTATACCAGCAGAATCTGTGTGCATAGTTATAACAGTAGAATGTGTGCACAGTTATACCAGCAGAATCTGTGTGCACAGTTATACCAGTGGAATCTGTGTGCACAGTAATACCAGCAGAATCTGTGTGCACAGTCATACCAGCAGAATGTTTGCACAGTAATACCAGCAGAATCTTTGTGCATATTTATAGCAGCAGAATATGTGTGCACAGTTACACCAGGGTAATCTGTACGCACAGTTAAACTAGCAGAATCTGTATGCACAGTTATACCAGAAGAATCTGTGTGCACAGTTACACCAGCGGAATCTGTGTGCACAGTTACAGTGGTAGAAAATGTGTGCACAGTTACACCAGCAGAATCTGTGTACACAGCTATACCAGCAGAATCTGTGTGCACATTTATACCAGCAGAATATGTGTACACAATTATAACAGCAGAATATATGTGCACTATTATACAAGCAAAATCTGTGAGCACAATTATACTAGCAGAATCTGTGTGCACAGTAACACTAGAGAAATATGTGTGCACAGTTATACCAGCAGAATCTGTATGCACAGTTATACCAGCAGAATCTATGTGCACAGTTACACCAGCAGAATCTGTGTGCACAGTTATACCGCAGGATCTGGTTGCACAGTTATAGAGACATAATCTGTGTGCCCAGTTACACCAGTTGAACCTATTTGCACAGTTACACCAGCAGAATCTGTGTACACAGTTATTCCAGCAGAATCTGTGTGCACAGTTATACCAGCGGAATCTGGGTGCACAGTTACGCAAATTGAATCTGTGTGCACAGTTACGCCAGCAGACTCTGTGTGCACAGTTACACCCGAGGAATCAGTGTGCACAGTTATACCAGCAGAATCTGTGTGCACAGTTAGATCAGCAGAATCTGTGTGCACAGTTACATCAGCAGAATCTGTTTGCACAGTTGTACCAGCAGAATGTGTGCACAGTTATACCAGCAGAGTGCGTGCACAGTAATACCATCAGAAACGTTGTGCACATGTATACCAGCAGAATCTTTGTGCAAAGGTTTACCAGCGGAATCTGTGTGCACAGTTAGACCATCAGAATTTGTGTGCACAGTAATACCAGCAGAATCTTTGTGCACATTTACACCAGCAGAATCTGTGTGCAAAGTTATAACAGCAGAATCTGTGCGTACAGTTATACCATCAGAATTTGTGTGCACAGGTACACCAGCAGAATCTGTGTGCACAGTTACACCAGCGAAATCTGTGTGCACAGTTACACCAGCAGAATCTGTATGCACAGTTACACCAGCAGAATCTGTATACATAGTTATACCAGAAGAATCTGTGTATACAGCTACACTAGCGGAATCTGTTAGCACAGTTACACCAGCAGAATCTGTGTACACAGTTATACCAGCAGAATCTGTGTGCACAGTTACACAAGTCGAACCTGTGTGCACAGTTGCACCGGCAGAATATGTGTTCACAGTTACAACAGCAGAATCTGTGTACACAAATACACGAGCAGAATCTGTGTGCACAGTCCCACCAGCAGAATCTGTGTGGCCAGTTACACCAGCTGAATATGTGTGCAAAGTTATGCCAGTGGAGTCTGTGTGTCACAGCAGCGGAATATGTGTGCACAGTTCAACAGCAGAATATGTGTACACAGTTAAATGAGCAGAATCAGTGTGCACAGTTATACCACCAGAATCTGTGTGCACAGTTACACCAGCGGATACTGTGTGCACAGTTACACTGGAGGAATTTATGTGCACAGGTACACCAGCAGAATCTGTGTGCGCAGTTATACCCGCAGAATCTGCGTGCATAGTTATACCAGTAGAATGTGTGCACAGTTATACCAGCAGAATCTGTGTGCACAGTTATACCAGCAGAATCTGTGTGCACAGTTATACCAGTGGAATCTGTGTGTACAGTAATACCAGCAGAATCTGTGTGCACAGTTATACCAGCAGAATCTCTGTGCACAGTTACACAAGTAGAATCTGTGTGCACAGTTATACCAGCAGAATCTGTGTGCACAGTTATACCAGTGGAATCTGTGTGTACAGTAATACCAGCAGAATCTGTGTGCACAGTTATACCAGCAGAATCTCTGTGCACAGTTACACAAGCAGAATCTGTGTGCACAGTTATACCATCAAAATCTGTTTGCACAGTTATACCAGCAGTATGTTTGCACAGTAATACCAGCAGCATCTTTGTGCACATTTATAGAATCTGAATCTGCGTGCACAGTTACACCAGGGGAATCTGTATGCACAGTTACACAAGCAGAATCTGTATGCACAGTTATACCAGAAGAATCTGTGTGCACAGTTACACCAGAGGAATCTGTGTGTACAGTTACAGTGGTAGAAAATGTGTCGACAGTTACACCAGCAGAATATGTGTACACAGCTATACCAGCAGAATCTGTGTACACAGTAATAACAGCAGAATATATGTGCACAATTATACTAGCAACATCTGTGAACACAGTTATACTAGCAGAATCTGTGTGCACAGTTACACCAGCAGAATCTGTGTGCGCAGTAACACTAGAGAATTATATGTGCACAGGTAGCCCAGAAGAATCTGTATGCACAGTTATAGCAGCAGAATCTGTGTGCACAGGTACACCAGCATAATTTGTGTGCACAGTAACACTGGAGAAATCCATGTGCACAGTTACACCAGCAGAATCTGTGTGCACTGTTACAACAGCGGAATCTGTGTGCACAGTTACACCTGCAGAATCTGTGTGCACAGTTACAACAGCGGAATCTGTGTGCACAATTACACCAGCAGAATCTGTATACATAGTTAACCAGAAGAATCTGTGTGCACAGTTACACCAGCGGAATCTGCGTGCACAGTTATACCGCAGGATGTGTGTGCACAGTTATACAGACGGAATCTGTGTGCCCAGTTGCACTAGTTGAACCTGTGTGCACAGTTACAGCAGCAGAATCTGTGTACACAGTTATTCCAGTAGAATCTGTGTACACAGTTATATCGGCGGAATCTGTGTGCACAGTTACGCAAATCAAATCTGTGTGCACAGTTACACCAGCAGAATATGTGTACACAGATATACTAGCAGAATATGTGTGCACAGTTACAACAGCAGAATCTGTGCACACAGTTACACAAGCAAAATCGTTGTACACTGTTCCACCTGCAGAATCAGTGTGCACAGTTACACCAGTGGAAAATGTGTGCACAGTTTTGCCAGTTGAATCTGTATGCACAGTCACACCAGTGGAATCTGTGTACACAGTTACAAAAGCAGAATCTACACAGTTACACAAGCAGAATCAGTGTGCACAGTTATTCCAGCGGAATTTGTTGCACAGTTACACCAGCGGAATCTGTATCCACAGTTATACCAGCAGAATCTGTGTGCACAGATACACCCGCAGAATCTGTGTGCATAGTTACACTGTAGGAATTTATGTGCACAGTTACACCACCAGAATCTGTGTGGACAGTTATACCATCAGACTCTGTGTGCACAGTTATACCAGAGGAATCAGTGTGCACAGTTATACCAGCAGAATCTGTGTGCGCAGTTAGACCAGCAGAGTCTGTGTGCACAGTTACACCAGCAGAATCTTTGTGCACAGTTATACCAGCAGAATTTGTGTGCAGAGTTACACCAGCAGAATCTGTTTGCACAGTTATACCAGCTGAATGTGTGCACATTCATACCAGCAGAATCTGTGTGCAAAGGTATGCCAGCAAAATCTGTGTGTACAGTTAGACCATCAGAATGTGTGTGCACAGTAATACCAACAGAATCTTTGTGCACATTTATACCAGCAGAATCTGTGTGCAAAGTTATACCAGCAGAATCTCTGCATACAGTTATACCATCAGAATTTGTGTGCACAGTTACACCAGCAGAATCTGTGTGCACAGTTACACCAAAAGAATCAGTGTGCACAGTTACATCGGTGGAATCTGTATGCATAGTTACACCAGCAGAATCTGTATGCACAGTGTTGGAAAGGCGTTCGCCGGAGGGGGGTTCGATACCCGTCTTGCCCACCCCTTTGACCCACCTCTCCCAAGTAGGCCGAACCAGGCGCGCACACCCTGAGCTTACACTACGAACAGAGTGACACCACACGTATTCTTTGTAGGACGATAGGTTCTTTTATCGATGGTTTCAAGGGATCTTTATGATCCACGGTGCAAGCAGTACAGCAGTGGCACAAGGTACCACAAATCGGTCGTGGGGGAATGGGGGTAGCGGGACAGTCTTTAAAGATAGTGTCTCTGCGAAATACCCTGCGGATAGCTCACAATCCTCGAGCTGGAGGGTGTCGTGTCTCTGGGTGATCTCTTACCGAGTCGTCCTCAAGGGGAGCGCCGCGAGTCTCTCAGCAGGCACAGGCGGTCGGAGTTCGGGAGCCGCGATCCCGTCAGCAAGGCTCAGATGGTTCAATAGCTGGGGGCCGCGAGTCACTCAGCAGGCCCAGGTGGTTCAGTGTTCGGGAGCCGCGACCTCGTCAGCAAGGCTCAGATGGTTCAATAGCTGGGGGCCGCGAGTCACTCAGCAGGCCCAGGTGGTTCAGTGTTCGGGAGCCGCGACCTCGTCAGCAGGGCTCAGATGGTTCAATAGCGAGAGGCCGCGAGTCACTCAGCAGGCCCAGGTGACTTCAGCGTTCGGGAGCCGCGACAGCGTCAGCAGGCTCGGATGGTTCCAGGTCTTCTCTGCATTCGTTCCTCCGGCACCCCTTGTTATACTCCGCTTTCTCTTTGAAGTCCGGAGTCCTCGCAGAGGGGGGACTGGGGTGACGGAGGGGGTTCGGCGGGATTTCCTGCCGCTCACTTCTTTGGTCTTTTCAGGTGGGTCTGGGAGGGACCCCAGACGCTCGGCAGGGGAGGCGCCTGCTCCCCAGGGGCCTGGTGGCCGATCGAGTCTTCCCGGGGAATGCGACCCGAGGTGTGACTGGGCTGGCGCCTCTGGGTCTGGCTCGAGGGTTCCCGCTCCCTCGGTCGGACATGCGTGGTAGGGTGTCGAGTCTGTCAGGGCTCTGGCCGGCCCTCGGATCTGGGTGGCTGGGGCGGCCGGAGTCGGAGATGTCGTGCCTGGAGGGTGGTTGCAGGGTGGCTGGAGGATTGGGAGGGCAACGCCGTGAGGCCGGTCTCACACGCGTCCCCCCCAGCTGAAAGGCGTGGAGAACTACCCATCCACTGGGGGGTTCTCCTCGCCGAAGCGGAAGAACCGGGACAGGCCGTCGGCGTTGGCATGATCTGTCCAGGGGCGATGTTCGACGGTGAAGTCCATCCCTTGGAGAGAGATGGACCATCGTAGTAGCTTGGGGTTCTCCCCCCTCATCTGCATTAGCCACCGCAAGGGCTGGTGGTCTGTCTGCACCCGGAAATGGGTCCCGAACAAGTAGGGCCGTAGTTTCTTGAGGGCCCAGACTACGGCGAAGGTCTCTCGTTCTATAGTACTCCAACGTTGCTCTCGCGGCAGCAGCCTTCGGCTGATGAAGGCTATGGGCTGATCGATGCCCTTGTCGTCGAACTGCGAGAGGACGGCCCCGATGCCGTGTTCGGATGCTTCGGTCTGGACCACAAACTCTTGGGAGTAGTCGGGGGCCTTGGGTACGGGGGCGGTACACATGGCGGTTTTCAAGGCGTTGAATGCCTGCTGGCACTGGGGGGTCCACTGCACTCTCTTCGGGAGCTTTTTGGAGGTCAACTCCGTGAGAGGCCCTGCTAGGCTACCATAGTTTTTAATGAACCTCCGGTAGTATCCTGTGAGGCCCAGGAAGGCCCGGACTTCTGTCTGAGTGGCGGGGGGCTCCCAGGACTTGATGGCATCGATCTTTGGTGGGAGAGGGGTGACCTGCCCGCTGCCCACCTGATGCCCCAGATAGACCACGGAGCCTTGCCCGAGCTGACATTTGCTGGCCTTCACTGTCAGGCCGGCTTGGCGCAGGGCCATTAGTACTTGTCGGAGGTGCTGGAGATGTTCGTGCCATTGAGAGCTGAATACAGCGATGTCGTCAAGGTACGCTGCGCTGAACTCCTCGAGTCCGGCCAGGACCTTGTTCACCAACCGCTGGAACGTGGCTGGGGCGTTCTTCATCCCGAACGGCATGACCCTGAAGCGGTAGTGTCCATCTGGTGTGGAGAAGGCAGAGCGTTCTTTCACTCCCTCCGTGAGAGCAATCTGCCAGTATCCGCAGGTCAGGTCGAAAGTGCTGAGGAACCGGGCGGCCCCAAGGCGGTCGATGAGCTCGTCGGCGCGGGGAATAGGGTGAGCGTCGGCTCGTGTGACCGCATTGAGCCCCCGGTAGTCCACACAGAATCTTAGTTCGGGGGCGACCCCAGGGGAAGCCGCCTTCGGGACCAGAACCACCGGGCTGGCCCAGGGGCTGTCGGAGGGCTCGATTACTCCAAGGGTGAGCATCTTCTGTACCTCGGTCTTGATGCAGGTGCGGACCCGGTCAGGCACCCGGTAGGCTCGGTGTCTCACAGGCGGGCTGTCGCCGGTGTCCACGTCGTGGACACACCAGTCGGTGACCCTTGGAATGAGGGAGAAGAGGTCTGCGAATTGTCTGAGCAGCTGGCGGCAGTCGTCGGACTGTTGGGGAGTGAGGGTGGTTGAAAGTCTCACTCCTTCCACGAAACCATCCAGGTCTTTAGCGCACAGGGGGTCGGGCAGGGGTTCGGTGTCTTCTTCCGCCCCATCATCGGTGGCCAGTAGCAAACTTAATTCTGTTCTCACAAAGTGGGGCTTGAGACGGTTCACGTGGAGGACCCGGAGGGGGTTCCGTGGGGACTGTACATCGACCAGGTACGTGACCTGACTCTTCCGCTCGATCACCTTGAAGGGACCAGTCCATTTGTCTTGTAGGGCGCAGGGCTTCACCGGGGCCATGACCCAAACCTGCTGGCCCGGCTGGAACTCGACCAGGGTTGCGTTCTGGTCATACCAGCGCTTCATTTCTTCTTGGCTGGCCTCGAGGTTAGCCTCTGCGAGTTCTCTGAACTTCCTCGTCTGGTTGCGGAGCGCCAGGATGTAGAGGAACACATCAGGGGGTGTCCCCCGGGGGCTTGTCTCCCAGCCCTCTTTGACCAGGCTCAGGGGCCCTCGGACGGGGTGCCCGTATAGCAGTTCGAAGGGGCTGAACCCCAGAGACTTTTGGGGAACTTCTCGGTACGCGAACAGGAGGCAAGGGAGGAGGACGTCCCATTTCCGGCGCAGGGGCTCTTCGAGGCCCAGGATCATTCCCTTCAGGGTTCGGTTGAAGCGTTCCACTAGGCCGTTGCCCTGGGGGTGGTAGGGGGTCGTGAACTTATATGTGACTCCGCACTGCTGCCACAGGGACTTCATGTAGCGGGATATGAAGTTAGTGCCGCGATCACTCACCACCTCGCGGGGAAATCCGACACGGGAGAAGATCCCCATGAGAGCCCGGCCCACCACGGGAGCCGTCACGGTGCGGAGGGGAATGGCCTCGGGGTAGCGGGTGGCATGGTCCACCAGGACAAGGATGAAGCGGTGGCCCTGGGCGGTCTTTGGATCCAGGGGTCCCACGATGTCGATGCCGACCCGCTCGAACGGGGTACTCACAATGGGGAACGGTTGTAAGGGAGCTTTGCGTTTTCCGCCACTCTTCCCACTGCCCTGGCACGTGAGGCAGGATTTGCAGTGTACTTCTACATTCGCTCGCATCTTGGGCCAATAGAAGTGGGTAACCAGTCGCTGATATGTTTTGTCTTGGCCTAAGTGTCCTGCCAAGGGTACATCGTGGGCCAGGCCCAGGAGGAGGCTTCGGAAACGCAGGGGTACCACCAGTACTCGGGCTGCGCCTAGCTCGGCGGACTTTTGTTCGCTGTATAGGAGGCCATTGTCCCAATAGATCCAATGGGTTCCGGTTCGGTCACCGGCGGCCTGGGCTTCGGCTTGTTGTCTGAGCCCCACGAGGGAGGGGCAGGTGGCCTGTTCCTGGCAGAACTCCTCACGGGAGGGCCCTCCCTCACAGCGCCATTGGGCCATCTCTGGTAGTTCTTCGAGCTCAGTCAGGGCCTCAGGGGCGGAAGGTTCCGGTCCTTCTCCCGGGTTAGTGTCTTCTTCTCCCGCCGAAGGAGGGTTGTCCGCTTCTGGTAGGGTGTCCCGGTTCTCGGGGACAGTGTTCGGTGGGAGGGCCTCACCGCCCTCGGAGAGAGGCAATCGCGCGGTCATGGAGCGAGTGGTGGCACAGACCCATTCTGGTAGGCCCATCATCTCGAGATGGGCTCTTCGTTCTACTTGCCCCCACGGGGAACTCTCCAGGTCGTTGCCCAGGAGGCAGTCTACGGGCTGTGATGTTCGGACCGCTACCTTCAATTCTCCGGAGACCCCTCCCCACTCGAAAGGCACCAGCGCCATCTGGCAGAGGCTCTCAGAATTGTCGGAGGACACGACCGGACAGAGGGCACCGGTTAGGATCTGGTCTTCTGAAATTAGGCTGCGGTGGACCGCGGTGACACTCGCCCCGGTGTCGCGGAGGCCCTCGACTCGGTGGCCGTTGATGGTCACCTGCTGTCGGTATTTCTCTGTGTTGGCGGGCAAGGGTGTCCCGGGGACCATTTCTCGATCACCAAGGGAGGCCAGGGCCATGGCCGCTGGTTCCCATTCTTCGGAGTCCTCCATCTCTTCCCCCAGAGCCACGGAGGCCATCTGCCGGGCCGGGGGGTTGGTCGTTGCGGTTCGCTGATACTGGGGACACTGGGGATCATTGGCGTAGTGTCCGGGCTGTTGGCAGCGGAAGCAGGTGATCCTAGCTCATGGACCTAGCCGTCCTGGGGCTCCGTTGCTTGCTGTGGACGGGGCTGAACCTGCCGCTGGTGGGCTGCTGGGGGGTCTGTGTGAGGACCCCCCGGGGAAGTCTCTTGGTCGGCCGTGGTTCCCTCTACCCCTCTGGCGGGGGGGGCCTTGACTGTGGCGGCCGTAGTCCCCCACGGGGCCGCGGGTGGCCCGGGTATTCACCCAACGATCAGCCTCAGCGGCCAGCTTCCGAGGATCGGTGAGTTTACTGTCCAGGAGATGTTGGCGCAGTTCTACAAAGCAATTGGCCGCTAAATGTTCCCAGGCAATCAGATCAAACAATTCTTCGAAGGTGGAGACCTTGCTGCCCTTGATCCACCCGTCCAAGGCTCGGCTGTAAAAGTTCACGTATTCTACCCACGTGGTGCCCGGTATCTTCTTGCAATCTCGGAACCGTTGTCGGTACATTTCGGGGGTGAGTCCATACCGGCCCACGAGGGCTTCCTTCATGTGGCTGTAGGAGTTCATGACCGTGGAGGGCAGATCTAGCAGGGTGTCTCTCCCTTCGCTTAAGAACCGGCCCCATAGGCCAGCCCCCCAATCCTTCTGCGGGACTCGGTGAGAGGTCATGGCGACTTCGTAGGCCTTAAACCACTGCTGGATATCGTCATTCTTGTAATACTCTTTTACCACATCCTTGGGGATGTGGACTTTGGTTTCCCCGGTGGGAGCGGACGGTGGATTCCCGGGCGGCTGTGACTTTTCGTTTTTAGCCCGCCACTCGATCTCCTTCAGGCTGCGCTCATGTTCTAGCTGGAGTTTTTTTTCGTCGTGCTCTCTTTGGCGTCTCTTCTCCTCGAGTTCCCCTTGTAGTCGTAACTGCTCGACGGCCAACTTTTTCTCTGCCAGCTTTATTTCTCCCTCGATTTTTAGCTTTGCCAGTTCAAGTTCGTGGTTGCGGCTTCTCTCTCGGTCCGCTAGCTCCTCGGGGGACAGGTTCCCCTCTGGCCTGTTGTTTCTCACCGGGATGCTTGGTGGTTCATGGGCAGAGTCTCCTTCCGTTTGGGTCGGGGGCGCCCCCGTCTCGACCCAGGTTTTCAGTACTTTCTGGAAGTCTTCCTTTGTGCTCAATCCGGTGGTAGCGATGCCAAGATCCTTGCAAAACTGTTTTAATTCTCTATGTGTGTAATAGTCCAATTGATCCTCTCGGAACGGTGAGCTTATTTCGGTACCTGCGGCACCCAGGGAGGTTTCTCCTTCCATCTCTGTTTGGTAGTGCGTCAGTCGTTCACTGCACGCTCTCTTTTGGTGTCGGCTCGGATCCCGTCGTCTGCCACCAAATGTTGGAAAGGCGTTCGCCGGAAGGGGGTTCGATACCCGTCTTGCCCACCCCTTTGACCCACCTCTCCCAAGTAGGCCGAACCAGGCGCGCACACCCTGAGCTTACACTACGAACAGAGTGACACCACACGTATTCTTTGTAGGACAATAGGTTCTTTTATCGATGGTTTCAAGGGATCTTTATGATCCACGGTGCAAGCAGTACAGCAGTGGCACAAGGTACCACAAATCGGTCGTGGGGGAATGGGGGTAGCGGGACAGTCTTTAAAGATAGTGTCTCTGCGAAATACCCTGCGGATAGCTCACAATCCTCGAGCTGGAGGGTGTCGTGTCTCTGGGTGATCTCTTATCGAGTCGTCCTCAAGGGGAGCGCCGCGAGTCTCTCAGCAGGCACAGGCGGTCGGAGTTCGGGAGCCGCGATCCCGTCAGCAAGGCTCAGATGGTTCAATAGCTGGGGGCCGCGAGTCACTCAGCAGGCCCAGGTGGTTCAGTGTTCGGGAGCCGCAACCTCGTCAGCAAGGCTCAGATGGTTCAATAGCTGGGGGCCGCGAGTCACTCAGCAGGCCCAGGTGGTTCAGTGTTCGGGAGCCGCGACCTCGTCAGCAGGGCTCAGATGGTTCAATAGCGAGAGGCCGCGAGTCACTCAGCAGGCCCAGGTGACTTCAGCGTTCGGGAGCCGCGACAGCGTCAGCAGGCTCGGATGGTTCCAGGTCTTCTCTGCATTCGTTCCTCCGGCACCCCTTGTTATACTCCGCTTTCTCTTTGAAGTCCGGAGTCCTCGCAGAGGGGGGACTGGGGTGACGGAGGGGGTTCGGCGGGATTTCCTGCCGCTCACTTCTTTGGTCTTTTCAGGTGGGTCTGGGAGGGACCCCAGACGCTCGGCAGCGGAGGCGCCTGCTCCCCAGGGGCCTGGTGGCCGATCGAGTCTTCCCGGGGAAGGCGACCCAAGGTGTGACTGGGCTGGCGCCTCTGGGTCTGGCTCGAGGGTTCCCGCTCCCTCGGTCGGACATGCGTGGTAGGGTGTCGAGTCTGTCAGGGCTCTGGCCGGCCCTCGGATCTGGGTGGCTGGGGCGGCCGGAGTCGGAGATGTCGTGCCTGGAGGGTGGTTGCAGGGTGGCTGGAGGATTGGGAGGGCAACGCCGTGAGGCCGGTCTCACACGCGTCCCCCCCAGCTGAAAGGCGTGGAGAACTACCCATCCACTGGGGGGTTCTCCTCGCCGAAGCGGAAGAACCGGGACAGGCCGTCGGCGTTGGCATGATCTGTCCCGGGGCGATGTTCGACGGTGAAGTCCATCCCTTGGAGAGAGATGGACCATCGTAGTAGCTTGGGGTTCTCCCCCCTCATCTGCATTAGCCACCGCAAGGGCTGGTGGTCTGTCTGCACTCGGAAATGGGTCCCGAACAAGTAGGGCCGTAGTTTCTTTAGGGCCCAGACTACGGCGAAGGTCTCTCGTTCTATAGTACTCCAACGTTGCTCTCGCGGCAGCAGCCTTCGGCTGATGAAGGCTATGGGCTGATCGATGCCCTTGTCGTCGAACTGCGAGAGGACGGCCCCGATGCCGTGTTCGGATGCTTCGGTCTGGACCACAAACTCTTGGGAGTAGTCGGGGGCCTTGGGTACGGGGGCGGTACACATGGCGGTTTTCAAGGCGTTGAATGCCTGCTGGCACTGGGGGGTCCACTGCACTCTCTTCGGGAGCTTTTTGGAGGTCAACTCCGTGAGAGGCCCTGCTAGGCTACCATAGTTTTTAATGAACCTCCGGTAGTATCCTGTGAGGCCCAGGAAGGCCCGGACTTCTGTCTGAGTGGCGGGGGGGCTCCCAGGACTTGATGGCATCGATCTTTGGTGGGAGAGGGGCGACCTGCCCGCTGCCCACCTGATGCCCCAGATAGACCACGGAGCCTTGCCCGAGCTGACATTTGCTGGCCTTCAGTGTCAGGCCGGCTTGGCGCAGGGCCATTAGTACTTGTCGGATTTGCTGGAGATGTTCGTGCCATTGAGAGCTGAATACAGCGATGTCGTCAAGGTACGCTGCGCTGAACTCCTCGAGTCCGGCCAGGACCTTGTTCACCAACCGCTGGAACGTGGCTGGGGCGTTCTTCATCCCGAACGGCATGACCCTGAAGCGGTAGTGTCCATCTGGTGTGGAGAAGGCAGAGCGTTCTTTCGCTCCCTCCGTGAGAACAATCTGCCAGTATCCGCAGGTCAGGTCGAAAGTGCTGAGGAACCGGGCGGCCCCAAGGCGGTCGATGAGCTCGTCGGCGCAGGGAATAGGGTGAGCGTCGGCTCGTGTGACCGCATTGAGCCCCCGGTAGTCCACACAGAATCTTAGTTGGGGGCGACCCCAGGGGAAGCCGCCTTCGGGACCAGAACCACCGGGCTGGCCCAGGGGCTGTCGGAGGGCTCGATTACTCCAAGGGTGAGCATCTTCTGTACCTCGGTCTTGATGCAGGTGCGGACCCGGTCAGGCACCCGGTAGGCTCGGTGTCTCACAGGCGGGCTGTCGCCGGTGTCCACGTCGTGGACACACCAGTCGGTGACCCTTGGAATGAGGGAGAAGAGGTCTGCGAATTGTCTGAGCAGCTGGCGGCAGTCGTCGGACTGTTGGGGAGTGAGGGTGGTTGAAAGTCTCACTCCTTCCACGAAACCATCCAGGTCTTTAGCGCACAGGGGGTCGGGCAGGGGTTCGGTGTCTTCTTCCGCCCCATCATCGGTGGCCAGTAGCAAACTTAATTCTGTTCTCACAAAGTGGGGCTTGAGACGGTTCACGTGGAGGACCCGGAGGGGGTTCCGTGGGGACTGTACATCGACCAGGTACGTGACCTGACTCTTCCGCTCGATCACCTTGAAGGGACCAGTCCATTTGTCTTGTAGGGCGCAGGGATTCACCGGGGCCATGACCCAAACCTGCTGGCCCGGCTGGAACTCGACCAGGGTTGCATTCTGGTCATACCAGCGCTTCATTTCTTCTTGGCTGGCCTCGAGGTTAGCCTCTGCGAGTTCTCTGAACTTCCTCGTCTGGTTGCGGAGTGCCAGGATGTAGCGGAACACATCAGGGGTTGTCCCCCGGGGGCTTGTCTCCCAGCCCTCTTTGACCAGGCTCAGGGGCCCTCGGACGGGGTGCCCGTATAGCAGTTCGAAGGGGCTGAACCCCAGAGACTTTTGGGGAACTTCTCGGTACGCGAACAGGAGGCAAGGGAGGAGGACGTCCCATTTCCGGCGCAGGGGCTCTTCGAGGCCCAGGATCATTCCCTTCAGGGTTCGGTTGAATCGTTCCACTAGGCCGTTGCCCTGGGGGTGGTAGGGGGTCGTGAACTTATATGTGACTCCGCACTGCTGCCACAGGGACTTCATGTAGCGGGATATGAAGTTAGTGCCGCGATCACTCACCACCTCGCGGGGAAATCCGACACGGGAGAAGATCCCCATGAGAGCCCGGCCCACCACGGGAGCCGTCACGGTGCGGAGGGGAATGGCCTCGGGGTAGCGGGTGGCATGGTCCACCAGGACAAGGATGAAGCGGTGGCCCTGGGCGGTCTTTGGATCCAGGGGTCCCACGATGTCGATGCCGACCCGCTCGAACGCGGTACTCACAATGGGGAACGGTTGTAAGGGAGCTTTGCGTTTTCCGCCACTCTTCCCACTGCCCTGGCACGTGAGGCAGGATTTGCAGTGTACTTCTACATTCGCTCGCATCTTGGGCCAATAGAAGTGGGTAACCAGTCGCTGATATGTTTTGTCTTGGCCTAAGTGTCCTGCCAAGGGTACATCGTGGGCCAGGCCCAGGAGGAGGCTTCGGAAACGCAGGGGTACCACCAGTACTCGGGCTGCGCCTAGCTCGGCGGACTTTTGTTCGCTGTATAGGAGGCCATTGTCCCAATAGATCCAATGGGTTCCGGTTCGGTCACCGGCGGCCTGGGCTTCGGCTTGTTGTCTGAGCCCCACGAGGGAGGGGCAGGTGGCCTGTTCCTGGCAGAACTCCTCACGGGAGGGCCCTCCCTCACAGCGCCATTGGGCCATCTCTGGTAGTTCTTCGAGCTCAGTCAGGGCCTCAGGGGCAGAAGGTTCCGGTCCTTCTCCCGGGTTAGTGTCTTCTTCTCCCGCCGAAGGAGGGTTGTCCGCTTCTGGTAGGGTGTCCCGGTTCTCGGGGACAGTGTTCGGTGGGAGGGCCTCACCGCCCTCGGAGAGAGGCAATTGCGCGGTCATGGAGCGAGTGGTGGCACAGACCCATTCTGGTAGGCCCATCATCTCGAGATGGGCTCTTCGTTCTACTTGCCCCCACGGGGAACTCTCCAGGTCGTTGCCCAGGAGGCAGTCTACGGGCTGTGATGTTCGGACCGCTACCTTCAATTCTCCGGAGACCCCTCCCCACTCGAAAGGCACCAGCGCCATCTGGCAGAGGCTCTCAGAATTGTCGGAGGACACGACCGGACAGAGGGCACCGGTTAGGATCTGGTCTTCTGAAATTAGGCTGCGGTGGACCGCGGTGACACTCGCCCCGGTGTCGCGAAGGCCCTCGACTCGGTGGCCGTTGATGGTCACCTGCTGTCGGTATTTCTCTGTGTTGGCGGGCAAGGGTGTCCCGGGGACCATTTCTCGATCACCAAGGGAGACCAGGGCCATGGCCGCTGGTTCCCATTCTTCGGAGTCCTCCATCTCTTCCCCCAGAGCCACGGAGGCCATCTGCCGGGCCGGGGGGTTGGTCGTTGCGGTTCGCTGATACTGGGGACACTGGGGATCATTGGCGTAGTGTCCGAGCTGTTGGCAGCGGAAGCAGGTGATCCTAGCTCGTGGACCTAGCCGTCCTGGGGCTCCGGTGCTTGCTGTGGACGGGGCTGAACCTGCCGCTGGTGGGCTGCTGGGGGGGCTGTGTGAGGACCCCCCGGGGAAGTCTCTTGGTCGGCCGTGGTTCCCTCCACCCCTCTGGCGGGGGGGGCCTTGACTGTGGCGGCCGTAGTCCCCCACGGGGCCGCGGGTGGCCCGGGTATTCACCCAACGATCAGCCTCAGCGGCCAGCTTCCGAGGATCGGTGAGTTTACTGTCCAGGAGATGTTGGCGCAGTTCTACAAAGCAATTGGCCGCTAAATGTTCCCAGGCAATCAGATCAAACAATTCTTCGAAGGTGGAGACCTTGCTGGCCTTGATCCACCCGTCCAAGGCTCGGCTGTAAAAGTTCACGTATTCTACCCACGTGGTGCCCGGTATCTTCTTGCAATCTCGGAACCGTTGTCGGTACATTTCGGGGGTGAGTCCATACCGGCCCACGAGGGCTTCCTTCATGTGGCTGTAGGAGTTCATGACCGTGGAGGGCATATCTAGCAGGGTGTCTCTCCCTTCGCTTAAGAACCGGCCCCATAGGCCAGCCCCCCAATCCTTCTGCGGGACTCGGTGAGAGGTCATGGCGACTTCGTAGGCCTTAAACCACTGCTGGATATCGTCATTCTTGTAATACTCTTTTACCACATCCTTGGGGATGTGGACTTTGGTTTCCCCGGTGGGAGCGGACGGTGGATTCCCGGGCGGCTGTGACTTTTTGTTTTTAGCCCGCCACTCGATCTCCTTCAGGCTGCGCTCATGTTCTAGCTGGAGTTTTTTTTCGTCGTGCTCTCTTTGGCGTCTCTTCTCCTCAAGTTCCCCTTGTAGTCGTAACTGCTCGACGGCCAACTTTTTCTCTGCCAGCTTTATTTCTCCCTCGATTTTTAGCTTTGCCAGTTCAAGTTCGTGGTTGCGGCTTCTCTCTCGGTCCGCTAGCTCCTCGGGGGACAGGTTCCCCTCTGGCCTGTTGTTTCTCACCGGGATGCTTGGTGGTTCATGGGCAGAGTCTCCTTCCGTTTGGGTCGGGGGCGCCCCCGTCTCGACCCAGGTTTTCAGTACTTTCTGGAAGTCTTCCTTTGTGCTCAATCCGGTGGTAGCGATGCCAAGATCCTTGCAAAACTGTTTTAATTCTCTATGTGTGTAATAGTCCAATTGATCCTCTCGGAACGGTGAGCTTATTTCGGTACCTGCGGCACCCAGGGAGGTTTCTCCTTCCATCTCTGTTTGGTAGTGCGTCAGTCGTTCACCGCACGCTCTCTTTTGGTGTCGGCTCGGATCCCGTCGTCTGCCACCAAATGTTGGAAAGGCGTTCGCCGGAAGGGGGTTCGATACCCGTCTTGCCCACCCCTTTGACCCACCTCTCCCAAGTAGGCCGAACCAGGCGCGCACACCCTGAGCTTACACTACGAACAGAGTGACACCACACGTATTCTTTGTAGGACGATAGGTTCTTTTATCGATGGTTTCAAGGGATCTTTATGATCCAAGGTGCAAGCAGTACAGCAGTGGCACAAGGTACCACAAATCGGTCGTGGGGGAATGGGGGTAGCGGGACAGTCTTTAAAGATAGTGTCTCTGCGAAATACCCTGCGGATAGCTCACAATCCTCGAGCTGGAGGGTGTCGTGTCTCTGGGCGATCTCTTACTCAAGGGGAGCGCCGCGAGTCTCTCAGCAGGCACAGGCGGTCGGAGTTCGGGAGCCGCGATCCCGTCAGCAAGGCTCAGATGGTTCAATAGCTGGGGGCCGCGAGTCACTCAGCAGGCCCAGGTGGTTCAGTGTTCGGGAGCCGCGACCTCGTCAGCAAGGCTCAGATGGTTCAATAGCTGGGGGCCGCGAGTCACTCAGCAGGCCCAGGTGGTTCAGTGTTCGGGAGCCGCGACCTCGTCAGCAGGGCTCAGATGGTTCAATAGCGAGAGGCCGCGAGTCACTCAGCAGGCCCAGGTGACTTCAGCGTTCGGGAGCCGCGACAGCGTCAGCAGGCTCGGATGGTTCCAGGTCTTCTCTGCATTCGTTCCTCCGGCACCCCTTGTTATACTCCGCTTTCTCTTTGAAGTCCGGAGTCCTCGCAGAGGGGGGACTGGGGTGACGGAGGGGGTTCGGCGGGATTTCCTGCCGCTCACTTCTTTGGTCTTTTCAGGTGGGTCTGGGAGGGACCCCAGACGCTCGGCAGGGGAGGCGCCTGCTCCCCAGGGGCCTGGTGGCCGATCGAGTCTTCTCGGGGAAGGCGACCCGAGGTGTGACTGGGCTGGCGCCTCTGGGTCTGGCTCGAGGGTTCCCGCTCCCTCGGTCGGACATGCGTGGTAGGGTGTCGAGTCTGTCAGGGCTCTGGCCGGCCCTCGGATCTGGGTGGCTGGGGCGGCCGGAGTCGGAGATGTCGTGCCTGGAGGGTGGTTGCAGGGTGGCTGGAGGATTGGGAGGGCAACGCCGTGAGGCCGGTCTCACACACAGTTATTCCAAAAGAATCTGTGTGCACAGTTACAAATGCAGAATATGTGTGCACAGTTATACCAGCTGAATCTGTGTGCACAGTTACACCACTGGAATCTGTGTGCACAGTTACATCAGAGGAATCTGTGTGCACATCTAAACCAGCTTAATCTGTGAGCACAGCTTAATCTGTGTGCACAGTCACACCTGTGGAATCTGTGTGCACAGTTACACCAGAGGAATCGCTTGGGACAACAGTTAAAGCCACAAATGAAACTCTGCAGTAGCCCTATGATCCACTCACTCAATGTGCTTCATTTGTTCAGTTGTGTGTTTAGAAAACATGGATTTGCTGTTTCGCATGCAACAATCTTTTGACCCCACTCAAGTCCAAAAAGCTAGTATTTCACATTTCAGTAGAGCGAGTGAGAGAGTGAGAAAAAGAGAGAGAATATGTGTGGGTGTCTGTACTTATGTATAACCCACAAGGCGCGGAAAGGACCTGTCCTCAGACAGTTTGTAAACACTTACAAAACCAGACAAACAGCACTGTGTGATGATCAAGGTGTCACGAGAAGTGGTTCCCATGTTGCTTTTAGTTACTTTAAAGCAAGTGTTTATAAAGTGAAAGCGCAGAGACATTTACTTTGGTTCTCTCTATGACGTGCCCCAGTATCAAAGCACCCATGGAGGCGAAGTAGTAGGTACACACCCCATTAATGTGAATGGCACTGTCCCTGTTACCCCTGCTCTCATAGGCTATGATGGCAGTAGCAAGTTCCTCTCTGCAGTTTCCACTTCTTGTCTTCAGTTTCTCTCTACAGTTTCCACTTCTTCGCCTCAGTTTCTCTCTTCCGTTCCAACTTCTTGTCTTCAGTTTCTCTCTTCAGTTTCCACTTCTTGTCTTCAGTTGCTCTGCAGATTCCACTTCTTGCCTTCAGTTTCTATCTGCAGTTTCCACTTCTTGTCCTCAGTTTCTCTCTGCAGTTTCCACTTCTTGTCTTCATTTTGTTTCTGCAGTTTCCACTTCTTGTCTTCGGTTTCTCTCTGCAGTTTCCACTTCTTCTCCTCAGTTTCTCTCTGCAGTTTCCACTTCTTCTCCTCGGTTTCTCTCTTCGGTTTCCACTTCTTGTGTTCAGTTGCTCTGCAGATTCCACTTCTTGTCTTCAGTTTCTATCTGCAGTTTCCACTTCTTGTCTTCAGTTTCTCTCTGCAGTTTCCACTTCTTCTTCTCAGTATCTCTCTTCAGTTTCCACTTCTTGTCTTCAGTTGCTCTGCAGATTCCACTTCTTGTCTTCAGTTTCTCTCTGCAGTTTCCACTTCTTGTCCTCAGTTTCTATCTACAGTTTCCACTCAGTTTCTCTCTGCACTTTCCACTACCTGTCCCCTGCTGGTCCCTCAGCAATAAGCAGGTGACAAATTAAGAGTTATGTGTGATCAAGAAGTCAGCTCTGTGTTGTCATGAATAGTCCTGGGACCTCACTTCCGCTACCCTTGGTATTTTGATGAATCAACATTTGTGTCAGATCTCTGCGTGGATTTGAAACTGATGAACATGTGCTTGTCTGACATTAACGTCTATCCTGTAACCTGTGTTTCTGTGCGCCTATGTAACTGTTTTTATTGTTTTCCTAATTTCCTTGTATTTGGCCTCCTCCCTAGCTTATCTTTAACCTTTCCTGCTGTTGTCCTCTTTAAGATCTCTTTGCAGCATTTCTCTGCAAATCGCTCCACTACTCTGCCAGGTTTGGTTCGAGCTGCATTGTTATGGACAATAAACTGAAAAAAAACGGAAAATAAAGTAATAATTATGTCTTAATTACACGTAGACACGCATCTTTAAAATGTGAAAAATACAATAGGTGAACAAAAACACAAAGAAACGGAATTCTCAAATTTCTCTCCTCTAAAACGGACATTTCTTCCCTATAACAGTGTTAATCCATACCCAATAAAATTGTGAATTCTATCCAATTTATATAGGAGATTTCTGTTTCTTGGACACCACCAGCCACACATTGGGGCATATCAGCAACACCCGGCGATAATTATCGCTAAGCGCACTTAGCGCTAGGATAATTATCGCCGGCTAGCGTGAATTTTTATCGCTGAGAAGGCGTGCTATTAGCAACGCTTATCTCCTCAGCGATAATAATCCTCACGCTAACTGCCTAACGTGAGATTATCGCTGGAAACCCAGCGATAATCTCACGTAGTGTAGCGTTAGCTTGCTGATAGCGGCTCACAAACTTAGCCATGATATCCACCTTCCATAGAATATCATGGCTAAGTCAGTCCTGAAGCAGGCGTAAGGAAAGTAGCGATAACAGGGGTTATCGCTACTTTTCCTGCCGCTATGCTTCATAGCGTGGGGCTTGATGATAGGAGAAATGTCGCTTAGTGACATTTCTCCTGTCATGTCAGGTCAGGAACGCCCACTTTGCATCTCATTAGAGATGCAAAGCTGGGCGTTAGGAATCCCCACGCTAAAGCAAGGTTTCACGCGTTAGCGTGGCCTTGCTAATTAGGCGATAAAATTATCGCCGCTTTTCAGCCGAAAACAGCCGCAAAAGCGGCGATAATTTTTTATTGCCAGCTTGTAAATATGCCCCATTGTGCCCAAGCCACCCCAATTACAGGGGAGAATAAGGCAGAGCCACAACTCCTTAGTATAGATGCTAGCTTGGTTAAAACAGTGATGTAAAAATACTGTGAGTGGACCAATGGAGGTAGGTATGGGCGTTACTTTTCCTTAAAAGAGCACTAAAGGGTTAACACCTATGTAATGTACCGCCAGTGCAGTAACCTTGTCCTGTTTGGGAAAACACAGTTCTGAAGACAGATGCCTGTTCTAAACGACATTTTTCTTTTAATTAAAAAAAAACAATTATACTGCAACAATAAATGAGAAACCCATAGGTGCTGCATTACAAGTTAACAGATACTCCCTGGGAAAAATATAGTCAAGTCATTTGGATTAAATGAAGACATTGATTTCTCAGCTTTTCCATAATGTGGTAATCATTACACTGCACTGGGCTTATAGCATTAATCATACATTTACAATGCACACTTCTCTAAATATATTAGTGCATTTTTGAGTAATGCGCAGAGGTTGAGAGAAAGGTAAGGTGAACTTTCTACCCCTGTGGTTCTGAGAACTTACAAGACAGTAATTGCTACTCTTATGTCTTTTTCAGGTGAATATCAAATCAAACTTTCAAGGAATATCCTAGGTCAACCAAACCATTTTGAATTGTATTCATGTACATTTTTGGGAAGTTGGTTCAACAAAGTCTGGAACATATTTGAGATTCGAAATTGAGTTCGGGGAGAGATCTCCAGCCCCACTTACTTGCAGAGATATGGTTTTCTCTCAGTTTTTCTGCAGGTGTGCAGCTGTGAGGGCTGCCTTTTTAAGCCTCTATGCACTCAGCAGGGCTTGGTGCCAGTAAGGGGAACCTGCCGCATACCTAATCATACTGTCTGTGTTTACTGCAGGTCATATTTCGTGAGTCTGCTGGCCTGTTTTCTTGGCAGGATGTATTTTATGTCTGGCTGTGCACTGTGCTTACATTTTAAGTGTGGAACAGGGCACAGCTGTGTGAATAGTGTTGGTTTGCCTTTGTCAGTAGAAAGTAAATTCAACATGATGTTTTTCATCTTGTGTTCTGTTTACCTAATGCTGACATGTACTAGCAGGCCATGGAGTTTGTAAAATGCCTTGCTTTGCAACATTTGTAGGGTGCACAGTTTATTTACTGTGCTAGGTTGGGGTTTTATTCGTGTATGGAAATTTACAATGCATGAGCCACGCCATAAACAATGCCATGGTCAGGTGGGACGCCCAGGAGAGTGCAGGGACAGGAGTTGGAGGAAAGAAAGGGCAGTGAATTTGGAGAACGAGGAGTAGTGGTGCTGGAACCAGGGGTGCTGGAGATTCAGTGGCACCCCAGATAACGTGGAAGGAGTTCAGAATTAGAATGAAGAATAAAGGGGCCTTGGTCTATTAAGGCCAGTAAATAGCACAAGAAACCTCAACCTGCTGATAATTCATTTGGGGCCATATGTATGAAGGCATTTTTGCGATCGCAAACGCCGAAATTCACAGAATTTCGGCGTTTGTGATCGCAAAACAGCAGTGTCATATGTATGACACAAACCACCCCTCGCAAAATAAATGCAATGTAAAAAGCACAGAAAAAGTGCAATTTGGACTTAAGGAATCGCAAATTACCACCAACTTCAAGTTGGTGGTAATTTGCGATTTCTTTGAAAAATGCACTTTTATGCGCTTTTCAAAGTGCCATGTGACTCACATACATGCCCTTTGGGCATGTATGTGCGCCACATCTGCACCCATGCTCATTTCAGGCGTGGAACAGGGTGTCCTTTTGACAACCTGGCACCCTTGAAACTGCATTCGCAATTTGCGATTCTCTAATTGGGAATCGCAAATTGAGAATGTCTTCCCATTCATTCCTATGGGCCTCTAGGCCCATAGGAATGAATGGGGAGGTATTCCTTAATTGTGAATCGCAAGTTGCGATTCGCAATTAAGGAATATGTAGGATTCGCAAAATTTAATGCAAATCCTACATACATAGGGTTTTGCGATTCTCAAATAGCGATTCACAAAAAATCGCTATTTGAGAATCGGAAATAGGCATTTTCATACATATGGCCCTTGTTCACCTATCCTCCCACTGATGAAAATGTGAAATCAGATGCATTTCGTAATTGGAACTTAGAAGAAACACTACTTTGGACTCCGAGTACAAGCGAGTGTGAAATGTGAAGTCTACAGCCTGTGAAGATATTTTCTGACATGTGAGAATAAAACATTTGCTTGTTTTGCAATCTAAACCTAACAAGTATTTCAAAATATACCTGCAGCATGCAAATTGCAAGAAAGGTATATTGGGGGTCATTCAGACACAGATAGAGGACAAACTACAAGGTTTTACCTCTCAAATTGAGATCTAAAGGAGTATTCTTGTGTTGGTGTTTACTTTGTGATCATGGACATTTGACACGGTTTCTGAGTATCATGAGGTATGTTGATGTTTGGCCTGTAGTGTTCCATTTGAGACAATGTGCAGTCTGTACAGCAGAGCAGGCACATTAACCAATGGAACTACTAGTGCAATAATTGGCGCCGGTCTGCTGGGTACAAGTCGACCCTAAGTTATCCAATCTCATGTTTAGATACAGCACTTAGAAAACCCAGCACTCCATTAGACGCCATTATCCAAAACCCATTAGGGCCTCCATTCTAATATTTAGCTAGACTAATATTCAAGAATTTCTATTTATAAACTCTACTCTTTAATACGTAGCAGAGACACACAACAAATATAATGTAAACACAAGTTTCAAACTGTATTAAAATTGGGGCTCCCGGTTTTATGGTATTTATATTTTTGTCATTTTCGTCTGTATTTATCCATATTTATTTTTTTGCTAATTTTACCTGTATATATCCATATTTATTTTAGGTTTTGTGGAAAAATTAAGTTATAATGTGTATATTTCTGCATTTATTTCACCAGTTAATGTGCACTCGTGCCCGAACGCCTGACATGTTTCAATGATATATGATATATACACACTCAGAAGATAAAATATACATTTGTAAGAAAATATGTGCATTTTAGTATCAAGGTTGTGCAAATCTACTGCTGTTTAAGGCTCTTTACTAAATTCCCTATATTTTTCTAATCCCCTTGCCTGTCAATTCGCACAGCTATTGGCCTGGCAGTCATGACTGACAGCATTTATAATCACTCAAAAACAACCCAATTTCCGTTTTTATCCACATTTAAAAATAAATACAGATAGAAAAAAAATGGTTTTCTGTCTATATTTATAAGTAAAAATCAGTAAAAATGGAAAACGCGATGCCTTAACTACAATTAGCTATAATAATGTACACAACACAATGTTGCTTTGCTAAAAGAATATACATTGTATTCCAGCTCATAATTTAGATGGAAGCTCCGTGGGTCGGGAGTGGCAGGCTGGGTTTAGCTCACCCCCCCCGCCACAGGGGTCGGTGTCAACCTATGTATTCATCCCGATACTTGAGAGCAACAGCCCTTGCTTGGGTGCAGTGGGGGCAATTATGCAAGAATGCTACTCACCAAGGAACATGTGCTGCAGATGCTCTGGCCATTAAAATCCTTTCAACGTTTGTCTGAATTAGGAATAAGGTTGCCCCACTGCTAGATGTTGTCGGTGTACCTTTTCTCTAGTCCTAGGCTATCATTTAACAAATGAATAGAGTATGTGGCATGTATTCTACACCTACTGGCAGGGAACCTAATTAGACTAACGCACCCTACAATAAAGATTTGTATAAGGAATGAGTGGAACCATGGGGGTATAATCACAGTAGCACTACTACATTAGTACCCTCACCTACTACAAAATGCTCTTCACTAACCTATGTGTGGAAGTCTCCACTTCTAATTTATCTGTGGAGATCACTGCCCGACAGCAGAGATCACCGCACATTTTAGTAATAAATGTAGGAGGGACAGGGGCAGAGGCTGGAAAAGGAGCTTAGTTATTACCAAATGGGAGGGGTTTTGGGATGAGAATGGGGTACTTAAGGGAGGGCCAGAGAGGGACTAAGGGAGGGTATGCACTCACCCAACAAACACTAAGTGCTTTCCCATTTACAAGCTGAAATTCTAAAGTTAGTGCAGTCAAATAAGGACCCAAAACAGTGTTAAATGTACTCTACCTCAGACCTCGAGTAAGTCCAGCACTGCACCAGGCCAACCACTAGTACTGCAAAACCCTCTCGTAAGAAATAATGGAGGCAGGGACTTACACTATTACTCCATAGGTAGTAACATTTGAATAATTGTATTTATTTTGAATTCTTAAATATATATAAATACACGTGATCAAGACCGTGGAAATGTGGTCGAAACGTGTCATGCTGGGCACTTGCCTTCAATCAAATGGATGCTTTCAATTTTAAAATTCAACTTTTTTATTTCTGCAAATAAAGCACTGCGAACGAAAATCTACACGTTGTGGTCGGTACCTGTTTTTTCCATCGTGGTGGATGCGGCAAGGCAGGACTGTGTCTTTCCATATATATATACAAATATATATACTGATGCAAATAAAAAGAAAGATGATAACGATTTAAAACATTTGAATAACCTTTTTATAATTTAGAAATAAATGTAACCTTTATTTAAATAATGAAAATAATTTAAATCAACTCTATACATAACTTTAATACTCGTTAATACATAATAAATAAATGCTGAAGCATTAGTTCCGACACAACAGGTTCTCTACGAGCTGCACATGTACCTGGCTTACAGATATCAGTTCCATCCAATATGTATAATTTGTTTTCACAAAACCGCCAGCACTCAAAAGCAGAGTTCCCTGTGGGCTTTATTGAAGGTGATGCGTTTCGGTTTCTGGGAGCATTTATATGACCAACAGAGTAAACATTGTGTGTGAATATAAAAATAGGACAGTAACATGAACAGTAGACTTCCTAGGTATCCCAACCATGGTCTGTTTTCCAAAGACAATAGGCATTCTTTTTAAAAACATGTGATTTGCATTTATCTAAACACAAGTAATTTAAAGTGCAAGTGAACAATTCATGAATTTCCATAGACCTTCATAAACAACATTATGCCTTTTTCTTTACTCATACTATTTATGCATATGTGATTTCCTGTATAATAGTGAGCCGGAACACATTTCAGTCAGGAGCTGTGTTTCTCAATTTTTTCAAATGTGATACTGGCCCACATGGACAAACATTTTGGTGCCAATTACGATCCGGTAAAAAATTTCCCCGTACGACTCGAATCCGGTCTTTTTTCCGTACAAATCGTACAAGTGCCGTACAAACTGCCAATTACGATTCGCATGGGAAAAAGACAATACGAATCGCATTGGGAATCATTCCCCACACATCCTCGGGTCGGAAAATGTGTCCGACACGTCCCCGGACGATTTACCGTACAAATGTGAAAAGTGAAGTCCGACTGCAGAATCACGATCCATCCCGTGCATCAGAAGTTACAACCGTATGGAAAAAACACAGTCCGCACCGAACACCCATAGCAACCATGGAGACATGTGCCCGCATACGCGCCCAACACCCCCCCCAGCCCCCGTACGTTCGAGTCGTACCCCCCCGTGTATGTACACCCCCGTGTATGTACACCCCCCCTGTATGTACACCCCTGTACGTGTCGTACCCCCCGTGTATGTACACCCGTGTACGTGTCGTACCCCCCGTGTATGTACACCCGTGTACGTGTCGTACCCCCCGAGTATGTACACCCGTGTACGTGTCGTACCCCCCCTGTATGTACACCCATGTACGTGTCGTACCCCCCGTGTATGTACACCCGTGTACGTGTCGTACCCCCCGTGTATGTACACCCCTGTACATGTCATACCCCCCCCTGTATGTACACCCGTGTACGTGTCGTAACCCCCGTGTATGTACACCCGTGTACGTGTCGTACCCCCCCTTTATGTACACCCCTGTACCTGTCGTACCCCCCGTGTATGTACACCCGTGTACGTGTCGTACCCCCCCCTGTATGTACACCCGTGTACGTGTCGTACCCCCCGTGTATGTACACCCGTGTACGTGCCGTACCCCCCCTGTATGTACACCCGTGTACAGGTCGTACCCCAGTGTATGTACACCCGTGTACGTGTCGTACCCCCTGTGTATGTACACCCCTGTACATGTCGTACCCCCCCCTGTATGTACACCCGTGTACGTGTCATACCCCCCGTGTATGTACACCCGTGTACGTGTCGTACCCCCGTGAATGTACACCCCTGTACATGTCGTACCCCCGTGTATTTACACCCGTGTACGTGTCGTACCCCCCTGTATGTACACCCCTGTACGTGTCGTACCCCGTGTATGTACACCCGTGTACGTGTCGTACCCCCGTGTATGTACACCCCTGTACTTGTCGTACCCCCCGTGTATGTACACCCGTGTACGTGTTGTACCCCCCCTGTATGTACACCCGTGTACGTGTCGTACCCCCGTGTATGTACACCCGTGTATGTGTCGTACCCCCCGTGTATGTACACCCCTGTACATGTCATACCCCCCCCTGTATGTACACCCGTGTACGTGTCGTACCCCCCGTGTATGTACACCCGTGTACGTGTCGTACCCCCCCTGTATGTACACCCCTGTACCCCCTGTATGTGTCGTACCCCCATGTATGTACACCCGTGTACGTGTCGTACCCCCCTGTATGTACACCCCTGTACGTGTCGTACCCCCCCCTACGTTCGTGTCGTACAACCGTGTATCTACACCCGTGTACATTAGAGTCGTACCCCCACCCGCGTATGCATGGTGCGTACCCCCACCACAACATTCTAAGTACGGAGCGCACCCCAGGCCCCAACATCACAACCGCATGTACGAGTCGTACCAAGCCACACACAAGGACAGCACTGTACAACAAAATGGCCCATGTACACACCGTACACACGCTAAAAACGCACGTACACAACCAGGACAAACCAAAACGACACAAGAATACACCATTCGAATGGCACAAAGCCACAAAACATGTCCAACAACCACTAAAACAACACATTCACTGACCTGCAACTGCCAAAAAAAAACAGAGGCACAAAACACCACCACTCCTTATAACACACCCACCCAAACTTCAAACACAGCCACACCCACCAATGGACCAATAAAAAGGGCCCACACACACAAACCATGAGCCTTTGCAACAGACTCACTGCTGCCAGACCCCACAGACAACCTACAGCACCATACTAGAAGCTTTACCACACCTTACACTTGCACACCTTCACAAACACCCCCTCATCACATTCACACACACACCTGCACAACCACACCCACACACCCACAACCATCCACACCCCCCCCCCCACCATCCACACCCACACCCCTCACCATGCCCACTAACAAGAATCGAAAGTTCACTAGCCGAGAGTTGGAGGTCCTTGTCGATGAAATCCTCAGAGTCGAGCCACAGATCTTTGGAACATTGGTCAGACAGACCAGCATTTCAGCAAAAACAGCCATGTGGCAGACCATCGTCAATGCTGTGAATGCTGTTGCGGACACCAGAAGGAACAAGCAGGAATGCCAAGCCAGGTGGTACAATCTGCGGAGGAGGGTCCGAGCCAAGATGACGGATGAACACAACCAGGCCAACGTCACTGGAGGAGGGCCGGCCCGCAGACCCGTACACTACCATCCCTGGGAGGAGAGGGTGATGGCCATACTGCCGGTGGAGGCAGTCGAAGGATTAGGAGGACTCCGAGACCCGGGTGAGTACACAAACAACGCACCTCACATGGGGGGAACGTCATCCACAACCAAACTCACAAACAGGCACGCAACCACCCCAAGCTATCGCATGACTCAACCACACTCCATGAACACGCACATGCCACTGGCGCCACCATGCCCCATGCACCCAGCTGGACAATGTCAAGTCACAGGCCACAGAAGACACCAACACATGACACGGTAACCCGGATGGCGGGAGGGTGGGCCCCAAAAATCACATAGTGCAACTCAGAAGCAGACAACAATGCCCCCTGCCCATATGGCCTAGGTCACAGCCAGACAAACAGTGTGTCCCAACACAGGAATGACTTGCCAGCAAATGGCGGACGCCTTGCATCAACACATGGGGGTGACGGCACGTTCTTGCACATGACAGCAGCTAATGAACAGCCAACACTGTGAAAGAGTGGCAGCACACACCACCACAGCAGCAGTGCAGACACAGACACTACACCCAATGGGTGCCTGGAGATCAGAAACAAACTCACATCAACAATCCAAGGGCCATTCAAAGATCTGCTAACAGTGTGTGCACAGTAAGCTGGGCTGAGGTGACAGAGGGTGACACACAGAGGGAGGGAGAGGGGGACAGCGAGGGAGGGAGACACAGGGAGGCGGACAGAGGGAGGAGGCTGACACACAGAGGGAGGGAGAGGGGGACAGAGAGGGAGGGAGACACAGGGAGACGGACAGAGGGAGGAGGCCGACACACAGAGGGAGGGAGAGGGGTACAGAGAGGGAGGGAGACACAGGGAGAGCAAATCAGTCTTGTGGTGTGTGGGAATGTCTGCTCGTCAGCAGGTGGACTGCGTGCATGTAGACAAGGGTGGCCAGTGCCAGCACCCCCCCTCTCCTCCATGGCAAAACACAGGGCCATGTCACAACCTGTGCACGAGCACAACGACAGCTACCTGCATCATATAAGTGTGTGGAACAACTTCATGTGCCCACGTACAGTGCTACACGGAAGGCGCCAATGCACGGCTCGCCACACCTGCCCACTCCACTGCTGACTGCAGTCACACTTGACGCAGCAAGTAAGACTGTGCCACACATAGGTAAAGTCGCCAAAGCTGTGCCCAAGTGACATACCCATGCACAAGTGCACTGTGAGTGGAATGCAAGACAGATCCAAATTCCCAGAAGAAATGTGCCAACTTTTAAACTAATGAAACATGGATGTTGCATGGAACAAAATTAACATTGTCTCTCTCACACACAGGTCAACGTCGTGGTTCACCCCCCAACACTGGGGGGGAAGACTCACAGGACCCGGCTCTGCGGGAGGCCGATCCCACCGGCAGCGACGACTCTCACCACTCTGTGGACGACCCCGACCAACCTGGCCCCTCTGGTGTCCAACGACCTGCAGCACCTGCGTCAGGTACAACGGGGCCAACCACCACCCCCACTCCTGCCACATCCCAGGAGACACCCAGGATCCCTGCCCCACCACCACAAAGCAGCCAGTCTGTCCAGGAGGGACAAGGTACTCCGGGCACCCAGGAGGAGGCAGGCGACACCGCAAATGCCATCCCTCAGGGGTCCCGGAGACCCGATGTGCCCACAACGGCAGGCCAGGCGCAAGTGGGCAGGGGTGGTGGGAGTGGAGGACGGCGGAGGCGCCAGCCTGACCAGTTGGCTGGGGAACCGGTATATTCCCATGTCCGAAACATCCTGGACACATACCGGCAGGACACCACGGGCATGGCCCAGATTGTGTCCATCCTCGAGGGGATCAAGACCCAGCAGGCCCAGCAACATTCGGAGCAACATGCCTGACTACTGCAACACCAACGGAGGATGGAGGACAGACAGGCTGAGCTCGTGACGGTGTTCACGGGAATTCACAGTACACTCCGTCGGATGGCCGACAACATGGGCAACCCTCCCTGTGCCAGAAGGCGTAGAACATCACCACCCACAGGGAGGGATCAGGAGGAGGAGGAGGAAACATCCGATGGAGCATCCCAAACATCGTCACGGCCTCCTTCTGAGGGTCCCCGCAGGAGGGCGGGTCGTCCACGGAAAAGACCGTGAGGGTCGGCGCTACAGCACCATCTCCCAGGACACCTGGCCAGGCACCGGGCCCACTGGAGCAACAGCAGCACAGCATCAAAAGACATTCTCTGCCACATGGCCTTGCTGGTCACTGTCTGACCAATGTTGACAAAGACTGTGGCATGGACTCTGAGGATTTCTAATGGCAAGGACACCAACTCCCCTAGTGAACTTTGGATTCCACAGACCCGGAAAGCCCCTCATGTCAAACCCCCCCCACCCCCCCACTAAAATAAAAAGTCACACCATGAAGAGAAGATGCCTGCTGGTTGCATTATTACCTTACATGTGTCTTGTAAAGTCTAAACATGCCTGAGTTCTCTTTTGACTTCAACCATCCACACCCTGGGGCCTGAGTCTGGCACAGGACACACGGGTCACAGTGTATTAGGCAAGACAGACATGGAGCACCATACACACCCGTGATGGGCCCAACCAGCTGAGGGGGTGGCCGCACAACCGTGCCGACAGACATATTGAGTACAGCAACAGTCATGCGCAGAGGTCAGGGATCATGTGGAGTGTCCTGGGGGGCACCCAGGTATGTGTGGACAGGTGGCAGAACCATGTCCTGCAAGCTTGAGTCAGGTGGATGCAGAGAATGGTGGCCTGGCCAACGTTGGATGCATGGGGATGGCACATGTCACAATACCCACACAGTCATGGACATCATGCACAATACACAGTCTAATCCCACACAAACAGCTTGCATCTTGCTACTCTACACATAGACACATAGCCACTATCACGGAAAACCATGCCAGACATGCCGGATGCACCGTGGCAACACACCAGCATTGACTGAGAAGAGGCACCTTGGAGGCATAGGGACACCTTTATTAGTCATGTAATCGGGATTGCAGAGGCAACTCGAAGTACACATGAACAGTTCATGTGGAGTAACATGTGGGTCCAACACTGGCACCCTCCTTCTGCAGCACAAATGCGTGATAGCCATGTAACTGGCACACAAGTGTCGGCTAACAGCTAAACACCCCCAGCTGCTCACGGAGAGCCTGCCATACACCATTGATCCGCTGATGTGGAAGTCCCACAGCATGTCTAGCCAATGCAAACCGTATGTGTCCGAGGGCAGTGTTACATACATTGATGCCATCATCACATTCCACAATCCCATCACTGATGCTTGTCAACAAGTCTGACCATCTATTCAGGTGTACCCAGCTGCATGTAATGTGTACCATGGTGATGCAACATGTCTGCAGAGGAACCAAACATCGACAGGGGCAGTGTGCATACATCGTGAACAACTGCCACACCCAATACACCCCTGATGCATCCCTTACCCTAAGGAGACTTCCAAACGTGTCCGTGCTTGTAACGCTGAGTCAGCACACGATGATGTGTCCATGAGGAATAGCAGTTCCACAACAATGCAACCAGCAGACGGCATGCGCAAGTACCTGGGGAAGAGAGACACACAAGAAGTCAGCCACAAAAAGCACAGCCACTTGCATCTGCATGTACTCGACACATGTATGGATGACAACATGCTAGGTCACAATTATGACTGGGGAAATACAACCATCACTGGCACCATCACTCCAGTGACACACCCACACACACCTCTGACTCACGTGCCATACATGCAGGTGGAGACACACATGGCAACACATGCCACACGGGGACCAATGTGTGCACACTCAGACACTGGTACTCACCACTAAGCAAAGAAGTCGCGTATGAGCCGAGTCCGGATGTCCTCTTGCGGCTCCACATCCTCCACATCACTAGCCCCATTGCCAAGCCCTTCGTCCTCCACGGGTGGATGGTCCTGGTCATCTTGATCCAGGATGAGTGGCACAGCTTTCTCAACTGCCATGTTGTGCAGCATGCAGCAGACCATGAAGATTTTGCAGACCTTCGCCGGGGCATATGGGAGGGCGCCGCCGGTCTTGTGGAGGCATCTGAATCGGCTCTTCAGGAGGCCAAACGTCCTCTCTATCACTCGCCTTGTCCGGCCATAGGCGGTGTTGTAGCGGAGCTGGGACGGCGTGATGGGGTTGCGGAGAGGTGTGATCAGCCATGGCATGTTGGGATAGCCAGCGCCCCCTACATGGAAAGCACATGAACATAAGCAGGACAGGAGAAGCGGTCGTGCTGGAAGTCTACGCAAAATACAGGACAGACAGACTGTACCCACCAACAACACATGCTCGTTCGTTGCGCAGCTGCGTCATCATTTCAGGCACCCTGCTACGCCTCATGATGTAGGCATCGTGTGCTGATCCTGGAAAACAAGCACAGACATGTGAAATCACCATGTTGGACAGACACACCACAAGGGCATTGATGGAGTGGTAGTGCTTGCGATTCCGGTACGCTACCTCCTGTGCCTGTGGTGGTACCAAAGCCACATGTGTCCCATCTATGGACCCAATGACATGGGGCATCCCTCCCAGGGCATATAATCCATGCTTGACCCCAGTCAACATTTCAGGGGTAGGAAAATGCATGAAGTCATCCAGGTGAATCAACATGGCCTCTAAGAAATCATGCAGCACACGGCAGAACATGCTCTGGGACATGCCACCAACATGAGCTATGGTATTTTGAAAGGTACCCGTGGCTAGAAAATGTAGGGCTGCCATTACCTTCAGCTTGGGTGTCAGTGCCGTAGGATACCTGTGCAGCGGTTGCAGGTGTGGTGCCAGTCTCGCCGTCAAATCCAGAATCAACCGTTGGGGGAAGCGGTAGCACCAGATACAGTCATTCTCCCGCATGGCAGCCAAGTCCGGAATTGGTCGGGGAAGAGGCGGCGCTCTGCAGTAATTTGGAAGTGACAAGGAAGAGTGAGTGCACCACAACAACAATTAATTTGTACTGAGCACATGTTAATCTGTCTATATACATATGCTACCTACGGAGTCAGGTATGTGCCACATGCCCTGGACACATATGGCTGCCAGGTGACACTCCTACCAAGACCCAGCTACACACGGAGATTGTGAACCTCCCCATGCCACGCCATGGAAATAGCTGTGTCCCAGTGCAAGTGAACAGCCAGACGCAAGACAGGAGTGACATACACCCACACATCAGCAGAAGTAGGATGTCGATTGCAGAGACTGGTAGCGGGACACTAGAGCCACAGGTCACATGACATTACACTAGGACAGCCCACACACCTTGACATGAAGGTGTACATGTCATGACTCACCACACATTCATAGAGAGGATGCAGACATGTCCTTGTTACGCTACTCCGTGTCCCATGCATACATACGCACCTCACATCCGATACCACATGTGGCATGGTGTGCGGAACAGTGTGCAATGTCAATCTACACACAGACACATGTTGGTTGCTGCAACAGCTGCAGCTTTTGAGGGAGCTCAAACATCAACCTAATGGGAACCCCTCACACATACATGACATAGTCACATCACGCACCGTGGGTAGTGACATGTCAGGTGTGGTAACCCCTGTACCGGGCCTCAGGGGACACTTCCGTGTGTTGGTGTCCGTGCCATGCCAGTGACGCTCATCCCAAGTGTGCAGTACGACATGCACACATGTCAAAGGAGTCAAGGGCATGCCTGGCACATATTGCACCGTCACACATTACATGTGTACACATCTCATCATACATCTAGTGCCTTCTCGACTCAGGAGTAATGTGCCACATCACAGCCTTTCACACCTGTGCCCCACACATGTAGTACTGCCCAGACAATGCCTTGATGTCCATCCATGGACAAGTATGTCAGCCCTATTCCTTCCTGTGTGCTGCCTGTCACCACTGTGATGTGTGAAAACCACCGTACTGCTGCTAAGAGGGCCTCTGTAGGTTCCCATATCACTATGGGAGTGCTGCCGTATGTGTACCCATAGTGATGGTGAGCGTACAGGCATGTGTACGGTCAGTAAGTACGCATTCGCAAGAACACCCATAGTGGTACGGCCCGTACACGCGTGCGTACGTTCACTATCACTATGGGTGTCCTCGCGTATGCGTACTCGCAGTGGTACGACCCGTACACACGCCTGTACGCTCACTATCACTATGAGTACGCATACGCGAGAACACCCATAGTGGTACGGCACGTACACACGCCTGTACGCTCACTATCACCACGAGTACGCATACGCGAGGACACCCATGGTGATAGTGAACGTACAGGCGTGTGTACTTGCCGTACCACTATGGGTGTTCTCGCGTATGCGTACTCATAGTGATAGTGAGCGTACAGGCGTGTGTACGGGCCGTACCACTACGAGTACGCATACGCGAGGACACCCATGGTGATAGTGAACGTACAGGCGTGTGTACGTGCCGTACCACTATGGGTGTTCTTGCGTATGCGTACTCATAGTGGTGCGGCCCGTACACACGCCTGTACGGGCCGTTACTATGCATTTGGGGTGCCCTAGGGCCCTGGAACGCACCGTACCTGTGTGTGAAGCTCAAAATTACATAGGGGACACATGAGGGACAAGTATTAAGGCCTACATGCATGCTGGTTGTCATGGAGACCAAGTTTAAAGTTTGAATTTGTTCTGGAAGGTGCACAGCAGAAGTCAGTTGGAATGAATCTACTTTGTTGCAATGTGTTTGTGGGGTTGACATCATGCTGAAGAAAAAAACACAATAAGAACCCACTGACTGTGCTAGGTTTGAAGGGATTGGAGGAAACATAGGATGCAAATGTGAGTGACCAATCACTCTGTACTCCTGTGCATGAAACAGGCCAGCAAGGCAGATATAAGGCAGCCAGGTCCCATGAGGGAGCACTTGCCTGCACATCTCTGTATTCCACGACCCAGCTGCTGCTACTGATTCCCTGGAACCATGTCAGGGTCTGTGGAGAGGTCACAGCCCTCCACCCTGGAGGAGAACATGGCTCTGCTGGATGTGATCCTCCCACAGTACCCCATGCTGTATGGGCGATCAGGGTATTAGGTGAGTGCAGAGTCCACGAGCACAGACTGTGTCCCTTTTTTGTGACTGTGACTTCTGCCATTGTGTCCAGGTGTGACACACATGCTATGTACTGTAGGGGGGGTGCCAGGGGGGGGAATGCATGATGTCTCCCAGCCAGTGCCCAGAGTCAGGAGGGGTGGGTGCAGAGTCCTCCCAGCAGTGCCCAGAGTCAGGAGGGGTGGGTGCAGAGTCCTCCCAGCAGTGCCCAGAGTCAGGAGGGGTGGGTGCAGAGTCCTCCCAGCAGTGCCCAGACACAGGAGGGGTGGGTGCAGAGTCCTCCCAGCAGTGCCCAGAGTCAGGAGGGGTGGGTGCAGAGTCCTCCCAGCAGTGCCCAGACACAGGAGGGGTGGGTGCCTATCACTCCCAGCAGTGCCCAGACGCAGGAGGTGTGGGTGCCTATCACTCCCAGCAGTGCCCAGACACAGGAGGGGTGGGTGCAGAGTCCTCCCAGCACTGCCCAGAGTCAGGAGGGGTGGGTGCAGAGTCCTCCCAGTAGTGCCCAGACACAGGAGGGGTGGGTGCCTATCACTCCCAGCAGTGCCCAGACGCAGGAGGTGTGGGTGCCTATCACTCCCAGCAGTGCCCAGACACAGGAGGGGTGGGTGCAGAGTCCTCCCAGCAGTGCCCAGACAGAGGAGGGGTGGGTGCAGAGTCCTCCCAGCAGTGCCCAGACACAGGAGGGGTGGGTGCCTAACACTCCCAGCAGTGCCCAGACATAAGAGGGGTGTGTGCAGAGTCCTCCCAGCAGTGCCCAGACACAGGAGGGGTGGGTGCCTATAACTCCCAGCAGTGCCCAGACACAGGAGGGGTGGGTGCAGAGTCCTCCCAGCAGTGCCCAGACAGAGGAGGGGTGTGTGCAGAGTCCTCCCAGCAGTGCCCAGATGCAGGAGGGGTGGGTGTGATGCACAGTGTGAGCCTTGATAATTGATTGTGTCTTTGCCCTCATTCCACCTGTGTACTTTCACTGGCACGTACTGCTTTTGCCCTTCCCCAGAGGAGTATGTCCCTATGGCAAAGGTGCAATGCGTTGGCTGCATGACATGCCTTGTTGTAACCAGCTAATTTGTTCTCATATGTGTCTCTGTGACATGTTGCAGGTGTATTGATGTAGTGTCACTTGTTCATCCTCACAGGTAGGCGCCTCTGCCAAGGAGCAGATATGGCTGACCGCCGTCAGCGCCGTGAGGAGTGCGGATGGTCGGAAGTGGCGCCTGTCCCAGGTGAGGAAACGCTGGCAGGATATCCGGTGCTGGACGCGGAGGATCGCACGGGTCCTGCTGGGGGACTCACCTGAGAGCCATAAGAACCGCGGGCGCCGCCGACTGAGCCACATCCACAAGCGTGTGCTGCCGGTGGTCTTTCCAGACTTGGAGAGGCGCTTACAGGAGATGCAGCAGCAGGGAGGGGGTAGGTACATGTGTGCTTGTTGTGTTTCACCAGCATTTGTAAGTGCACAGTTGCATGGATACACTGCCAGGGTTTAAAGGTGCTGTGCAGATCAAGTTATCCACTGTATAGCTGTGCTCTCCTGCCTCCCTTCCCCTCCTTGCAATGTGTTACCTGCTCTGTGTGTAGTCACTCCTTCACAAGGTTATCTAGGCTGGCACTTTCTCCACGTGAACTATGCCTGTAGCATCATGTGTGGGGGTGTTGTGTAACAGGTTTTGGGACCTTGCCTGTGCCCTGTCCAGTTCTGGTCTTGTGGGTTCCATGTCAGTTGGCACTAATGCTGAGTCCAGACATGGGAGTTAGTCTCTCAAGTGTGAGGCCTTACAGCACGCATGTCCTATGTGGTGGCCTGTGACATGATGTGCATGAGTGTGCGGTACACATAGTGCGGGGATGGTAGCGTGTGTTGCAGTCATTCCCATTCAGGACCATGGGGTTGTGTGGCCACAACTGTCCCCTGGGGCATATTTTCCTAGGTATCATGTGTGTAATCCGAATATGTCGACAATCTCTGTGTTTACAGCATAGGTTGTGCTCTGTGCCATTGTCCCCTGGCCAAATGTATATTGACGTGAAATGTAGTACAAGTGTCCACTGTACAGCCTGACCTGCTTTTCCTTGTTCATACTCACGGTGGACATTGCCTGTGTGTCTTGTTACAATCATCTGATGATGCCCATTTGTACATGATTATTTGGACAGGCGCACCTTGGGTATTTTGTTTGCAATCTTGAATTGTTGCATCCCATGTGTATTTCACCCTGACTAAGAGATGTAAGTGCTTCCTGTGTCTCCAAATAATTGTCTCATGTAGGGGGTGGGTGGTGCGGGCATGGCCTTCATGTCACAACCTGATATCTCCTTGCTAGGACTGGCCAGTGTGTGATGTTTGTCTGGACATGCACTCAAGGTGCAGTGAGCCAGTCATGGTGGGCATGTTTTCCGTATAACCTATGCTGCATGTGCCTCTTGTTCCTGGATATGGTCCCTGCTCATCCCTATTTCCTGCCACGCTGTGTGGTGCAGATGCAGTGCTGGATTGTCCCCAGGGCCTTTCTCCTCATTCAAAATTCCATTCCATCTCATTTGCTATTGTGTCATGCTCTCCATAGTTTTTTAGTGGCATGGTGGGTCAAACAACTGTGTCTTGCATGCCCTACATATGTACCTTGTTTTGTAGATGTAACTCTTCTTTTGTTTCAGGCTATGCACTGTAACCTATGTAGATTGGACTCATGTGACATATGTATACAGGTGTATGATTAATTTCTGTCTCTTCACCCTGCCCACAGCATCGTCGGGGGACACGGAGGGAGACATGGGCACAGACAGAGCAGAGGGACCGAGCACCAGTGCCAGCGGTGACATCGGGGCTGGCACATCAAGTGGGACTGAGGCGGAGGAGAGTGAAGCCGGGGACCTGTCGACTGGCACAACTGAGTATGAAGCTGACGGGTCCGAGGATGATCTCTCCGAGTGGGCGGAGGCTGCACCAGCAGCTGACAGCGGCACTACATCTCGCCCCGCCCCCTCCATTGCCATCAGCCGCCTCCCACTTGCTCGTGTCCCTTCCCAACGTGCCCTGTCACCACATGTCTTCTTCCTGCCAGGCACCTCACCCCCTGCCCCTGTCTCCACTGCTGCCGCCAATGCCGAGTCTGTGGACATCCAGCGGCAGTTGCAGATTGGTCAGCCTGCGATCCTTAATGTCCTCCATGGCCACAGCCAGGTCCTCAACAACATGGAGGCATACTTGGAGGGCATTCTTTCATCGCAGGCTGACCAACGCAGCTTGCTGAGGTCGATAGACTCGACACTGACTGCAGCAGTGGGTCTCCTGCAGCGCTACGTCCCACCCCCTACCCCTGCCCCATCCACACTTCCCACTCCCATGCCTGTCCCACGTACACCCAGACGTCAGCATGCACCCACCACAACACACACAGGCACCACACCAGCAGGGAAGGTCCACCGCACACCTCCTGACACGCACACACAGGTTGAAGTAGGCACACCCACTGGGTCGGGGGGCAAACGTGTGACACACAGCCAGAGTGGGAGTCCGCATTCCACCCAATCCACTCCCTCCAAATCCCCTCCCCTCAGCTCTCCTGGCCACATCTCCCCCAAAGACTCCTTCATGGCCGCTCTGTCCCTGAGCCCCACAGTGACACCACCACGCAAGCGGTCAAGGAAGTCTCCGGTCAGGGTGGTTGATTCCCCCCCCGTCCACACCCTCCCCCAGTGGCGCTGCGACCCATCCCTCTGACCCCCCCCCCCCTCCTTGGGGCCTGTGGTTCCTTCGGGTGCAGGGGATTCCCTGGAGGACCTTGCTAAGGTGTGCAGCGAGATCCTGGCCTCCGCCTTTGGCCCTGCCCCACCCCCTGTGGTGGAGTCCTCCATCCCTGCACCCACGACGCCTACCCTTCACCCTCCTGTCCCTGCGGTGCCTGGTTCTTCCCCCCCACATGATGCCCTCACCCCTGTGGAAGACGACAGAATGTAACTGTGCAGGCAAGCTAGGGGACACGCATCCCACTGTGTCCCTCATCCAGCTGTGACTTCTGGACTGCCCTATGGGCTTTGTAAATATTGAACTTCCTACAAACAAGATTTTTTGGTTCATGCTGAATAAAGCAATTTATTTTTTTCCTCTTGGAACACTACTGCTTTGCTGGTATTGCTGTTGGTGGGGCTGCTACATGGTTTTGGGTGGTGTTCATGTGTTGGGTGTGTGGGAAATGTAGTAGTGTGCTGGTCATAGGGGGAACCCTGGGATCTGTGTGCCATCACACGGTGTTAGCTAGGTTTCTGTGTTCATGTAAGCAGTTGCTGCATGGTGAAATTGTCCAAAGGTGTATTCCTTCCTCTGTGTACCCTGCCATCTTCCCTGCAGGGTGTTCCCAATATTTAGCGCTGAGCTGTGTGTACATTAGCTGGGTGTGTGCCAGACTCCTTCAACTTTGCACATGCATGCTGAGCGATGTCTCCACCTGCATCATTCGTGGCATCCTTGGTAGTCATTGTACTTGTGTATGTGGACTATTGACATGACTTCATGTGGACATGTTTTCTTTTCTGCGCTATGCATGCGTATACTCCCAGCCTCGCACACATGTGTTACATGTACTGCAGGGTCTTTGTGCACCTGACTGAAATTTGTGGGCATGGTATCTGTGGCTACTCCACCCTTTGCGTTCCATGGGCACTGCTGGGAGTGATAGGCACCCACACCTCCTGCGTCTGGGCACTGCTGGGAGTGATAGGCACCCACCCCTCCTGTGTCTGGGCACTGCTGGGAGGACTCTGCACCCACCCATCCTGACTCTGGGCACTGCTGGGAGGACTCTGCACACACCCCTCCTGTGTCTGGGCACTGCTGGGAGGACTCTGCACACACCCCTCCTCTGTCTGGGCACTGCTGGGAGGACTCTGCACCCACCCCTCCTGTGTCTGGGCACTGCTGGGAGGACTCTGCACACACCCCTCCTGTGTCTGGGCACTGCTGGGAGGACTCTGCACACACCCCTCCTCTGTCTGGGCACTGCTGGGAGTGATAGGCACCCACCCCTCCTGTGTCTGGGCACTGCTGGGAGGACTCTGCACACACCCCTCCTGTGTCTGGGCACTGCTGGGATGACTCTGCACCCACCCCTCCTGACTCTGGGCACTGCTGGGAGGACTCTGCACACACCCCTCCTGTGTCTGGGCACTGCTGGGAGGACTCTGCACACACCCCTCCTGTGTCTGGGCACTGCTGGGAGGACCCTGCACACACCCCTCCTCTGTCTGGGCACTGCTGGGAGTGATAGGCACCCACACCTCCTGACTCTGGGCACTGCTGGGAGGACTCTGCACACACCCCTCCTGTGTCTGGGCACTGCTGGGAGTGATAGGCACCCACACCTCCTGACTCTGGGCACTGCTGGGAGGACTCTGCACCCACCCCTCCTCTGTCTGGGCACTGCTGGGAGTGATAGGCACCCACACCTCCTGCGTCTGGGCACTGCTGGGAGTGATAGGCACACACCGCTCCTGTGTCTGGGCACTGCTGGGAGGACTCTGCACACACCCCTCCTCTGTCTGGGCACTGCTGGGAGGACTCTGCACACACCCCTCCTCTGTCTGGGCACTGCTGGGAGGACTCTGCACCCACCCCTCCTGCGTCTGGGCACTGCTGGGAGTGATAGGCACACACCCCTCCTATTTAACAATATGTACGCTTAGAACATACACGTGTGTGGGTTCGCTCCATGGGGGTACGGTTCGTACTTACACTGTTGGGGTGGTGGTACGGTACGTACTTACACTGTTGGGGTACGCTCCATGCATACGCGGGTGAGGGTACGGGTCGTACTTAAACTGTTGGGGTGGGACGTATACATCCGCGGGTGAGGGTACGGGTCGTACTTACACTGTTGGGGTGGGGGGTACGCTCCATGCATACGCGGGTGAGGGTACGGGTCGTACTTACACTGTTGGGGTGGGATGTATACGTCCGCGGGTGAGGGTACGGGTCGTACTTACACTGTTGGGGTGGGGGGTACGCTCCATGCATACGCGGGTGAGGGTACGGGTCGTACTTACACTGTTGGGGTGGGACGTATACGTACGCGGGTGAGGGTACTGGTCGTACTTACACTGTTGGGGTGGGACGTATACATACGCGGGTGAGGGTATGGGTTGTACTTACACTGTTGGGATGGGACGTATACGTACGCGGGTGAGGGTACGGGTCGTACTTACACTGTTGGGGTGGGGGTACGGTCCGTACATACACGGTTGGGGTGGGGGTACGCTCCATATGTATGCGGGTGAGGGTACGGGTCGTACTTACACTGTTGGGGTGGGGGGTACGCTCCATGCATACGCGGGTGAGGGTACGGGTCGTACTTACACTGTTGGGGTGGGGGGTACGCTCCATATGTCCGCGGGTGGGGGTACGGGTCGTACTTACACTGTTGGGGTGGGGGGTACGCTCCATGCATATGCGGGTGAGGGTACGGGTCGTACTTACACTGTTGGGGTGGGGGGTACACTCCATACATACGCGGGTGGGGGTACGGGTCGTACTTACACTGTTGGGGTTGGGGGTACGCTCCATGCATACGGGGGTGGGGGTACGGCCCGTACATATGCGTCCCCACGCTATGTGGTGCTTGTGCGGGCCGTACCCAGGCCTTTGCCACGTGGGTACAGCCGTCCCGCCATTGTTGGGGTGATGTAGGTGTGGGCGTGGTACTGTGGTAAATAAAATTCCTTTACCTGGACTTAATTTGATACAGAAACATAATAAAACAGCTCAGTAAAATGAGAGGCAGAATCCGTGGTATTAGAGGTTCGGAATGGGCTTTATTCCAATGAACGATTATAATCGGTTGCTCCAAGTTCCATCACCACGGAGGTTCAGGAAGTGAAGTACATACATTATTGACATGAAATGACTTTTATAGATCATACATTACAATGAGGCGAATGCAGTAGGCGTAACAATTGATAAGGAAAATGACGATTTATCTGCGTAACCAAAAATGGGTGTAATAAGGAGTAAAAAGGAACGTAATTGGTTATGATGTCACATATAGGTGGATCCATAAGATAATACTTGGCATAGATGCGCGCGCAGCAGCATGACGTGTAATTGACGTGTAACTAGGGGGTGAAGGGGACTTGACATTTAGCTCTACATGTGGAGACAAGAAGTCTGGGGGGTCAAGTCAACCTAATCCCAAATCATATCTAACATCCTATGTTTAAAGAACTATGTTATCCATAAAGAAGGACTCTCGAACAGAATCTATTCTATACTGACTGTGCGTGCGTGTACAAGCGTCTAAGTGTCTACACTAAATGCGAGGGCAGGAATATTCCATAGTAACAGGACTATGAATTACTTGCATAAGGGCAGAGAAGCCGGGCCTTTTGCTCGGTGGCTGGAAGAATGTTTACTTAAACTACTAGGCAGGAATGCATCGGCTGAGGGGGAAGCAGATAACTCGAAGGTGAAATACAGTTCTTGGCAGAGAATAGGCTGATGTCAGGCTTCGTGAGCCGCGCAGAGAATGAGACAAAGTTCATGGTCACAGATGCAGGCTCAGACTGGAGCTTTCAGAGGCAGAAGGCAAGAAGAGTTTGACGACAGAATCAGGGCCTACTTGCCTGGACTGTAAAATGGCATAAGTGAACCATATAAAGCCGGTGGCCTTTCATACTTAGGAATGGAATATCCGGCCTATTCATGGCGGATCTGACAGAGGACATGTTGACGGTGGACGCACATGTATTTGCGTCTTCATAACTGGAACTGGAGGGAACATACATGTACTTGTGACATGCACATAGAACCGTTGGGGTCCAAGATAGGGGACATAACTGACCAGAAAAATCCATATTTCCACATTCCCTCCTTGTCCCCTACTTGCCCGTCAAGAGATATCAATCTTCATTAATCCATTGATCTGTTCATATAGCATCATTTGTTCTTCTTTCTTCTTCCGTGACGAATGAAATCTTGGTGGTGGAATACACGATGTGGCACACAGGCCACAGATCGCTGGTCCACATTGTAGACATAGACAGCAACTGAATAGTATGAGAAGGCCAATACCTAGGAAAGATAGAACTCTCCATCCCCAGGCTGATATCACACTCCAAAACCAACTGGACCAAGTCCAAGTGCCTGGGTTCTGGTGTATCTGGTTTACAATCTTATGAAGGCGAGTTATGGCTTTATATACTGATGGCGAATTTTCTGGTATGAATACGCAGCAGCTTGATCCGATGACCCTACAAGCTCCGCCCCTATCAGCCAGGATGACGTCAAGGACAAGACGATTTTGAAGCACAACAATCCGCATAGCAGACTGCTCTTCTGTTAAATTGCCTAAGGCGGAAATAGTTTCATTCACTACTGCTTCAAGGGTTCTAGTTAATCTACGTATTAGTTTACTATTAGTAACAGTACCTATATAGGGAAAGATGCCTTTATTGAAATCTGTGTATTTTTCCCATGCTGTTTCAGTGTAATCGACAATTGGGAGATCTCTCCGCTCTCTGTTGTGTACTAAATGAATATTTCTATAATAATCAGGAGGAGCTAGGAAAACAGGTGGCAAAAGGAATGCAATGTAGCAGGTACCATCCCAATCTAGAGGTAGACGCATATATGCAGTCTGACCACATATAAAGTAGGAGTGGCGATAAGCTCTAAATGAAGATTTGCCTTGATCACTGAATTCTACTGTAGTAGTGCATTTACTATGGCCCATATGTATGGAACCAACCTTTCTTACACACAATTCACCCTTCGCTGGGAATACTGACATGGTGGGTAAGACTAGTTCAACTTCGGATACGACATTTAGAATCATGAGATTAGGTGTAAAATTACCTAATCCATATACTTCATTTTCTAGATCAGTTCCTGTTCTTTTGGGGCGACCCTCCTTGTCAGGGTAACAGACTTTGAATAGAACTAGGTTCAGATTTCCCCATACCCAATGATCTTGGTAAACTGCTGTGTCTGAGTCTATGGAATTGATTAAACTAAACCATGCTCCACAGGAGCCATTATGTGTAAACGGATGTGGAAAGAAAGGCAGGACTCCTTCATAATTCTGATAGGGAGGGAGTCGGCCACACACCCAACAATTGGTGGCATTACTAGTCTGATGGGAATGATGTAACATACTAATGAAAGTGTTATTGCGCAGCGCAAGTCTATAAGACAATTCATGCGGCGGTAGGTCACTAAAAGAATGTTCAGCAGTAACATTGTAAACATTTCTGGCAATAGGGTAATATATGTGCAACAATATACTTGCAGTAATTATTAAAAGACTTAAGAAAAACAAGATTAATAATGTCGCTATACAGTGGCTACGCAGTGATTTACAATACGCCTGTCGTTTCAACATTTTCCGGGTGCTTTCTCTACTCAGGTCCAAGGGATACATGTCAGAGACAATTCAACCGCTTCACCTTGGAGAGGACTTAAACAATCAAATTGCTCGACTGGTTGGGCCTAAGCTTTAGTTTATAGTGTTCAGAGTTGCTCTGTTCAACAAAAGGAAGTTTTGAATCAGTCTGTGAGGGAGTGCAGGGCACAATGTCTATATCCGAGGATAGTCCATGAAATTTCTTGATATGACTTGAATGAATCCAGCCCTTGCGGCCCTCGATCTTCATGGCTGTCCTTGTCGTGAGCAGAACCAACTTGGGTGTCTTCCACCTGGGCTCCAGCTGAGTCTTTCGGTCGAAATTTCTCACAAATACGAGATCACCCGGAACTACGTCATGGGGTTTCACCTCAGTGTTGTCGGGAAAAGCTGCAGCTACCTGTGAACGACAAGATTGTAGTGCAGACATCAAGGAAGCCAAGTAATCTGTCAGCATATTACAGTCAACATCAGTTATTTTGCGTGGTATAGGCGTCCCCCACATATTTGGTGGTCTGCCGAAGATCACCTCATACGGGGATAGCCCTGTTCGAGAGTGTGCTACCATTCTCATGTAAAAGAGTGCAACTGGTAACGCTACTACCCAGTCGACACCTTTCTCTCTGCATATTTTGGACAATCTGATTTTCAGTATCTGATTATGTCTTTCTACGAGACCTGCTGCCTCGGGGTGTCGGACGCAGTGGAATTTCCACTGATATCCTAACAGAAGTGAAACATGTTTCATTAATTCGGATGAGAACGGCTGGCCGTTATCTGAGTAGACAACACGTGGTAAACCGTATCGTGGGAAGAATTCTCGAACTAACTGTTTGGCAGTAGTCGGGGCAGTGTAATCTGAAACCGGGTATGCCTCCGTCCAACGGGACAGAGCGCAGACAACTACGAGAACATATTTGAATCCTCGACATCGTTCCATCTGGATATAGTCCATCTGGAGGGCTTCAAAAGGGTGATCAGGAGGATGAAATCCACCCTGTTCTACGGGAACGCTTTTTCCTGGGTTGAACTGGCAACAGATCATACAGGTACGGACTTTTTGTTTGGCTGCTGCTCGTAAATGTTTATTGAACCAAATGTGTTGAATGCTGTCTAGCATAGCTTTTTCTCCTAGATGTGCTGGACTATGTATAGTGTTAATTATAACTTGGACCATTGAATCAGGAAGGAACCATACAGATTTTTCCTTCATCATCCATCCTTGGTCCGTCTGGATCCCTCCTAATTCAGTCCATTTCTTTATTTCGTCTGGTGTAGCATGTGTCTGTATGTCAATTACGTCAAGAGTAGGATCTTTAACTGTCATACACTGTGTCGGTGTCGGGACTATTGTCTTCATCATGTCGGGGGTTTGAGTTTGAGCAGTCTGTTTAGCTGTTCTGTCGGCTAGATCATTGCCTTGGGAAATGATATCAGTAACCTTCGTATGAGCCTTACATTTCATAATTGATATTGCAGTAGGTAGATGTATTGCATCTAATAAGGCATGAATGAGGGGTCCGTGCTGAATGTGGGCACCGTGGGAAGTTAAATAACCTCTCTCTCGCCACAGCACGCCGAAGTCATGTACAACTCCGAATGCATAACGTGAATCAGTGTATATGTTGACTTTTTTACTTGTGGCTTGAATACAGGCTTGTGTCAGAGCGATGAGCTCTGCGGCTTGAGCTGACAAAGTATTTATACGATTAGTTTCAATGACTTCAGTATCTGTTGTGACTGCGTAAGCAGCCACTAACTCTCCTGTACTTGTTCTCATACATGAACCATCTACATACAATGTCAGGTCTGGATCTGACAATGGGACATCGGTTAAGTCTTGTCTGGGTTTTGTCGTTATAGTAATAACTTCAATACAGTCATGAGCTAGTGGATCTGTTCCGGTTACTGGCAAAAGTGTGGCAGGATTCAATGTGTTACAGCGTCTGATTTCTATGTGTGGCTGAAACAATGTAAGCTCGTATCCTGTAAGTCGCGCTATAGTCAAGTGTTGTGTTTGTGTTCTGTTTACAAGAACCTCTACTGCGTGTGGTACTTGAACTGTCAATGGATGTCCTAACACTATGGCAACGCTTTGTCTGATTGCTAAAGCTGTCGCTGCCACTGATTTCAGGCATGCAGGCAAAGCCTGAGCTACGGGATCTAATGTACTAGAAAAATAAGCACATGGTTTGTGTGCTCCTGCTTGTTCCTGTGTGAGTACTGACAAGGCAGTACCTTCGCGTTCTGTAACAAAGAGTGTAAACTGTTTTCTGTAACATGGCGTTGCTAAAACAGGTGCTTGACATAAAGCTTTCTTTAGGCTTTCAAAAGCTTGTGTATGTTCCTGAGTCCAAGGGAGAACAGTCGATGTGGCTGCCTCCTGTGGGGTTAACTGAATGAGTGGTTTTGCTAGAAATGCGTACTGAGGGATCCACTGCCTGCAATATGAAGTGAGACCTATGAAAGCCCGCACCTCCTTTTGTGTCTTGGGTGTTGGCATGTTAGCTATTAACTGAATGCGGTCCGGTGTAAGCTGCCTTCCCTCCTTGGACAGCGAGTGTCCAAGATAAATAACTCGCTGGACACAGAATTGCAGCTTAGAAGGGGACACCTTGTGCCCCTTTTCGGCTAGAAATTGTAAAACTGTCAGTGATGCTTTTTCACATTCCGGTTCGCTTCTTGCGGTGATCAGCAGATCATCGACGTATTGAAGCAGGGCAGTGTTAACTGGCATGTGGATACTGTCAAGTTCTCGTTTCAGTGCTTGGCTATAGATGCTGGGGCTTTCTGTAAATCCTTGAGGTGCGCGTGAGAATTTAAAGCTACGTCCATTTAAACTAAATCCGAACAAATATTGGCTTTCCGGATCTATTGGGACGCTGAAAAAGGCATTCTTGAGATCGATTACAGTAAAGAATGTTGCTTCGGAATCAATGGCTGTCAGTAATGACGAGATATCTGGGACCACAGGGAATTGTGGCACAATGCACTTGTTTAATTCGCGCAGATCAATAACCAATCGATATACTGGCGGGCCTTTGGATCTGTTCGTTTAAGAATCGGAATTATTGGTGAATTACATACATTGGAGTCTGTTTCTACAACTACTCCTTGGGTAATGAGCTCGTCAATGATTTGTAGTAAAGCCACTACAGCATCTGGTGGTAACTTGTATTGTCGCATTCGTGGTAGCACCACTCCTGCCTTTAATGTGACTCGATATGGTGTAATATTCATGCAACCAACATCAGTAGGGCCTTGTGCCCATAGACGTGTAGGTAAAGTCTGCAGTCGGGGATCCATGTCTCTAGATACATACTGACCTTTAAAATCACGTAAAAACAATCTTACTCCTTCCGGAGAACAACATATTATAGCTCCTAGAGCTTTTAATGTTTTTATTCCTAACAGGTTTTCTGGACATGATTTAGTAAGCAATAAATCTGTAGTTCGGGTCAGAGGTCCTATCGTAAGTGGCAGAGGTTGTGACACTTCATTAACAATAGGTTTTCCTGAAAAACCAAGGGAAATATTCTGTGAGCCTGAGAGGGGTGCCCCTGGAACTTCACTACGTTTTATAGTTGTTCGACTTGCCCCTGTATCGAGTAAAAATTTTCTATCTTGGCCTAATAATTCACTGTGTACATAAGGTCCTTCTTGATCTACAGGTATCTCGATAAGGGGTAAGTCAACTTCCCTCTCTAGGCTAGTTCATGCGTAACGCTGATACTCAGGATATTCATACTGTGCGGTCTGATACATTTGTCGTGTTGTTGTCTGTGTGGCAGCAACAGGCAACGGTGGTGCAGCTGGCACAAACTGTATTGGCTGTTGTGCGGCTGGCATGGCCTGGGCATGCTGCAGAGCTCCTTGTTCATTCTGATCTTGTCTGAGTGGCCGTGATCTTTCTTGTGTTTTACCTATGGCGATATTATGTTTTAAAACTGGACAGTCGTGTACGTAATGACCTGGCTTTTTACAATAATTGCATGTCCCTTTTACAGGTCCTGCTGAATCGGAATGTGTCATACCCTTTTTATGTCCTTCAGCTGGAACTGTCTGGGAAACTAGCATTTTCATTTTCGTGTCTTTCATGCGTCTGTGTTCATGTTCTTGTTCCTCTCTAATTCTATTGTGATGGTACTGTAACATTTGTAACATTTGTGATGGAGTGTTACCTTGCCAGGTACTCTCGAATTTTAATACTCTATTCTTTACTTGGGGCAGGGCATTTTCTACTAATTTTGTTACAAACAGATGCGGGTATGATTCGCTACTTGCTTTTATGCCACTATTTATACCAAAACATTTTTCAAATCGGGCATAGTAATCACTAGTGTCTTCATCTTGCTTCTGTTTACAGGCTGAAATTGTACCCCAATCTTCCTTTTTCGTAGTTAATAAACGTGGCAGTACCTGTACTAATAAACCTGGTAGTGCTTTAGTTTTATCCCCAAGTCCTGCTCCTGCAGTTCGGGCCTTTTCTTCCGCTTCTAACACTGACCATTCTATCTTTTGGTCTCCTACCTCCCACTCTTTTTCCTTGAGTTTCTCATAAATGCCAGCAGGCATCAATACCTTTAATATTGTCATAATGTCGGGATAGGTATACTCTCCCATGAGTAACATGTCTTTAATTTCTCGGTGAAAACCCGCTGGGTCTTTGTCATGACTGGGTACCACTTTCTTCATTTGTAACAATTCTATTTTTGATATGGGCGTATATACAAATACGCGCTTGAACTCGTTGTCCTCGCCCTTTATTGGGTGCACTTCTCGTAAGGGATTCTGTCTATCCATGTAATACGTGGTTCTTTCCTTGACAGGCAATGAGACACGGTCTGAACATACAAAAAGAATATACTGCTTTCTTGATTCTAGAATTTCTTTAATTAATTTAGTACCTGCACCTCTCCATTTATTCATAAGCAATTCAGTCAATATGTCAGGTAAGGGACCAGGGTCCGAACGCTGACTCCGATATAGTATAATGAGTTGTTGAATCATATAAATCCCAGCTAACCGCTGTTCATCTGGGGTGAGATTCAAAAATGTGCGTGCTACTGTATCATCACTATATTTTCCGGGACTGTCCACCCAATGGACAGCTGCCCTGGCTAAATCTTGTTCATCCATAGAATCGAGGAAATGATAACCCCTTCGTTCTCGGAGTAGTTTGTCAGCTGCTTGGAACGAATGCTCGTTAGACCTTATATGGACTATGGGTGTTGGGAAACTCCTGTTATTGTCTGGACATATCGGACGTATCGGGTCAATAAGACATCTATTACTATTACAAGATCTTCCTCTACCTACATAGGCTATGGTGTCCGACTGTCCTGTGGGCAGTCCTGACCCTTCTTCCTCGCTTTGTTCGAACTCGTCTACCTCTAATCTCTCTTCGTGTAGGCGTTCTATTTCTTTACGGATCTTTCGGCACATGGCTATTATACAATTTTGCTTATCATGTCTTCCTTCTGATATATTCTGACTCCATCTGGTAAGAATTTGCATTGCTTCCGGGTCTACCCCTGGTCGGTCTTGATTTCTGATCACACAATTTATGAGGAAACGTAACAGTTCCCCCTGTATCTCTACTTTCTGGTATTCCATAGCTCTGTTAATACATTCTGGATCTCGCCCTGTTTGGACAAAATGATATATTTTATCTAGATGCGCAGTCATTCCTGGTAACTTCCCTAAATACACTGCGGCTCGTCTGATACGCAATGATGCCAGGGTCATTTCGTCCTCTTTGCCGGGCACAGGGTCATATCTGCAATCTATAAGAAGTTCCTTCAGCGTACGGGCACTTATGAGTTTGGGTGTACGTGAATGTGCTGACTCTTGAAAAGTAAGTTTATTTATTCTGGGTGGCGTAGAAAAAATATTGGTAGCACCTCCCGTAGCCCCATCTGGGGTGTCGGGTGTGAAAGGATTCGTTGAACGTGACACAGCAACTACAGGTGTGGACACAGCTATCGAAGTAGCTGTAGGAGCGGATGCAGAAACAGATGTGCTTGCCGGAACTTGTGACTCGATCTGTTGCTGTAGGGATACGGGTACTGGATCTTGGCGTTGGATCTCCCTGGTATGCGGTCTATGTGGGGCGGAATTAGCATACTCGGGAGCTGCGTCATCTAAATATGAGGAAAGAAAAACGTCTTCTGCGGTTCTAGGATGCCCCTTAGGATGTACCTTTATTGGGAACAATGGGGGTGGCAAGTCTTTCGGTATTTCTGGAGTAGCCTTAGGTAATCCTTCGGCCAGAAGGGGATACATACCATTCATAAGGGCATTTCTTTGTCTGTCTACTTGTTCTGATTTCACTCGGATACCTTCCTCAATTAATAGATTTTCTTGAACTTTATTGGAATTCTCTTTACTCTTCTCCTCCTGTCTACGTGCTTTTTCTGTTCGTCTATGTGATTCTTTATGCCATAACTCAACGGCGTCTTTCTGTGACTGTCTGACTTTCCTTTTCCATAACTCTTCTTCTACTTTCATGATGCACTCTGCATCCCAGGTTCCCGCTGTGGGCCACCTCTGACTTTCTGGTAATTCCTTGGTGTAGTCTACCCATAAATCAAGAAATAATATGGCGTCTAGGCCATGTTTATGATACATGAAGTACCCTGGAGTGTCCCTAGGAGGAATGGGAACGGCTTCCTCGAGTACCCCTTTTCTTGTAGTGATCTGTCTTAGTTTCGAAAAGAACGGCATATTGAGAACTGATCTGATACTTGATTTTGAACACACTTAGTACAAAAGCACAAAAGCACAATAATGAACAACCATTCATACCACAATATGCAGGACGTTTAACACATTAAACATTAAACATTAAACATTCTTAACCTTTAAAATCACCAACAATGATGATCGTCTGCATAACTAATCACCAAGCATAATTCTTTGACAATAACTAGATACTTCGGAATACTTGATATACTGCTAAACAGTACAGATACACTGCTGAAACAGTGCAGACCGGATTTGTGTACCCAAACCCGTCTTGACCGGCACAACCTATGTGCACGTCAGAGATGCCTCCCCAGTAATGGTACTCACCGGGTAGCTTCGGAAACGGAAGGCCTCGGTAACTTGAACTTGAACCGGACTGGACTCGACTCGACTCGTCGGAAACTGGGCTCGACTTCGAACTGGTGGGTCTCTGTATACCTCGGATCTTGCTCTCTCAGCTAGGCTCTGGTCGGGATACTTCGCACTTCTCACCGCCTCGTCTGGGTGTTGATCGCAGTCTCAGTCGCCCCCGCTTGACCGGAGGGAGATACAGGAAATCCTGCTGGTACGCGTAATTGTCCGTCCAGCTGTGGCAGGAGACCGGGCCTGCAACTCACCGCCGGCGCGTGAGATGAGAAAGTGTCCCTATTCGGGCGCCATTCATGTGGTAAATAAAATTCCTTTACCTGGACTTAATTTGATACAGAAACATAATAAAACAGCTCAGTAAAATGAGAGGCAGAATCCGTGGTATTAGAGGTTCGGAATGGGCTTTATTCCAATGAACGATTATAATCGGTTGCTCCAAGTTCCATCACCACGGAGGTTCAGGAAGTGAAGTACATACATTATTGACATGAAATGACTTTTATAGATCATACATTACAATGAGGCGAATGCAGTAGGCGTAACAATTGATAAGGAAAATGACGATTTATCTGCGTAACCAAAAATGGGTGTAATAAGGAGTAAAAAGGAACGTAATTGGTTATGATGTCACATATAGGTGGATCCATAAGATAATACTTGGCATAGATGCGCGCGCAGCAGCATGACGTGTAATTGACGTGTAACTAGGGGGTGAAGGGGACTTGACATTTAGCTCTACATGTGGAGACAAGAAGTCTGGGGGGTCAAGTCAACCTAATCCCAAATCATATCTAACATCCTATGTTTAAAGAACTATGTTATCCATAAAGAAGGACTCTCGAACAGAATTTATTCTATACTGACTGTGTGTGCGTGTACAAGCGTCTAAGTGTCTACACTAAATGCGAGGGCAGGAATATTCCATAGTAACAGGACTATGAATTACTTGCATAAGGGCAGAGAAGCCGGGCCTTTTGCTCGGTGGCTGGAAGAATGTTTACTTAAACTACTAGGCAGGAATGCATCGGCTGAGGGGGAAGCAGATAACTCGAAGGTGAAATACAGTTCTTGGCAGAGAATAGGCTGATGTCAGGCTTCGTGAGCCGCGCAGAGAATGAGACAAAGTTCATGGTCACAGATGCAGGCTCAGACTGGAGCTTTCAGAGGCAGAAGGCAAGAAGAGTTTGACGACAGAATCAGGGCCTACTTGCCTGGACTGTAAAATGGCATAAGTGAACCATATAAAGCCGGTGGCCTTTCATACTTAGGAATGGAATATCCGGCCTATTCATGGCGGATCTGACAGAGGACATGTTGACGGTGGACGCACATGTATTTGCGTCTTCATAACTGGAACTGGAGGGAACATACATGTACTTGTGACATGCACATAGAACCGTTGGGGTCCAAGATAGGGGACATAACTGACCAGAAAAATCCATATTTCCACAGTACGACTCGTACCCACGCTCTTAAGGCGTGGGTATGGGACGTACCTGTATAGTTGTGTTGCCGGTTCGCGTCGTCAGGCACTTCCGTTGTGGCGGACGCTGGCTTTGCTTGACACGCCCCCACCCCCTCATAGTGACCAGGGCATGGGGGTCAGGTATGTCCAGGGCATGTGTGCTGTGTGACTTTGGTGGTGGTTTTGTGGCCTGCCCCTGGTCCTGCCCCCCCCCTTTTCCCCCTCCCTTAGTTGTTCTGACCTTCTGCGGCATCTGCGGCGGATCCTGTAGAGGAGGTCGACTGCTATGAGGGCCGGGATGACACGTAGGTTCGGGTCAATGTCTGTCCGTCGCGTACAGGTCCTCCTTGTTCGCGTCGTCCTGATTTCCCGGAAGTTTTTGGCAGCCGGAAAATATTGTCCGTGCGGGATGACGTCGGTGCGAATCGTAATTCCTGGTTTGTGAATGGCAGACTGCGTGCGTTCCGACATCACGTCGGCGCTTTCCCGGATCGCATTTGTATGTTTATTTTCGTCGGTCGGGGTTTTGTACGATTCGTACGGAAATGGTGTTTCCGTGCGAATCGTAATTCCATGTTTGTATATTTTGACGACCGGGTACGCGTCGGACGGAGAATATGCTCCGTCCGACGGTTCGTACCCGGTTTTTGCAGGATCGTGATCGGCACCTTTATGTATATTAGGTGTGACGTAATGGCTGTAACATATGAAAGGGTTTAACATCCAGGGTAACCTAGGTATGGCAAAATACAAATAAAACTACTGGATCAAATGTTTCCTTGTAGGGTACATGCTTATAATCATATGAATACACTAGTGAATGTATCTCTCTGGGGAATGATGAATACCAAGTGGAAAGAAGTTACATTCAGAACATCATTACCAATAAGAATGTCCTTAGAGTCCAGCTTCACTCAGTTGGTGGGACAAAACCATATATGTCCTCACAAAATAGATGTTTGAACCATGGGATAAATCTGCCCAAATCTAGTGTGTAAATGTTGGGATGCATATTAATATTGTACTGCAGCCCAAATGGACATAACAAGTCTGTGTTTCACCCTTTCGGAGCTAACATATGCAATAAAGCCAGAGTGAGTGGTCAACATGCTAATGATGCGGTTGTTATGGGGAGCATTCGACCAACCTCAAGGAGTGATCCTTATGCAATAAATATATAGATACACACATCCTAGTGACAAGTTCACAAATGAGATATGATGCTGTTGCACTGCTAAATTATAATTAATTGATCTCAGGTATAATACAACCCCAACATAAAGCAGTTAGATCTAACATTTCCTGGTGGATGGTATTCCGTTACTGCAGAATATATATTAATCAAAACATCAGCAATTCATTTTTCAGAGTGCACTGCCAGTTCCTCATCCAAGTTCAAGCCTCCAGGATATTTAGCTTTCGGTTCAACTATATAGCTTGATTCACACTTTCAGAGTAGTTTTCCTCTGTCACTGTCACTTCTGCTGAGAGGTATCCTATCGCTCACAAAAAAAGGAGAGAAAATTCATTAGACTCATGTATGTTGCAAAAGTGTCTGGCTCTAGGATATGTATGCTCTCTGTTGTTATAGCTCTCCAATCTTCCTGGATGCTCTTACATGCCAGAAAACTTGTGCTTCTTACATAGTTGAGCTTACATGGGCACACCACTACTTAAACATTAAAGGTAGATGCACATGTAAGGTGTTTCTCTATCAATCAATGAATCAGGATTTATAAAGCACTGCTAATCACCCAATAGGTTATCCAGGTGCTTGCAGGTTCCGGAGGCTTATTCGAACAGCCAGGTCATGAGGACCATTTGGAATTCCAGAGGTGAGGTGATGGTCCGGAGGTGCATGGGGAGGCTGTTCCAGGTCTTTGCAGCGATGTGGGAGAAGGAACGTCCTCCACTTCTGCTTTGATAGATGCAGGGAGTATGGGCAAGTGAAAGAGAGGTGGAGCGTAGACTTCTCAATGGTCGGTGGAAGCTCAGGCAGTGGTTAATGTAGGCAGGTCCTTGATTGTGTGGAGCCTTGTGTGCGTGGGGCAGCAGCTTGATTTGGCATCTCTTCTGTACGGGGAGCCAGTGGAGTTTCCTGAGGTGGGGTGTGATGTAAGTTTGTCGGGGAAGGCTGAGGATGAGTTTGGCTGCTGCATTCTGTGTGCTCCGAAGTCTCTGTAGAAAGTGTGCAGTGACTCCTACATAGAGGGCATAGTCATAGTCCAGTTGGCTGGTGATGAGGGCTTGTGTCGTGGTGTGTCTAATGCGTAGGGGTAGCCCTTTGAAGATCTTACGTAGCATGCGCATAGTGAGGAAACAGGTGGAGGAAACCGCATTGATCTGTGTTGATTCTGAATTTAAAAAGCTTGTCTCCTGGGCCCTCATACTCTTTGACATTTGTGCTGAATTTCCCTGTCTTCCATTTAGCACAGATGTAAATTACTAGTACTGGTTGCATCCAACAGTGGACATTGGGATTCATTGATATGGGCTTAAGGTTTGTGATGGAGGCTCTACTCAACATTTGATTAAGGTAAAGCAGTTATGTCCCAAGTTATATGCAAATAATATCAGTGGTTGAGGCAAGTAAGTATGTAAACATTGATAATACATCCCACCTCTAAAGTTTCTTTAACAATTTCGTACATTCAAAAAACTAACTGATTGTACTTAAAAATGAGAGGGCGAAGAATTTAGGGGGTGGTAAAGAAGAGGTAATCCTTGCCTTCAGCAGTCTTTGTAGCAAAGGGTGTGTGCATTAACTGGGAGGGGAGCTTGCTATGGCCAAAGAGAAGAAGCATTTGCATAATGTTGTTGCTTGAGGTGTAACAGTTCTAAGTCCTTTTTGTCTGTTTGGGCTTCAGCGTGCACACAACATCCCAAAACCTAACCACAAGAAATAATTTTGATCCTTTACATTCTCTTTGGTAAAACGATGCCAGTGCAGAATCGATAGGGATCTTAAACATATTGTCAAAAGAAGGATTTGCCAGCAAGAGCTTTGGCTTACTCTCAGGAACAAGGCTCAAAACACAGTGCCACAATTTCCCAGAACTGTCTTTAAAACAGCTCATGTTAAGTTGTGAAATAGCAATTAAGAAGTTGCACCTACACATCTAAACTTAGCTGCAGTTCAGTAGTGGGTTCTTCTGGTGTATCTGTGCATGGATGGCATTTCTATTGAGAAAATCTACAATTTCCCACCAACCCATGCTAAATGATATACCTTTGGAAATGCACTCCAACATGCTCCACTGGAATACCCACTACTGACTTCACATCATCTTAATTTCCCTTTCAATTGGTTTGGCTCATTTGATACCCTCAAGCTTCAGGTAGCATTTGGATTTTTTGCAACCCCTAAGACCTTAGAGAGATGATGTTAAGAGCCATCACCCCATACATAAATATTTTCCAGCACCACTAGAGAAGAGGGCAGAAGGAGAGGAAAGGACAGGGAAGGATGAAGAAAGAAGGAAGAAGGTAGGGGTAGGGGTGAGCTTGGAGAGAGAAAATGGGGTATTTTGTCAAGGCTAGTCACCTAAGAGGGAACCACACAAGGGTGGATCTACACATTCTTCCAAGAGTCAATGTAAAATGGAGTTATTTGAATATTAATGGGTGGCAGAGTTCCAGCATCTTGGTGGACTGCATGGAAGATATACTATTTTGGTGTGTACATCTTAGAAACTTGCTGCATAGTGGAATACATGCCATCTGTCATTTACTTCTTATGACCTTCCTGAATAGCGGAAAAGGCATGATGTCTCATCTCTTACTTCTTATGACCTTACTGTATAGTACAAGACATATCTTGTCATTTGCTTCCAAGGACCTTGCTTCATTGAGGATTGCATGATATCTTGTCATTTAGTTTTTAAGACCTTGCTGCACAGCGAATGGACTATCATATCATTTACTTCTTAGGACCTTGTTTAATAGTGAAAGTCATTATATCTTGTAATTTAATTGCATTTTTCTAGTCTAAAGCCTGGCACTATTGGTGCTCTTTGTGGTGATCTTGCTCTTACATGGCAGAGGAAGGACACACAAGACTGAATGGCACCTTGTAGGATGCTGCAGGTCAAAGGGAAGGACTTAGAATTGGAGGAGTCCATTGGGATGAACTAGTAACAAATGTTAAGATTGGACCAGGTATTGTAGTACAACACCATCCAAATCATGTATATGACACACACACACACACACACATCAAGTTCCTTTGCACAGGTTACACAAAGTACACATTATTTAAAATTACTTTAATGCTTTCTGTTGTACAAATAGAATCTGACGCATATCTGGCTGACATGGTCACTGATGCGCTACTAAGCATATTGTTACGTGAGCCGGCCGCGCGCTGCTTTCTGAGTACCAGATGCAATGGTGGATGAGGTTAGCTTAGCAGGCACCTGGGCACAGGTTTGTTCTTTACTGGATCATGTGGTTTGTAGGGCACAGCTGGGGACACCATTCCGCGCACTGACCCAGATTCTAAGTGCTACGTAAGTGAGACGCCACTGCGCCCTTGTTAACGGTGCTCATTATTTTAGGAGTTGTACATCGCTGTTCAGGAGCAGCCCCGGTGGATTGCTTGAACTGCCAAAAATAATGTTACACAAAGTTAGCAAAGCTTCTCATAAGGTATCATATGCCAGGACTATTACAGGGCACTTGGCAATGCACTACCACCTAAACCGAAATGTATTTTGTGCTATATGCTGTAGGAAGTGTCTTTTGAATTCCTTTTATTTTTGGAACTGAAAAGTTTCATATTTTGTGCAAAAACTGTTGAAAGAGTGTACCCACAATCACCTTTTCTTTGCAGCTTTAGACAGAGAAACTCACCCAAAAGTATTGCAGCGCATTGCATGAGCACCAGTTACATTACACAAGGTCACATTCAATTTCTTTTTGCGATGGGGAGATTTGGGCCAGATTTATCAGGAGCTTGTGTTGCCCTTGCATCTCGCAAGGTGACGCAAGGGCAACACAAGCCCTTAGGTGAGATTTACTATACCTTGCGTGGCTCTCCCTAGCATAATAAATCTGGATTAACGCAAGGCAGTGCAAGTCGCTGCATTGCCTTACTCTGCCCTGGGAAGTTTTTCAATGGGTGGACCATGGGTGTTCCCACGCATCCACCCATGGTTTTTGGTGCATTCCCAGATTTACTAACACTAGAAAACCTGTAAATGTGTCATAATGGTATGCCTTCTGAGGGGAGGCATAACAAGGAGAAATATGTTTATTTCTCCTCGTCTTTTCCTCTTTCTGTGTGTGCTGCAGAATGAGGAAAACATCTCAAAGGATTGTTTTGTGTAGGAAGGCGTGCCTTCCTGCACAAAACAATCGAGGCTGTAATGCAGGCACCCTTGCATCATGGTACAAGGGTGCATGAATCGGTGCTTGGCAGCCACAAGTGCGCCAGCATGGAGGGAGGTTTCCTAATCCTAAAATGGTAGCCACCTCATTGAGACTGCACCATTGTTTCTACAGAGTCACATAAATGTGACTACATGACGGGAAACTGGATTTCAGCTGAGTGGTCCCTGCTCTCTCAGTGCCCACCAACTTCAAGCTCTTGGTCAGCCTCTTTGGTCAGTTTAGGAGCCCCTTCCTTACCTGAGTAGTTGGTCCAGTGTACTCTCCTAACCATTATTCCTTTTAGGTTGCCTGACCCTAAAATGAAACCCTCTTGAATGCTTCAACATTGACATCATAGTGCCTACATAAGTGTGCTTACTTGATATGCCCTACCCACTAATTTCTTTATCCAGTGGTGTCTTTGCCTAGGTATCCTCAGAAAATGATAGACTGAGCCAAATACGAGTCCCAGTGACAACTCCCCAGCTCAGCAGGCTCGTGTCTGAATGGTCTATGGTGCAGAAACTCACCTCACTGCGTTAGACACAATACGTATCTCACCATCACCTGTGGAAGCTATTCCCATCCTATAACACTTACACATACACTACCCATCTTAGAACAAACAGGGTCTCATCTCATTCCAGTCTCATCCACATCCTTCTCCCGTGCATTTCAGCACATGCCCTCACCTTTACTAGACTTACTGTCTCCTACACTCTCATCAGCAGCTCTGCCATCACATAGGCATCGTCAGGAGGCCACGGCAGCTTCCACCACACATCCCCCTGCCATACTGCCAATGATAGTAACAACACAAGTACTAACCTTCACACCTTCACACTTGTATAAGTGTGACAATTCGGACCATTTCAAAGCTTTAAGGATGGCTTGGGGGCAGGTAATAGTCTTTTTAATGTATATTGAACTAGTAATTAACTGTTGTGGTCATCTCTAAATGAGTCTTTTTTAATGTATGTTGAACTAATAATTAACTATTGTTGTGGTCATCTCTAAATTATCCAGACATCGCCACCTTGTGGCAGACTGTCACAAGCTCGGGTGTTGACAATTAAGTGCCGGTGCCGAGCACTGGAAACCACTGGCTCAAATTAAGCACTGGAGATACCGAAAGTAATCACTCATTCAGACTCTAGTTTCTCCCCTCAATGTTAATGGGGAACTAGTAACGTGTAGCTGCTGCCATGCTAAAGCATGAGGCTTCCATCTTTAAATAGCTCCTCTATGGTCTCTGAAGGAAAGGTACAACAACAAGAATGCAGGATGGTCCAGTAGAGGCTGAGTACTGACTTTTTTTCATACAGCTGGCCAGCCAAAAACGTTCAAATTCAAAAAGGAAAGCTGATTGCCTTATTTACAAACATAGAGGGAAATATAGACATGTAAAGGGATTCATGGGACCTGCTAGGAATGAAAGGATGCAGGGGAGAATAAAAGATGTAGAAATATCAGAAGTACTGTCTTAAAAGTAAAATCAATAGTTAATTTGCAGGTAGCTTAAAGACAGAGATTTGGAGTCACGACAGGTGAGGACATTTACATGACAGGCATACAGATCCTTTGATATGAAGTCCTTCAAGAGCCACAAAACAGCCCACAGATCACATCGGGCACTGGTGTCTGTTCGTCCTCATTCACAGAAAGGGAAATTGTTGATTCCAGTTTTGGTCTGACGGATGAGCTGAGGTCTATAGTCTGTTGGATGATTAGGTCTCCAGTAGCTTCTATGTGAGTCAGCTCTGGGTTAGAGTGCAGTTAGGATGCAGCCGAGCAATGCAATATGTGTCCTCTTCTGGTAGCCTTCACTGCTGCCCAGAGCATTTGTTTCCAGGAGACTTAGCCCTTAGTTTCATGTATTTATGACTGGATGTGGCCCTCAAGTATTTTCTTGTCCTGAGGGCCTTGCCTTTGATGGCCTCTATGCAGCAGAGTGTGCCCAGGGAAGTAACATACCCTAAATCTAATCCCAATAGCACCAGTGAATGACCTGTTATTCCTGCCTCAAGGATGGCACAGAAGATGACATCTCTAAATTGGGGACTCTCAACTGGGAAACAGGCAGTCCTCGAGGGCATGCCATGTGTCCAAGATAGAAAGGTATACCACTCGTTGAATGTAATGGCATTTGGTTTCTCCAATGATTGGCATATTTGATTTACTAATGAGTCCCTAGTTCAGTGCACTGTGTTTGCCCAGGGCCGGTAAATCAAATGCTCCTGGGTATCCCTTGGCTTAGGACTACGCTACGCTTGCGTAGTTTGGGCAACTACGCGCTACGCGAATTGCACATAGCACAGTGCAAAAACGCGTAGCGGGCATTTTTTGCTTGCTCGCGGTCTTCAACGTCAACTTGGTGAACGCGAGCGAGCAAAATGACATCCCGGAGAGAATTTTTCCTCGTTCGCGATCAGCAGCATCAAGTTGCTGATCGCGAGCATGGAAAATTAACCTCCTGGCAAGATTTTCAACGCGGGGAGGTCAGGTTTCTCATTGCGAGTGGTTGCGGATGCTCGCGACCGCTCGCGATGAGAAACTACCAGTCCGCGTTGAAAAAACTTCCGCTCGAGTAAAAATCTACTCGAGCGGCAGAAAACGACCGCTTGCACTGTGCAAGATGCCGTTTGCAATGATTGCACAGTCCAGACAAGCATCTGGCACTGTGCAATCAGTGCGAACAGCATTTACTACGCAGCTTGCGTGGCTACACGTAGTGCAAAGTGCACTTTGCGTAGCTACGCGTAGCGCTACTACGCAAACTACGCCCAGGGTTACTTCTGGGGCCCTGCAACACCGATTGTGCCACCCACAGGAGAAGCCCTGCAAACCTGTCTCAGGCCTGCAACTGCAGAGCCTGTGTGTGCAGTTTTAAACTGCCATTTCGACCTGGAAAATTCACCCACTTGCCAGACCCAAACCTTCCCCTTTATTAAATGTAAGGCACCCCTAACGTAGGCCCTAGGTATCCCCATGGGCAGGGTGCAGTGCATTTGAAAGATAGGATATGTACTTGTGAGTTTTACATATCCTGGGAGTGAAAAACTGCTACATTTATTTTTTACTACAGCAAGACCTATTAGTCCAATAGCTTAGCATTGAAGCTGCCGTGCAACATCTTATAAGTCTATCTTCCGATTGGGAGCAGATCAAAAATTGGAGTTTGGTATCTCTGGACTCAAAATTTAAAAACAGATCTTTTAGTGAAGTTGGTTTTTAAATTGCACGTCTGAAAATCCCACTTTAAAAACTAGGCATTTTCTTACTTAATGACTCTGTGCTGCTACCTGTTCCTAGAATACATGCCTGGGTCAGGGTGACAGCTGGCCTGTGTGAATTCACTCTATACAGTCACACGCAAAAGGAGCTGAGGTGTGCCCTGCATATCCTGATGGCCCATCACCATTCTTACAAGAAGTAAAATGCACAGCAAAGGTTTATGAATCCAAAGCAGGTTTATTGCAGTTCAGAAGTAACAACCCCATCCAGCATCAACACCCTGCAACGGCGAACTGACCAGTTGCTTACATTCTACCCTACATCACCATGTTCCACAGGTTCCATATTCCAACTCTGGTAACCTAGGAACTGTGGGCCAAGTGCATACTAAGATAAGAACACTACATCATCTCTCCCTTAACAACATAAAAAGAACTTTGGAAAGGGGTTATATACAAGGGAGCAGTGGTGATCTCTACACATAATAATGGAGTCTGGCAGGGCGCTGCACGAGCCTGCAAGGTCTGACATTACCTTGTTGTGGAACCACCTCAGATTCCACCAACCCTTCTGTAGGTTGGCACTTGGCTACTCTGTTTAAATTCCATATCTTCTGATTACTAATCTTCACAGCATTTTTGAAAATCGTTATCACTTTGAAAGGAGCACTAAATTTTGAGCCAGACTTACCCAAATGAGGAGATCTTATTTTAACCCAGTCTCCTACAGAGACAGATGTCTGTTTGACTGCCCTCCTTTCATCAAACCATTTCTTCCTCTTCTCTTTAATCACAGTCTCTCTTTCTCTCCAGCCCGTCACACCACCAGCATTCTCATCAACCCACAGTCTCTTAGATGAGACCCATGAGGAACAAACTTCCATATTGGCCACTCTCTTCTTGAACAAACGAAAAGGTGAGACACCTGTGGAGGAGTGTGGAGTGAATCTGTACTCCCTGACCTTTTTCGTCAAGGCTACCTCCCAGTCAGAGCTATTGACAAGAGCTTGTTGAATGGCTTCCTTCAGCACCTTTACAAATCTCTTGACAATGCCATTGGTCTCGAGATGGTAAAGCGCAGCCCACTTATGTTTGATACCTCTAGTGATCAAGTAATCTTCAACTACAGCCGAGGTAAATTGTACGCCATTATCCGAAAGCAATGTCAGGGGAAATCCTTCCCTTTCAAACAAACTATCCAAAAACTCAATCACAACAGAAGATTCAATGGCGCTTACTACTTTAATCTCCGGCCAGTGGGAGTACATGTCCAAGCAAACAAGAACGTACAAGTCACTTGAGTTTATCTTGATAGGACCTAAAATATCGATAGCAATGTCTGACCAAGGCCCACTAGACTGCTCTCTCACAACCATGGGTTGGGTTCTACATTTCAAAACTTTATCACTGCACGCACAGTCCGTGCAACTCCTGACCTCTCTCTCAATCCAGACATCCATGGCCGGCCACCAATATGCCTCTCTCAGTCTCCCCTTGGTTTTAACAATCCCCATATGGCTGGCATGAACGTTCTTCAGTAATCTATCCCACAAGGTGCGAGATGGAATTAATCTGCTGCCCACAAAAGAAGACCATCCACTACAGATAAATCATCCTTAACCTGCCAAAAACCAACCAATTCTTCGTTACAATCTTTTTTATCACACCAACCATTGGAAAGCATTCCAATCCCTTTTTGTAAAAGTTCATCCTCCACCAAAGCTTTCCTCCAATCATCCTCATATACAATCCCATCACTTAATACACAGACATCAACGTCTTCTTCGAATTCTTCACCTCCAAACTGATCACACTCAACAGATTCTTCATGTTCATTACCCAGTCTGGACAAACAATCTGCAAGCGTGTTGGAAACACCTGACAAATAAGTGACAACAAAATTAAACTCCTGTAAACCAACCACCCACTTGCGTATGCGATGAGAAACAAAATCAATTCCTTTCTTTGTAAAAACGTATTTCAACTGCTTGTGATCCATTAGGACTTCAAATCTGCTACCCCAAAGACACTTTTGTAACTTGCGAATAGCCCAATAGATGTCCCGAGCTTCTCTTTCTACAACGGAGTAATTATACTCTGCTCCTCTCAACGGTCTGGGCATGAACAACACCATTTTCTCAATTCCTTCCGATTTCTGAAATAGAACCACCCCCAAACCTTTTGAGCTTGCATCCGTCATCAAGTAAGAATCCTTTTTGGGATCAAAGCTACCAAGATCTTGTGCATGATTTAGACAGTCCTTCAGATTTTGAAATTCTTCATCACAAACCTTCGACCACATAAATTCAGCACCTTTTTTTAAGAGATCTCGTAAACGGGTGGTGACCCCAGCAATATTTAGCACAAACTTGTGATAGAACTCAGCCATACCCAAGAACTTTACAAGTTCATCTTTACTTTGGGGAGCTCTGAGTTTGCAAATAGTGTCAACCAAAGTAGGCTTAGGCTTAATTCCATTTACAGAGACTAGGTGGCCCAAATATTCAATTTCAGCCACATCACATTTGCATTTGTCAGCCCGTAAGGTTAGACCAGCGTCACATAACCTCCTCAACATTGTCCTTAGCCTAGCATCATGTTCTTCAGAATTCACCCAAAACACAAGAACATCGTCCTGGTAAATCTTGATGCCATTCACACCCTTCAAAACACGTTCCATGACCCTTTGGAATACTGAGGCTGCAGAAATGAGGCCAAAGGGCATTCTCAAAAATTTGAACGTGCCATAACGTGTGACAAATGCTGTTAGAGTTTGAGAGTAGGCGTGTAATCTGACCTGATGGTAAGCCAAAGATAGGTCGAGAGATGAGAAATGCTTCCCTCCACCAAGGGAGCACAACATCTCATTGATATTGGGCAATGGATAGTGATCCACTACCACCGCCTTGTTAAGCTCCCTTAGATCCACACAAAGCCTGGCCTCCCCATTGGCCTTCCTGGCCATAACAAAGGGAGAAAGCCATTCTGTTGCTTCGACTTCCTCTATAAAACCATTGGCCATGAGCTTGTCAAGTTCAGCCTTCATGTTCTCCTTTGCCACAATAGGAACATTGCGAACTTTAGCCACTTCAGGTAGAGAACCAGGCTTGATTTTAATTTGGTGCATGTAGTTCTTAAGACACCCCAATTTATTATCAAAGACTTCAGGGAACTCCTTAACCCAATTCTTACATCCAGCAGTACCTTGAGAGACAGAAGGTATATCTTTTAGGCACACAGAGGGATTCTGATTCGGGTCTAGGAAAACATGCAAATCGCGTTGGTGAAACCAGCTGATAAGCGAATCACCTTTCATAGAAATATACATTTTCCCGGGGACAATCCTTCCTTTATAATCTATCGTTCCCCAGAACCATCCTAGAAGATCAATGATTTCCCCACTGTAGCCTCTTGGTCTTATGTCTGGTCTCTTTAGTGTGACCTTGCCCAACAAATATTGATCAAAGAATTTCTAAGGAATTAATGTCACCTTTGCCCTAGAATCAAATAACATTTTTATAGGAGCGTCGTTGATTAAAACAACATCAGTGGGCCCCCCCAGACCCTTTAATTTGACAGACATCAAATTCCTAAACCTTATCCTCAAACATGTATACCTCTCTAACTTTCTTTTGGTCCCTCCCAGATCTACAACACCTAGTGAAATGGCCTTTACGACCACATGTGTTACAGACTGCTTTCCAGCCAGGGCAGTCTTTGAAATTTCCTGCATGCACCATGTTTCCACATCTGAAACACTTAATCTGGGAACTCTTAGAGCTGGAAGATTGAAAGTCACCCCTAGAAGATTGGAAATTCTTTGAAGTAGTAGGTTTAGTGTCCGACTTAGATTGTAACTTGCTTTTTTACAATATCATATTTATTCTTGTCCTTTTCTTTGTCTGTTTTCAACACTGAACTCTGCCCTTTATCAATATGAGATTCTTTTTGAATAGTTTCAAGACAGACCTTAGAATGTTCATAGGTTTTGGCAATGGTTACCACTTCATGCAGAGATGGATCATCCTTTTGCCACAAGTTGTCTCTAGCCTTTTCAATACTACATCCTAACATCATCTGGTCTCTGAGTCGCTCTTCTAGTGAAGCACCAAAGTTGCACATTGATGCCAACTTACGTAACTCAGTTATGTATTGTTCAACAGTTTCTTCACGCCTTTGCATGCGTCTGCCGAAGTGATATCTTTCACGAACAGTGCTCACTTTGGGCAAATAGTGTAAATCAAGCTTCTTTATAGAGATTTCAAATTCGTTGAGATTTGTTGAATCAGTGTCTGAGAGGTCGGGAAGAGGCTCAAACACTTCCTGCCCTTCAGGCCCCAAAGAGTGCATTAAAAGAGAGGTTTTCCTTTCAGCACTGAGGGATGTGCCACACACTCGAGCATAATGATTAAAAACTTTCTTCCACTTAAACCAAGGTATAGTGGGCTCACCAGGTGATGACAAAAAGAATATTGGGGCTGGTACGTTCTGCATAATTAACAAGTTAAAGTAAGTATAGTTAACAGTATGACTGAGGTTAAAATAAAGCTTGTGCAACACTATAGGAATTCACCAGAAAATTAGCACAGAAAGAAATAAAACAGCAAGAATTTCACCTTCTGAGAAATAATTTAAGACTCTTAAAAACTGAAACGAGTAGAGGTCCTTGATACACAATGTCAATGTTACCAGCTGTGCGTATCAGCGGAGATGAAGATCCGATGAAATCAGCTGTGCGCATCAGCATGAGTGCGCATAAAGTTGCAGAACAGTTGAATTAATGCAGGTTAGCTGTGCCCATAAGCGAAGGGTAGCCAAAGACCTCAATGTAATGTCAGCTGTGCGTATCAGCGTGAGTGCGAATATTGTTGCAAAAGAGATGAGTTAATGCGGGTTAGCTGTGCGCATCAGCGAAGAGAAGCCAAAGACCTCAGCGTAATGAAGAAAGCTGTGCACAAAGTTGAATGTGCTGTGATAATACTTCGTTAAAGCAAGTTAACTGTGCGCATCAGCAAAGATGAGACAAAAATGCCGGCTTATAAGCTGTGCACTTTGTTGACATTGCTAGGGTAACACAGCGTGAGAAGGAAGATTAAGATGGCCGACGGTGATGAAACCACGCTAAGACGTTGCGTGCCCCGTCAGAGCAGGAAGCTTGATTACGCTTGCCTGGCCTTGTTCAGCACCATGGAAACCTTGTGGAATGCTGAAATGAAAGTTCTTTGCGTGCGCAGTGCGGGTGCACAGAGAATCTTGCAAAATATAAAGATGGCTTCGTGCGAGGAGCGCATGAAGAAAAGAAAAGAGTACATACGTCAGCTGGGTGCCCAACCCTGCTTACGTCAGATAGATGACCGGTCTCTCTCAAGCTAGGAGAAACACAAGTAGCTTCGAGATGAGTCTTGAAAGGACACCAGCAAAGATGAAATCGTGAGTCTAGATGGACATACGCTGACGATCAGGAGGCTCCTTTTTTCTGAGATCAAAGACGGTAGGTTTGATGTGTTGGGGTCTGTTCTGAGAGCGTCGGTTAAGTTCCAATCATCACCAAATGTAAGATCAGCTTCTTACAAGAAGTAGAAGGCACAGCAAAGGTTTATGAATCCAAAGCAGGTTTATTGCAGTCCAGAAGTAACGACCCCATCCAGCATCAACACCCTGCAACGGCCAACTGACCTGTTGCTTACATTCTACCCTACATCACCATGTTCCACAGGTTCCATATTCCAACTCTGGTAACCTAGGAACTGTGGGTCAAGTGCATACTAAGATAAGAACACTACACACATCTTTAAGTGAAGTTGTTTTTTAAATTGCAGGTCTGAAAATGTCACTTTAAAAAGTAGGCATTTTATTACTTAATGATTCTGTGCCGCTACCTGTTCCTAGAATACATGCCTGGGTCAGGGTGACAGCTGGGCTTTGTGAATTCACTCTATACAGCAAAGGGACCTGAGATGTGCCCTGCATATCCTGATGGCCCATCACCATGCTGATGAGCCCTCCTGAGCTAAAGTGGTGGGAGCAGCTGACACTTGCACCTGAATAGGGCTGTGCCTGTCCCCACACAAAGAGATGCATACCCCCCTGAAGTGTGTCTTGAGCCAGGGAAGGCTCTATAAAGATCTTTCCTTGACGTTTTCCTACTTCAAAGGCTAAAATGGGTTGTTGTACTGGGCCTCTGACACCATATACTCAGAACACCTCTGGACTGAGGACATTCTCCCAGGAAGAAGAGCTGTTGTACTGCCAGGAGGGACTGCCACTTTGCTGTTTGATTTGCTATGTTGGCCTGCTGCCTGCTGTTTTTACCTGGGAGTGAGAAGTCTGGACTTTACTCTCTGCTTCTAGCTTTCTAAGGTTCTCCAAGGGCTTGACTGAGCTTTCCTCCTGTTGCTGAGGTCTCAGGGACATCAAAGACTTCACCTGCATCTTGCTACCAGCACCTGGGCTCCTCTGCAGTGAGTCATGTCCTGAAAGTTGTGCCAAATCTGTCCTGGGAGGTGAATTTTGGTGCTGCAATCAAGAAACCAACGCATCGACTCCAAGCATCAGCTCGGAACCGGTGCATTCCTGTGACATCGCCGCCTCGCTGCTGCCTGCACCAAAGCTGTGGACACCGCTTGCTGAGTGCATGACGCCCTGAACTTGACTTTCAACGCAACTCTGACTTTGCTTATGCAGCACCACCGAAGAACCGCCGCGGCGTGTCTCAAGCACTGATTCGCCGAAGTCCATGATGTACCACACCGACACAGCCCCGGCACTGCATGACTTTTGCTCAATGCATCACCTTCAACCCAGCGGTTTGACACTGACGCTAAAGAATCGATGCAGCACGCTTTCGATATCGACACATTATCAACACCGCATTGCCTTCATGAACTGAAGCTCGCTCACTCAAACGACACATCACCTCCTCTGCGCAACGCATTGTCCCCGAACGGGAAAGCTCAACAACTCTGCACTGCCTTAAGGAACCGACGTATCACCTGCATTCGCGACACCTCATCTCCTGTGTGCCGTGCATTGTCTTTGATTTCCAATCCATCAATGGAACTGTAAGGGGTTCTGTATGATTCCTGTATGGGTGCATACCTCTGCTGCCAAGTAGAGACAACATTTCTGACAGGGATTCTAGGTCTATTAGCTTGGGTCTGTGAATGAGGGCAATACCTGTGCCACTGGTATTGAGGTAGCGAAGTACACATTTTCTTTTGATGATGGCACAGGCCATTGCAAATGATTAACATTAATAATTTAGGGACAATACTCCTAATATCTACGTAAAATAAAGGTGAGGTAATTGTGCTGTGGGTGTAGCACCATGGTATAGCTAGCATATTGCTAGCGTTGGTAAAGTACAATCAAATGCAGTAATATCTCGCAGGGGTATGCTGTGACTGGGTTTCTGCATTTACTCATTTCAAAGGGGTTGTGAGGCATGCCAATGAAAGGGAGTTTATGAAAAAAGGGATTTGGCTCATCCTGGGTATTATGTACCTCCGCTACACACAAAGTAGGGGCGCTTGAGAAGGGTAGGGGAGTTGCATATCAGATCTGGTGGAAGGGGCAATAAACACACAGGGACCCCCTGGACCAGACCCTGTGCCTTGTGCTGTGGAACTCTGGTGCAGTCACTGCTTACAGGATTGATCTGCCCATTAGTATCTAAGAAGTACACACATGTCCCACGTTTTAGATAAAGAAATATGATCCATAAGTGTTACTGTATATTAATACCTTTAATGCCTACTCACTTGTATCCCATTGCTGAATGTTGCCTGTTGTCCTGCTTTGTGGTGGGCTCTTCTAAGCAGCTGTTCCATTTTACCAAATATTACCAAGAGCTTTCTCTATAAGTGGTTGCTTTGCTTGTTTCTAAGATAAATGTTTTCATATACACAGCAACCACAGACATGTGACTAGTTGGAACCTTTTAAAACTACTCTTAACACTTGATTCAAATCACCTATAAAACTAGGTGAGTGCTTAGTATACACACACAATAATACACGTATGTGGACATATACACACAGGACTGACGCAGTATAGATTTTAACTCACATGGTGTCTCCATTTGTTGTTCTGAGGAAGACCCTGAACTGATGATCAATTGTCGCATTGAATTATTCGGGTTGAAACATCGACAAAATACTCATCTGTAGCACATTTGGAGGGCTGGCATATAATGAATGGACTCATGAAAGGAATTAGTCCAGACAATTAATCAATAATTTTTCTATATTTTTTGTTCATGCACATTTTTCTTTGCACAAGCACTTGGTAAGATGTTCTCTTGGCAGGGACTGGAAAGCCTGCTGAGGAATATCACCTCCTCCCCGACCTTCCATTTGGAAGGTCTGTTCGATCCGGGGAAAGAAGTGGGTGACAACTACACCTCTTTTTGTCTACACATTAAGAACCATCTTGATCGGATCGCTCCACAGAAAAGGCTCAGAAGAGATGGCAAACTCTCTGCATCATGGTACAATGCTGCCCTGAAAAAGCTAAAACTGGGATGTAGACAGGCTGAGCGTAAATGGAGTCAGGGATATTCGGATGTAGATAAAATTCGCTGGAAAGCGAGAATTTCGAGTTATAAAGAAAGTATTGATGCTGCAAAAGCTGAGTACTTTTCCGAGATAATATTGAAAGCTCCAAACAGCTCTAAGAGCATTTTTAATATTCTGAATGATATTGCCAATCCAACATGTACAAAAAATACGGTCCTTCCCACACAAGAACTCTGCGATAGCTTGGCTGTCTTTTTTAATGAAAAGATTGGTAAAATTATAGAAGGGCTGGAAGAAAACAACAGGTCGGCTAAGACCGACGGTCCCACACAGGAAAAACAGGTGGAAACAAGAGTGTTAGCTAGAGTCCCGGATGTGATCCCCGTTTTGGATAATTTTGATGCCCTCTCTATAGAGGTGTTTGAGCAACTCGCCATGGGGGTTTCCTCCGGCTCACCCTTAGACCCTTTTGCACACAAGGTCTGGAAAGCGTTCAATTCTGAACTGTTTCCTCCACTCAGACAGTTGTGTAATCAATCCCTGTCTAGTGGGATGGTCCCTCCCTGCTGGAAACAAGCAGTTGTCTCCCCCCTTCTGAAGAAGCCCTCACTCAACCCGGAGTGCCTTAAAAACTATAGACCTCTCTCACTCCTCCCTTACCCAGTCAAAATTCTCGAGCGCTATGTGAGCCGAGTACTTTCCCAGTTCCTCGAAGCAAACAACCTTCTGGACCTAGGTCCAGTTTGGTTTCCGCCCAGGGCATGGGACGGAGACTGCCCTCTTGACCGTGTTGGATGATCTTCGTCTGCGTGCAGACAAGGGTCATCATGCCATCCTGATCCTATTAGATCTGTCTGCCGCATTCGACACGGTCAATCATAGGGTCCTCCTGGAGCGGCTGAATGAAGCGGGGGTGACCGGTCTGGCTTTGAAATGGTTCCAGTCATATCTTTTGGATAGAAGCCAGGCCGTAGCTCTCCCCCCCTTTCAGTCCAAATTCACCAAAAGTCAGCATGGTGTACCGCAGGGGTCTGCAATAAGCCCCATCCTGTTCAATGTTTACATGCGTCCCCTGGTGGATATTATAAAATCCTATGGCATAGGTTTAGTAAACTATGCAGACGACACCCAGTTGATTGTATCACTGGAAGGTGAGCAGTCGTCCTCCCTTGAGAATTTTCACGCATGTATGCAGAATGTGGCTTGTTGGTTAAGATCTAACTCACTGCAATTCAATGCAGACAAAACTGAAATTCTCTGCACCCTGGGTGGGAAAGTCTCTCCTTCCCTCCCGGTCAACTTCTGGCCTCTTCCCGCAGATCCTCCACTACAACCTGTTGGGGCAATCCGTAACTTGGGAGTCATATTTAATGACAAGCTGTCCTTGGAATCACATGTCAACAAGACTCTGGGGACCTGTTTCTCTCTTGCAAGAACCTTGAGGAAGATTCTCCCTCTGTTACCGGCTCATGTGCGTCCCCTGATAGTTAGGAGTGTGATCCTGAGCAGATTGGACTATTGTAACTCACTGCTGCTGGAATCCCCTCGATTTCTGATTGGGAAATTGCAGCGAGTTGAGAATATGGCAGCTAAGCTGGACCTGATGCGCCCTCGTCACTCTTCCTCCACTCAGGCCCTTGCGGAGCTACATTGGCTCCCCATAACACAGAGGATTTATTTTAAGTCCCTCTGTGTTGTGTTTAAGGCACTGCATGGCATGGGTCCCCTACCTTTGCAGACTAAATTTCGCTGGTACATACCCTCTCGTTGCCTTCGTTCCTCCACGGCCTGCCGGGTGGGAGTACCTCGAATTAGAAGAACTAGGTTTGGGGGACAAGCTTTTAGTGTCGCAGCTGCGAGACTATGGAATGCTCTGCCCCTGGAGTTGCGCCAGATTAAAGACCTTATGGTCTTTCGTAAACAACTCAAGACCTGGCTTTTTCCAAAAATGTAATACTCCTCCATCTGAGTTCTTAATTCTTTCCCCTGAGGTTGCACCAGCTGAGTGACCTCAGGGCCTCTCGTTTACTTTTAACTTGGCTCCTTCCTAATAATTTAATACCTCTATATATGTCCCTAATTCCCTGTTATTCCCTCTTTCAGCGCCAGGATGCTCGTTGAGTTGCAGTGCTCTTTACACATTTCTATTACATTACATTACATTACATTATATACTGCACATGGAACCCCTCGTCAAGTTATGCTGTTTCTCTAGTGAAAGTAACTATTTTGAGGCAATATATCTTTTATAAATGAAACAGCTTTTAGTTATTTATGTGTATTTGTGTATCTCTATGAGAACCATGTTAGACTGATAAGTGGATCTTTGACTATAGACTCCTCTAAACTGGTAAACATTGAAAATAGATCCAACAGAAACACACTTTTAGCTATATATCTTTATCAACCCAGGTTCTGAGGAACACAGGTTGACCCCCATATGTTGTTGCTGATTCCTGAAGAAGGCAGAGGTTGTGGGTGTCCAGCACCACCTGGGTGTTGTTATATGGACATCCGGGCCCTCCAGGTGCTGGTTTCATGAGTTCACATAGGAGTATGGCTACAGCAGTGGTGTTAATCACCTGCTGTCACTATGTTAGGTCAAGACCTCCATTGGTGTGCAACGGTGTCTGGTGTTTTTACCTAAGTACCTACGGCTCTCCATGGGTAGTGTTAGGCTTTGCAGTCTGACTGTGGGCTCTGATCAGGCACAATCAGACTTGCCTTAGATCAGGGGAATTTAGCTATGCTGATTCTCCTTGATCTATCAACTGCATTTGATACCATTTCTCAATCAATTTTTTTTAAAAAATTTAGAAAGCTTTATTGAACAAGAAGAGAGGACTTGGTACAGAAATAAAATTATACTAAGAATAAAGTATAAATCCATCTAGTGAAAAATAAAACTACTTATACAGGAATAAGAGAAAAATCTATTACAGCATAAATGACTAGATGACAACCACTATAAAGGGAAAACATAATCACAGAGTTCCATAATTAAAATAGCAGTTTTTGATTTAGCCTTTTTTGGGGTGAGAAAAACATAAAAGGGGAAGAAAGAGAAAGAAGAAAGAAAGAAAAGGAGAGAGAAAAAAGAAGAGAGAGGAGAGAAGGAAAAAAAAGAGAATAGAAAAAGAACATCATCAATTATATACTGTAAAAATTAGTAAAACTTTCTAGTGACACATAATATACAGAATACAGAAACGCAGTACAGAAGCAGGAATCCTAGAATATGCAAACATATATGTAGGAATAAGCAAAGTATTTCATGGCGGTTGAAAAACAAAATTACTGGCATTGGCATGTAGTGCAGAGGAAGAAACATAGTTAGTGAGAGGGGACCGAAAGGCCTCTTTACGGTTAAGATGCTGAGATGTGGTTACAAAGGCTCTATCTAGCCTATGATGCTGACACAATAAAATCCACCAAGCTAAGAAGGAGACTTTAGAGGCGTCTTTCCTATTCGAGGTTATGACCTGAAAGGCAATAGCAATGGCTATATCTATAAGAGAGCCAAGTTTTCATACACCCACCCAACGTGTGGAAGAACTACCCCCAAAAATTGAAATGATATCGAAGGGAAAATTAATAGAACAAATTGAGGCAATAGACTTGCAAACTTTTGTCCAAAAAATGGAAATGCTAGGGCAAAGGAAAAAGGAATGTAAAAAAGTACCAGGAGTGTTTTGGCACAACCAGCAGTTAGGAGACAGGGAAGGATTGAATTTGGATATAGCCCAAAGAGGTTAAAAAAAGTCTCTGATAAAAATAAAAAAGTGTTTGAGTGATACTAGCATTGCATGAAGTATGATGTATCCGGGCCCAGACGGAGTCCCATGTATGTGTGGGAAAGGTGTGTTGCAGATCTGTTTCCCATAAAAGTTCAATTTTACTTTTGGGACGGGGAGATAAGGGGAAAAAAAGGAATTTATCGATGGGAGAAGCTCTAGCATCAGGGGGGAAAGATAGCGATCGAGTAGACGAATCAGAAACAGAAGAAGAGATATTAGATAGAAGAGAAAGCTGCTGGGTTACAGACAGTCTCAGAGTCTCAAATTTTGAAAGAGATGTAACCGGTAAGTTGTATTTAGACTGAAGTTCCTAGAAAGATAGGAACTGCTCATTTTGCAATAAATGTCGGACATGTAACACATCTTTGATAATCCAGTCATTCCAGTAAATAATACGGTTGGAAAGTTTAATAGATTTATTGTGCCAAATAGAAGAGTCTAGAAATAACTGAAGCGAAGAGCATGATTTACTACGAATCGGATAAAGAATAGAAATAAGGTATGAAATAGTAGGGGGTTGAAAAGAGCGAGGAGGATGAACAAAGTTATCTAGTGAGGAGAAGGGGATAGGATAAATAATTGATTCCTCTAATTTATGCCATACTGACACAGGAGGATTGTCAATTGAAGAGAAATAGGGCATGATTTGACAAAGTAAAAATGCGGAGTGATATTGGCGAAAATTGGGAAAATTGACTCCACCTCTGTCTTTAGGAGTGGAAAGAGTGGAAAGAGAAATACGAGCTTTCCGATTGTTCCAAAGGAATTTGCTCATTATACTATTAAGGTTTTTGAAGAATTTCAAGGGGAGTTGTATCAGTAACATAGAGTGATAAAAGTTAATCACCGGGAACAACATAATTTTAGATGTATCCAACCTAACCCACCAAGAAGAGAATAAAGGGGACCACTTCTCCGCCATGACGGAAATTTTAGATAAAACGTCATCCAAGTTCAACTGAACAGTTTTAGCTATGGATGCTAATGGGCTTATTTACAAGGCCCTTGCACCACTTTTGCGTCCTTTTTAACATGGGAAAAGTGACGCAAAAGTGGCGCGAGGGACTTGTAAATCTGCCCCTGAGTATTTTAACCCTAGACAGGCGATGCAATTAGTGTTCCATTTAAAGTCCATCCCCTCAAACATACTTCTGTGGCAATATTTATTGAGCTGAAGAATCTCAGATTTAGAAAATTTTACCTTATATTCAGAGATAGCAGCGTAAGAAGACAGAAGATCAACAAAAGTGGGCAGAGAAGTAGAAGGGTTAGATATATATAAAAGAATGTCATCTGCATAAGCAGTAAACTTTATTTCAATACAATTATGAGTAAAGCAAAGGAAAGTAGAAGAATTTCTGAGAGAATGAAAGAAAGGTTCAAGCGACAGAATAAAAAGCAAAGGAGGCAATGGGCAACCTTGACGAGTACCTCGTTGAAGAGTAAAATAAGAAGATTGAGAGCCATTAACAAAAACCGAAGTGGTGGGCGAAGAATACAACAAATTAATAAGAGATAGAATAGCAGGACCAAATCCATGCCACTTAAGGGCACGCAAAATAAAAAGCCAGTGAACATGGTCAAAAGCTTTCTACGCATCCAGAGTGATAGCAGGGAGAGGGGTAGAGCTCTTGGAAGCAAGATGAATAATGTTTTAAAAAGTTCTGGAGATGTCTGCAATGGTTCTACCATTAACGAAACCTGTTTGTTCATATCCGATTAAATCAGGAATTACCTTATTGATTCGAAGAGCAAGGACTTTAGCAAAAAACTTACAATCTAGATTGATCAAAGAAATAGGACGATAGTTAGCACAAGAAGAGGGATCCTTACCTTTCTTGGGAATTAAACATATCATTGCCTCCAGAAAGGAGCCACGGGCTTCCTTACAAGACAAGAAGTATTGAAAAAGAGATAAAAGATGAGGGAGTAAAAACTGGGAAAAACAAGAATAAAATTCAGCAGTAAAGCCGTCTGGACCAGGAGATTTGTCCTTTCGTAACAAGAGTAGAGCGGACTTGAGTTCAGAGAGAGTGAGGTCTTCTTCTAAAATTGAGCAGTCGGGAAGTTCAGAGGAGCGCGGAGGAAGAGTTTCAAATAAAGAGTCCAGTTCCGCCTCAGAGGGGGAGGATTCAAGCTCATCTGGGACAGTTCCTTCTTCAGGACTGAGATCATCTCCCTCAAGAGACTGATCTGCTTTCTGAGTCGGGGGGAAGACACTGCCTTACCCCTACTGCTCTTTTTCTTGGAAGGCGCCGGTCCATTTTTCCAGGATCCAGGGCCTGTTCAGTGTTAGACATTTTTGCCTGTGACCTGGTCATAGCAAACACATCTGCAGGGATTCCCAACATTTCTGCATGAGTCCTGAGCTCCACTTCAGCCCAAGCTGAAGTTTCTAAATCATTGCCCAACAAGCATTCAACAGGGAGGTCTGCACTTACCACAACCTTCTTAGGGCCAGTTACCCCTCCCCAGGTGAAATTAACAACTGCCAAGGAATGGTCTGTCCTGACATTGCTAGAATTGGTCACTTGGTACATTTCACCAAGTATGATTTGCTCAGGAGTCACAAGATCTTTTGTTACCATTGTGACTCTTGCTCCTGTGTCCCTGAAAGCTAAGGCCTCTTTTCCATTTGTCAAAGGCTGCTGTCTGTATTTGCCCAGATTACTGCCTCCATCACAGATCAGTACAGCCTGAGTAGGAACTCTGACTAGGCCAGAGTCCATCTCAGATCCCAGGGTTAACCCTACTACACCCTTAATTTCTGAGTACTACCACTTGGAGCTGAACTATTGGGAACAGTTGCCTTAGGGGCAATGGTGGCTGGAGTTGAGTCATTGGACTTGGTACAATCACTTGTCCACTGGGTCTTCTGTTTACAGATTTGACACCATGGTTTCTTCTTGCCTTTTCCCTTGTTGGATTGTGACTCCCCACCAGATGCAGATTTTTGGGGCCCTTGAGAATACTTCTGGTCTTTACCCTTCTCCCCACCCTTATCAGAGTTTTTAGAATCCTGCTTCTTGGAGTCACCACCTTGGTTCTGAACCTTCTGCCTCATCCTGGTTCTGACCCATTTGTCTGCCTTCTGGCCCAATTCTTGGGGAGAGGTCAGATCAGAGTCCACCAGGTACTGATGCAACAACTGATTTTGAAAATTATTAAGGATCTGCTCCCTCATAATTAAATTGTACAATCCTTTAAAATCACACTCTTTACTGCCAAGTAACCAGTCTTCCAGAGCCTTAGTAACACAATCTACAAAGTCAACCCAGTCTTGAGTCTGTGCCTTTTGGGGTCTCTGAACTTAATCCTGTATTGTTCAGCGGTTAAGCTAAACCCATCAATCAGAGCACTCTTCAAGACTGTATAATTATTAGCATGGCTTGGCAGTTCGGGCTGGACTGTTCCCATGAGGCACAGGGTCAGACTGATTTGCATATGGCCATGTCTGAACTGGGGTGGCAGAGTGGGCTAAAGAACGGTGATGGATTAAACCCAGATCAGTTGACTGGGGGTGAGTGCTTGCAATGTTCAACACTCCGTCCATCATTTCCTTTGGTTTTGCCTAATTATTAGCATCCTCTTCTCTAACTGTGAGGAGCTTGTCTCTACCTTTGTCTGCAAAGGAGAGCCACAAGATTGCTGCCAAGTGCTCCTGAGGGACCCTCTGTACTTTACAGGCCCACTCCAGTGCAGTTATCCATTTGTGTATGTCATCCCCATTCTGGTAGGGAGGGTCAATCTTGCTCAGGTTCCTATGGTCATGAGTATGTTCTCTACCTCTAGGGACACTGTTGCTGTCACCATGGGGCTCTAGCCCCAACTTTTCCGAAGCTTTCTGAAGCTCCAGGCATTCCCTATCTAAGGCCAATTGCCCTCTCTTGATTCTGAGCTTAGCTCTCTCAAAGTCAAGCAGTTGGCACTTCCTCTCATAAGAGGACTTCCTTCTATGAGAGGCAGTAGTTCTATGAGAAACAGAGGTCCCTACAGAAAGTACTAGAATGATTAAATTCCTGAGAAGGAGATCTGGGCCTTCTTGGTAAACTGTTAATCCTTCCAGGTGGGGTAAAGAGAGGGCCACTGAGGCCTTCTCCCTCACCTTCAGGAAGAATTGGATTGTCCAGGTTAGAATCGTCTTGATCCTCCTGGTCAGCATCAGAGTCTAGGTCCTGTATGTTTACACTTCCTGGCCTTTCATCTTCTGTACCCCCACTCAACCTGCCTGCCTCTTTAGACCCTGGGGTCTTTCTGAGGTCATCTAAAAGCAAAGCCTCTATGAGGCGTTGAGTTCTAGGGTTTTTCCCTGTCTTCAATTTCCTAGCAGTACACATACTCCTCAATTCTTGGAATGAGATATGGTCATACTTAGTTGCCAGAGGCCCAGTAGCTTCTGCCCTTGAAGACATACTAGTGTTGTGTGGTGTTGCACCTACCTAACCTAGTGGGAACTACTAAACTCTCTTGAGTTGGAGAACGGGTGTGCTAGACACTTGACTTAACCAACTCTAAGTTCAGTAGAACTTACTTTATTCTAGTCTTGTTTATATGTACCTATGTACCTATACTGGTTTTCAGTTAGTCACTCAATGAGATTATCTGGTAAAGCAATAGCAAGCTTGAATCCTAACCGCTGCACACCAATGTGAGAAGTTGGCCTGGTATATGCTGTCCACTAGTTATAGTGGGCATCTTGCACCAGTGATGATTAGTTTAAAGAAAACCTTTATTGAAAGCTATCCTATTGGTAGCTATGGAGAGCAGCCTTCAGGCTAAGTCTCGAAGGAATGTAAAGCGGCTTGGTTTACCGGATTATAGCCTCTTGATCAGCAAATGAAAGGAGAAGCACACAAGGTATATATATATATATATATATATATATATATATATATATATATATATATATATATATATATATATATATATCCACTTCTCTTGTTTTCGCTGCAAAGACCCGAGCCACTTGCAATGGCGGGCCACGGCCGGGCAGCGGCTCCCAAAATTCCAACGATATCGTTACGGTGCTTTCACAAGAACGATGCCATGGCCACACAATTCGTCTCAGCGTGTTTTTATTTTTACGATCTTATGTCACTCTACGCGTTTCGGAGATCACCTCCTTGTTCACGAGTAAGGGCGTACATACAACAGCTACATTTAAATTAATCATGTGACACCAACATAGTAAACAGTGAAGACAGATTCTTAAATGCATGGTTTTCGGAGCTAGGAAAACAGACTGATAAGTCGGAAAAAAGTAAAACTGTGCAGTGTTTTGTAAATAATTAATATTGTGTTGCTAAGGAGACTTATCACAGCATCAATCAAGAAATACATTTTTCTAGTAATAGCGATCAAAAATTCAATTTTAGACGCAAAATCTAAACCGAAAAATAGTAATTCCGTAATGCCCCAGTGGGCACACAGTTAGTCTTAAATCGGCGACTACCTCATCAGCAGTTACACATTGCAATTAGTCAAGCCCAAGTGGGCATTAGATAGTACTCATCAGTATTACCAAAACATAGAAGTAAAGGATTTGCACTAAATACTAAGACTATGTATTCTTGTTAGAAAATATTGCAGTCTTCCTTAGAAATGTCCGCACTATCTGCACTTGAAAGAGAATCACATCAGTCGTATCCAACTTTCTCTTAAACCACATTAGAGACCTGCAGACATAATCAAAATAAGGTGTAATTAAACAGTGGAAAAAATAACATATTGTTTACATAGCCAAATAATATTTTAAAAAAAGAAATCAGCATAAAACTAGTTTAAAAAGGATAGAGCAGTACATCTGTTTTTACATCGGGTTTCAACGGTTTCAGAAAATCATTACAATAATTAGCCCAGGTGAACAGCTAACCCTTCATCCCCATTGTGTCCTGCCGGTTGCATAGTATGGTATTTGATAATCATTCTCGACTCAAGTCTTCTTAGTTCTTGGATTCTATCACCCCCTCTCTCTCTTATAGGGATGCTGTCTAGGACACAGAAGGACAATTTAGAGCTGTTTTGATTATGGCAGGCTGTGAAGTGTCTAGCAATGGGGTATTGCTTGTCATTATTTTTGATGGCCCTCAGATGTTCCAATATGCGTTTTTTTGCCTTGTGGATAGTACTCCCTATGTAATATTTGTCACAGGGACATCTGAGGGCATAGACAGCATATTCCGTGTTACACGTAAAGTGTCTCAGAATTTTAAAGGGTTTCATCTCCTGAGATAATAGTACTTCCTTACAATTCTTGCTGTATTTGCAGGCTTTACATTTTCCACAGGTATAAAACCCTTGTATTGTGCTTGTTTTAGTGTTAGTGGTTAATAAAGTTCTGCAGACAGTATCTTTTAATGACCTTGATTTTCGGTAAGTAATCTGGGGAAACTCCTCTATACATTTGACCAGATCTTTATCAAGTTTTAAAATTTCCCAATATTTGTTCAGTGCAGTTTTGACCTCAAACGATCTGGTTTGATAGGTGGTAATGAATCGTACAGTGGGTGTTGTTTCATTGGTGTGTACTATTGGTTCGGTATTTTTGTTCAGTAACTCATCTCTTTGTCTTTTGTCAACCTCTATGCATGCTTCATTAATACAAGTCTTACTGTAACCTCTTATCTTGAAGCGTTCACACATTATTGATTTTTCTTTCTCATAATCAGTATTGGTGGTACAATTTCGTTTAGCCCTTAAGAGCTCTCCAAGTGGGATGCTGCTGATTAATGATCTAGGATGACAGCTATCAGCGTGTAATAGACTATTTCCTGCAGTGGCTTTTCTGAAAAGTACAGTAGAAATGTTGTTGTTGTCAATCTTAACTTTCAAATCCAAGAAGTCAATGCTTTCAGCGTGAATATGGCTTGTGAAAGTAAGGTTGAACGTATTTACATTAAGTAATTTAACAAAAGCGTTGGCTTCTTCAATACTTCCTTCCCAGATGCAAAAAATGTCATCTATGTATCTCATCCAACTTTTCACATTGGTGTTAAATTGGTCCAGGTTGCTGACTACTTGCTCCTCCCACCAGCCAAGGTAAAGACCAGCAAAGCTGGGGGCGAAGCAAGTACCCATAGCTGTCCCCAAGGTTTGTCGGTAGATCTCACCATTGAAGAGAAAGAAATTTTGTGTCAGACATGTATAGATCATGTCCAATATCATCTCAGTGTGAAATAATAATGATATAGATCTGTGTCTTAAAAAATGTCTGCATGCTTGAATGCCAAGATCGTGGGGGATACTGGTGTACAGACTATTGACATCCAGGCTCATAAGTAGCCAGCCTGGTTGCCAATTGATCGTCTCAAGCTTTCGTAGGAAGTGTCCTGAATCTTTTAGGTAGGAAGGGAGGGATTGTACCAATGGTTGCAGGTAATGGTCAACATATCTTGAAGTGTTCTCCAAGCAACTACCTCTGGAGGACACGATAGGTCTTCCAGGGGGATTTGTCTGGTCCTTGTGCAGCTTAGGCAGAAGGTAAAGTGCAGGTATTTTAGGGTGCTTGCATTTGAGGAAATTGAATTCATCTTGTTCAAGCAAACCTCGTTCATGCCATTCATTCAGATTGTCTTGATGCTTTTTATTGGCTAAATCAGATTTCATCCTGTTGCTTGTTTCATATCTAGTTACATCTTGCAACTGGTTAAGTCCCTCCTTAATATACGCTTATATATATATATATATTATATGTATTTATTACTAAACACTCTCTACTAACCTCTTTATGAGATTAGACAGCAAGGCACACAATATTAATCCACTAGAACGACAGTAAATAGCACAATACACAGTGGACCCCCAGGGGGAGACCAAACCATATATTACTAAAGTGGTATAACAACCACAACATGACTAGACACAGTGCCTAGAGCACGTAGAATCGCTGGGACCCCAAGGAACCACCCAAGGTAGTGACACAGGGGACCCACGGGGGATGCGTGCAGTGTGAGAACACAGCCGCGAGCTCCGTACAATCCTATGGGAAAGTCGCTATTGGAATTTTAAAGATCAAGGACACTTTGGAGAGGACTTTGAGCAAACCCTTTCAAACTTAGAAGGTTCTAAGGCCGGCACCCATATGAGGATAGGAGAACTTGTGGTACCTAACCCCGGGAAGCCGGGTGCATAGGTGCGAAATGATGTCGGGAATCTTCGTCGTTTTCAATGGCGTGTTGCTGCAAAGTGCTGATGCCGTGAAGAGGAAAAGTGTCCGGTGTGATCCAAGCCTGGATTAGAGCTGAGAAGAACCTGAAAGCAGAGGGGACAGAGTCTGGGTCACTTCAGGGTGACCAGGGGCTCGGTAGACTAATGCCCACCGATGTCGGGTGCTTCAGGTGTGAAGAGGTGAAGCTTGACTCTGCAGCCACGGGGACCAGGGGATGTTGACGATGACCAAAGTCTGCAGGCGAGCTGTCCAATGAAGGATGTCGAGTGCTGGGGGGTCAGTGTCCGGATTGGAGACCAACAAGCCTTGGCAACTGCAACTCACATGGTCAGAGAAAAGATGCTTCGGTGTGGACCAGCAACGTTCTGTGGACTCCCCAAGCAATGGAGAGCCAGGGCACATCTGAAGCAACCAGAATTGCCCACTGAAAGTTATCGTACCCTTCTCAGGGACCCACAGGTCGACGGACCCGGGATCGCATAGGGACCTCGAGGGGAATCACTAAATACCAGCCCACGGAACACTCGTGGAGTGTAGGCCAGTAATCTTTGGTGGAATCACTGCTCGGGGTCTGGACTACAAGTTTCCCAAAGCACAGCCTCAGGGATCGCCAAAAAGCATATGCTGCTGCAAATGTGCACGGTGTCCAGGGGTTCAGGTAGCACGGTCCCCACTAGGGCTGTGAGTCTCAGGTTTGCTGAGGACACCGGTCGTCCTTGGAGAAGCTTAGGAACCCACCTCCTGTGTTGCAAAGTCTTCGGGGTCCGTCAGGAGCTGCGTAGATGCAAACTGGTCAGATGCGTCTTTGGTGCCTGCCTTGCAGGGGATTAACTCCTTTACTCCAAGGGATATTCTTCGGTCATCCAACGTAGTGTAGATAGTTGAAGTACTTGGTTTCTGTATCAGAGTTTCGTCCAGGTAAATCTAAAGTCCTGTAGCCAGGGGATCCTACTTTATACCCAAGGAAGGGGTAGGACAAACTCTGGGAATCCACCTATGGGAGGGTCAGGACAGAGGGGTGGCTACACCCATGTCCTTTGTGAAGTTTCACGCCAGAGCAGGGGCCCCTGCAACCGGTTTGAGCTGTACTATGCACAGGGACACCAAATGTGCCCCCAGTACAGACATCAAAGCACTCTCAGAGTGCACCCACCCACCCAGCCCCAATACACTAAAGCCTGTCTGGGAGGTGGTCACACCTCCCTGTGACAGGAAACCTATTGTTCAGCCGTCCCCTGCCGGAGTTTCGTCCAGCAGCAGGAGGGCAGACTCCTGTCCGTGGCTGGCAGCATCCGTTTTGTGATGCCAGGGCTTGTAAAGCTGGTACCAGGTGTACCGGTGCTGTCATATTTCTCCCTCTAGTAGGGTGGAATCATACCTCCCACACCAGTTACTGGTGTGGAAGTATGATTCCAAGGTGTTTGATACCAAACACGGCATGTTTCCATGCAGCCGTTTTAAAGTTAGCATTTACCGCGAGGTTATAATGCACTTAAGAGTATATGGTAGGCTGCATCACAAACAACCCCGGAATAGAGGTTCCAGAGGCTGTAGAGGGGCTCTGCTCATGCAGTTGCATCCTCTCACATAAAACCCAGCACCCTGCCTTCAGGATTGATAAGGCCTGCCATAGGGGTGACTGATAGGTTTATATGTGCAGTGATATGGATAGATATAGGGAAGCTCTAAGTAAGGGGTGCATACACCACCTTAGACAGGCTGCTGTAGCAGACCTGTTGTGTCATTTTGAATGGTTTCCCAGGGGTGGCATAATACATGCTGCAGCCCCTGAGAGGCCTCTGGGGTACTTATGCCCTGGGTATATAGTATAAAGGTACCCCAGAATCCAATCTGAACTGTACCTAAAGTACATGCAATCAATTTAGAGAGAAAGCAGCTAGGCTGGGGTCCTGGATAGCAGCATCCCAGCCAGACTAAATCAAAAACATTGAAACATCAGCAAAAAGTGAGGGTAACTATAAGAAGCAGATCCAACTCTCCTACAAAGGTCTCCCGATATTTCCTAGTCATCAAGCTCAAACACAGCAGCTTTATCCATTTCCTTCTAGGATTAAGATATGCTGGACAAAAAAATAGAATGAGTGCAATATCTTTCTCAATGTATAGCAAGCATGAAGTACATTTTGATTCCTTTCCCCCTGTTTGTTGAGATGACCACTCAGCTGTAAATGAGTCAATCTGGAGGATCTCGTTTCGGAATTTCAGAAGGAGGGTTTTAGCTAGCTGTGGTTTACTTTCATCCAAGAATGGTTCAAAACTAGGAGTCAACTTGAAAGATAAAAAATTGTGCGGTGAGTCTTCCTGATGTGGAATCTAGTATGACCTGATTCCAAATAAAGTTCCAGTAAGTGTGCTTAATTTCTTTCTTTGAGTCTGTAGTCAATAAACTAGGGTCTACCCAGAACCTATTCAGGCGCAGCTTAGAAAACCTGTTGCGCACATGGTTAAACCAGGGAAATGTAAATTGGCCACCCAATTCCAATAGCTCTTTTAAATCCTGTCTATATGGTTTTGATTCTTCCGAAGTCCAGAATCTGGTCTAATAGAGTATAGGTTTCAATATGGCTAAGTGTTCCAGTCTTTTGATACCAATGTCATAAGACAGAGGGATCAATGGAGTATATGGGGGCAGGGCTGTAAACATCTACATGATTTTGTTTTCACCTATTAATGAATTGAGGTTTTCTCCCCCTCATAATTCAGATCCATAAAGAGCAGCTGCTTGGGCTCTGTACCTATAGACCTCCAGCGCCGGGGAAATTGCCTTAGACTCAGTGGCTTGTTGTGTCTTAACAATTGGAATGGTGTTTTGTAAAAGTTTTGTCTTGACCTTGTTTATATGTAGTTTCCAGGAACATTTTGAGTCGAGTGTCCCATCAATGTAGATAGAATTAGCTACTCGCCCTAGTGGTGTATGGTCTAGAACTACTTTATTTTGAAAGCATTCACATTCATGTGTACTAATAGCCATGTATTTAGTCTTAGTGGGATTTATTTCTAAACTCTTTATCCTACAATAATAACTAAAGCTGTCAAGTAGTCTTTGTAAACGCATAGGGCACTGAGACAATAGAATAGTGTCGTCTGCAAACATTAGAGCACATGTGCGAGCCCCTCTTATCTTTGGTGAGTCGTGGGTACACTTTCGTAGGTGCTGAACTAGATCGTTCACATATAATGAAAACAGAGTGGGGGCCAAAACGCAGGCCTGTCTCACACCCCTCCTGAGAGTGTTGGCCTCTGTACGTTCTCCCTCTGTGCCCCAGCGCACGTTGGTGAAATTATCTTAGTGGAGCCTAACTATTTGTAATAGGATCTCCCCTGGAACTCCCTGTTGCCATAGGGTTTCCCACAGAAGATCCCATCGTATTGAATAAAAGGCTGCTTTCTGATCGATAAATGCAACGTATAAGTGTCCTGCCTTTAATTTAGCGTACTTCCAGGCTTTGCATAACAGTCTAAAGACTTGGTCGATCGTACTTATCTTTGGTCTGAATCCTGCCTGGAATGGTGAGAGAATGTCACTCTCTAACATCCAGTTATTTTGTTTGTTCAGGACTTGCTTTGTATAGACCTTCTGGGGGATGTCTATCAGGCAGTCTGTCGATGGCCGGATCATCTTTCCTACCCTTCTTATGGATGTGAACAATTTCTGCTCCCTTCCAAGATTCAGGGATGGGCGCCCCTCGTGCCACTTCATTTCTTAAAAGGTTTACATATGGTACCCATATATCTGGGGCATGTTTCAAGAGATCCCCCGGTATCTTATCTGGTCCAGGAGCCTTTCCTAGTCTGATGCCTTCTATGGATAGTCTGGTTTCTTCACTGCTAAATTAAAGGGTCAGTGTTGCTGGTTTGTGGGAGGGGCCATAAAGGGAAGGAATAGAGTTTGGGCCAGGCTCAGTGGACCTTGCATATAGATTTTTTTTAAATGTCTATGCCAAGTGCTGGGGTTGAAGAAGTGTTCTGTGTCAGTCCTACCCCTTCTATTGCTATGTGCAACTATTCTCCAAAAGGTGGATTGGGCATTTATTCTGCCTGCAATAATAAGGTTGTACCAGGTGGCATCTTCCCAGTTCCTTAATGCTACCTTCTGCACCCTTATATATTGTAACCTTAAATGCCTAATATTTGCCATATTTTTGGTCTTAAGTGCCGCTAGTAGTCTTCGTTTGGCTAAAGTGTATTGTTTCTTATACCAGGGAGAGGTGGAATGGCTCTTATCTCTTGGTTTTGGGCCTTTTTTTTGTGGTTTTGTTAAATGAGCTTTTATGCTCTTGGTCAAACAGTCATGGATTTGTGCTATAGGTATAGAGTCTGGGCATACAGCAGTAATCAATATAGGTTAACGGCTAAAGCAGGTCTGACAGTGAAATACTCCAGATCAGGCCATGGGCCCTGACACTCGGACAAACGCTCAATGCGACTCACAGTGGTTAGCAGCACGTCCTTTTCTCAGCATCTGTAGGCGATACAAAGACATCAGCTCACAGGAAAATGGACGCACTGCTGTTTCATAGACCGGATCACTGACACAAGCACACTAGTTGTCATCAATAGGGCACGGATAGGACCAGGGAAGAGCTCAGTCTGCGGAGCACCCTCACGGAGTGGCAATTGTTACTGGGGACAAGCTCCACTTAAACATTGGTAATGTGACTGAGGCTTGCTGGACTATCATTGAGGGTGCAATGAAACTTTGTGAGTACATTGATAATGCTAAACATACCCGACCGCCTCAGCTGTATCCTACTCAACACCCGCTCCATCTGCAAACACGCGTAGAGATCTGGGACCTTCTAGACTCCATCTCCCCGACATCGCCATCCCCACAAAAAACTGGGTGAACCACAGCTCAGGCCAGGACATTGCCACCACCATCCCCGGTGGCTACAGGATCATGTGCAAGGGCGGCAGCAACCAACCAGGGGGACACATCGCCATCATTCACAAAAACACCCTCTGCCTGACCACCCACTCGGACGACAAAACGACCAGCATGGATCATCTCCATTTCGGGATGTAGAGCAACCCGAACACCACCCTCTGCAGCACCCTCATCTACAGACTGCCCACCCTTCAGCAAAGCCATCAATGACCTCATTGTAACCCATGCTCTCGCATCCTCTGACTACATCCTACTCATCTACCTCAATTTTCACCTGGACAACCCCTGAGCTTCGCTGCACCATCAACTGCTCCATCAAAACCCCCCACCTTCCCTGAAGACTGGAAACATGCCGAGATCAGCCCCCTGCTAAAGAAGCCCTTTGCCGACCCGACGGACCTCAAGAACTTTAGACTAATCTCTCTGCTTCCCTTCCCAGCCAAGGTCATCGAAAAGGCCATCAGCACCCAACTCTCCGAGTTCATCTAAGCCAACCACGTCCTGGACCTCTCTCAACCGGCTTCTGAAGCAACCACAGCACTGAGATTGCCCTCCTCTCCGCCACATATGACATCCGCTTCCTCCTCGACTGAGGCAAAACAGCAGCACTCATCCTCCTGGACCTCTCGACCGCCTTCAACATCATCTCCAGCCGCACCATATGCACAAGACTCCACAACGCCGGCATTCGCGAAAAAAGCCTGGATTGGATCTGCTCCTTCCTCACCAGTCTAACGCAGAGAGTCAGGCTACCACTGTTCCTCTCAGAACCCACAAAGATCAGATGCGGAGTGCCAAGGGGCTCCATCCTGAGCCCCACCCTCGTCAATGTATACATTGCCCCACTCGCAGCCATCAGGAACCACAGACTCAACATCGTCTCCTATGCCAACGACACCCAGCTGAACTTCTCCCTCACCAACGAACCCACAGTCACCAGAAGAAACGTCCACAACAGGATGAAGGCCGTTGCCACCTGGATGAGAGACAGCTGCCTCAAGCTCATCTCAGACATCTCAAAAATTAAATAAAATACTCTTTATGAATTTTTGTGTTCTGAAATCTCTAGATAAACAAGATTTTCCAGGGAAAAGGGGGAATACCACTAGGGGTATGCAAAGATGCAACTTCTAGTATTTTTGCCACCACGGAACTTTTGTAATGTATTTCACGCACGTCATTGTCTATGGCTAAAACAATAATTCTCTTAATTAACTTCGCTAAAGCACAGGCCACTATTTCTGCCTGTAAGTTGGACTTCAGTCCCCTCCGCATGACTCGACTTATGAAGGCAAATTCACTTTTGAAACTCTCAAACCCTGAGCTTCCACACACAAAGAGATTTCCTCAAGTTTAGTATTACTTCAGCTTCGTGTAGCGTTGCACATGAGTAAAACCTCTCCCAGGGGCAGACGTCGAGTATTCCAGTGCGAATGCCCTGGAAAGTTTGTGCATGCCAAACAATAACTAAAAAACAAAACTTTTTGGGGTATTCACAGATTTCTTTATGCATTATTCCCATCCTGAAAAACCAATGACTTAGGGACAGGAGTAAATCATTTTTAACAGTGGGCTTAGGAAGACCCCCCCCCCCCCCTATATGTGCGTCACAGGGTAAGAGGGTTTCTCTATGTGGGAATTATTTTTCCCTTCGAAGAATATTAAAAATAAAAGTCAAAAGAAAATGTTTGCTTGAACAGTTGTAAACTAGGTGTCACTACGCATGCGCCACTGCTTTCACATTGGTGTCATTGGGAATCCAAAAAAATTAAAAAAGGCCGCCGCCACCTGGATGAGAGACAGCTGCCTCAAGCTCATCTCAGACAAAAACGAAGTCCTCATCCTGGGCCCCACCCCCTCTGCTTGGGATGACTCCTGGTGGACCGCTGTACTAGGAACACCCCCCACACTCATGGACCATGAACAAAACCTCGGCATCATACAGAACTCCTCGTTCACTATGAACCTCCAGATTAATACTGTCTCTTCATCCTGCTTTCACACGCTGCGCCTGCTTCGAAAGAATTTTAGGTGGATCCCCACCGAGTACAGAAAGATGGTCATCCACGAGCTCATCAGCAGCAGACTCGAATATGGCAATGCACTCTACGGCAGCGTCACCCAGAAACTCCTCAAGAAATTGCAGAACATTCAAAACGCTGCAGTCAGACTCGTCCTCAACATTCCCTGCGCAGCCAAATCACCGAACGCCTGAGAGAACTCCACTCCCAGTCAACAAAAGGGTCACCTTCAAGCGCCTCACACATGCCTACAAAGCCCTCCACGATGTGGGACCTCCATACCTCAACTTCCGCCTCTTCTTCCACGCACCCACCAGACACCTCCACTCTGCCCAACAGTCCCTGGCTACTGTGCCACGGATCCGTAAGATTAGGGACAGAGGAAGATTCTTCTCATACCTCGCCACCAAGACCTGGAAAACCCTGTCCCTCCACCCCAGGCAATCACCGTTGCTGCCCCAATTTAGGAAGGACCTCAAAACCTGTCTCTTTGGCTAGACAACAGTGCCTAGACGGATCAGCTGCCCCCCCCCCCTCCCTCTCCCAGCACCTTGAGACCCTTACGGGTTAGTAGCTGTGCTTAAGAAGCATTTGATTGATTGATTGATTGATTGATTGATTGATTGAGCCACCTTTTCAGAGAGATTTATTTACCTACCTATTATGGGGCATTGTATATTACATGCACAGAGCTCCAACATGCGATTACAAGTTGTGAATGAGGTCATGTATAAATAGTAAGAGATAAGGAATTGAGGCGTTTATAGATAAACTTGTTTGCCCATTGTAGGTTTATTGTGATGTAGCTTTGGAGCTGGGTTAAGAGGTGAGGTGTTCTGGATCCTAGGTTGCCACTAGACTATGAACTAGATGTATGTGCCTATATATGTATGTATATATATATGTATGTATGCATGTGGATATGTAAGTAGGAATGTAATAAGAAAGCAATAAAAGCATGGAAGGTAGAGAGGGCACAGGGTATGGGGAAGGATAGGGTGTCAACGAATGGGGTAGTTAATGGCATAGGGTGTTCAAGATGAGGTAGGGTATGGTCCACGCATCACCCAGATAAAGAGGCGCTAGCTGGACAGGGGCAAGGAGAGCCCGAAGAGGTGCGGAGAGGATGGCAACAGGAGGTTGCCTGGTCAATGCGCCTTGCAGCCAGGAGGCTTCTAGCCATCTGAAATATTTTGCAAAGGTAAAGAAGATGGAGTGAAGATTAGTGGCTGCACAAAGAAGGGCCCTCCTGGATGGGGAGCAGCATATCAAAGCACGCCTAGGCCAGAAGACCAATTGATGACTGGCACTGTCAGCATCAATTGCCGGAAGTCAATGCTTTTATGTTAATGGGCGAATGGTGCCATTACATCACCCTTTCTGGGCTGTGAGGCACTTCGATTCTGATGTATTACAACGCACCACAGTTAATAGCCATACCTACGACTGTGAACGTTCACAGCTGCCAGTGCAGTATTTCTGTTGCCACAAACTTCATATGACCCTTAAAATGACAAATACAAAGTATTTTATTACGTGAAAATGACAAATAACAGCAGTTCTGTAAGAAAGGTTATATGTGGACGTGCCAGGAGCAGGCTGAGCAAGAAACCATTTAACAGAATGGGGCTGACACATCTTCACATGCCTGAAATCTATAATGTACTGTTTTTTTTAGGTGTTGCAAAACGGCAGTCTCTCAGGATGCAGACTCAGGAAGCCCCACATCTTCATACCTTATGCATACATTTTACCTGTAGGTAAAGCGAGTGTCCAGCTTTTTTCTCACCTCTGTTTCAGTGCTTTTGGCACCTGTGTATTTACTATGCTAACATGTTGTTCGCTTTGTGAGTGACACTACATTTCTCTTTTTAATAATAAGCAAAGATATCTCAGATTTCGTTCTGGTAGACTTGGCCCTCTTCCGTGTTTGGGTTCAGCCCCTTCCATCAACATCCGACCTCTCCTGACCCACCACCACTGCTTGGAATTTCTGGGCTGCACTGAATCATGGGATGTTCCTACCACTGCCCAGCTCACTGAAGCTTATACAGGGCCATATCTAAGCACGTCAAAAAAATTCTTAAATAAAATAGTCTTTATGAATTGTTGTGTTCTGAAATCTCTAGATAAACAAGATTTTTCCAGGGAAAAGGGGGAATACCACTAGGGGTATGCAAAGATGCAACTTCTAGTATTGTTGCCACCACGGAACTTTTGTAATGTATTTCACGCACGTCATTGTCTATAGCTAAAACAATGATTCTCTTAATTAACTTCGCTAAAGCACAGGCCACTATTTCTGCCTGTAAGTTGGACTTCAGTCCCCTTCGCATGGCTCGATTTAAGGCAGATTCACTTTGAAACTCTCAAACCCTGAGCTTCCACACACAAAGAGATTTCCTCAAGTTTAGTACTATTCAGCTTCGTGTAGCGTTGCACATGAGTAAAACCTCTCCCAGGGGCAGACGTCGAGTATTCCAGTGCGAATGCCCTGGAAAGTTTGTGCATGCCAAAAAATAACTAAAAAACAAAACTTTTTGGGGTATTCACAGATTTCTTTATGCATTATTCCCATCCTGAAAAACCAATGACTTAGGGACAGGAGTAAATCATTTTCAACAGTGGGCTTAGGAAGACCCCCCCCCCCTATATGTGCGTCACAGGGTGAGAGGGTTTCTCTATGTGGGAATTATTTTTCCCTTCGAAGAATGTTAAAAATAAAAGTCAAAAGAAAATTTTTGCATGAACAGTTGTAAACTAGGTGCCAATACGCATGCGCCACTGCTTTCACATTGGTATCATTGGGAATCAAAAAAAATGCTCCACAACCCGTTCTCAGCCTAAGAACAGACATAGATTTACTCCTATGTAGGTGTGAATGGGAAGGTGATACTCCCAAAATAGGAAGGGTTCTTTGGAAAGCGGTTTCCCCACAGGGATATACCAAAGTCCCAACGGCATGGTCTCAGATTTTTGGGAATCTGGCTTTTCTTAGTTTCAGCGACAACGGCTCGCGGACTCCCCACTTGTAACTAATGCTGGAGACGCATGGAAGAAACTCGGGGATGGGCCAAGGTTGACACCACTAACTCGGAAGTCCAGGTGGAGATCCCCGTCAGACCCTTGCCCTCACCACGTGTTCAACAAAGCCGACGCAACCATCGCACCCCAACTACGGAAGGTCATCAACGCCTCCTTCGAGACAGCCACATTCCCGGACAGCTGGAAGCACGCCGAAATCAACGCCCTCCTCAAGAAGCCCAAGGCGGACCCCAAGGACCTCAAGAACTTCCGACCCATCTCCCTCCTCCCGTTCCCGACGAAGGTCATCGAGAAAATCGTCAACGCGTAACTAACCCGCCACCTCGAAGACAACAACATCCTGGACCTGTCCCAGTCCGGGTTCAGACGAAACCACAGCACTGAAACAGCCCTCATCGCCGCCACAGACGACATCAGGCGACAACTCGACAACGGCGAAACTTCAGCCCTCATCCTCCTGGACCTTTCGGCCGCCTTCGACACGGTCTGCCATCGCACCCTAAAAACACGCCTTCAAGAAGCCGGAATCCATGAGAAAGCCCTCAGCTGGACCACATCCTTCCTCTCCGGCAGAACCCAGAGAGTCCGACTCCCACCCTTCCTATCCGAAGCCACCGACATCATCTGCGGCGTACCCCAGGGATCATCACTCAGCCCGACGCTGTTCAACATCTACATGGCCCCCCTCGCACACGTAGCCTGTCAGCACAACCTCAACATCATCTCCTACGCCGACGACACCCAGCTCATCCTCTCCCTCACCAAGGACCCGCACACCGCCAAAACGAACCTCCACGAGGGAATGAAGGCCGTCGCTGAATGGATGCAGAGCAGCCGTCTGAAACTGAACTCGGACAAGACGGAGGTCCTCATCCTCAGATCCACCCCCTCGGCCTGGGACGACTCGTGGTGGCGTACAACGCTGGGAACGGCACCCGCACCTACCGACCACGCACGCAACCTCGGATTCGTCCTCGACTCCTCCCTCTCCATGTCGAAGCAGATCAACGCAGTCTCCTCCTGCTACAACACCCTCCGCATGCTGCGCAGGATCTACAAGTGGATCCCGTCCGAAACAAGGAGAACTGTTACACAGGCCCTCGTCGGCAGCAGGCTGGACTACAGCAACGCACTCTACGCAGGAATCCCAGCCAAACACCTGCATCGACTACAACGCATCCAAAACGCCTCTGCACATCTGATCCTCGACGTACCCCGACGCAGCCACATCACCCCCACCTGAAAGACCTGCACTGGCTCGGCTCCCCGTCGACAAGAGGATCACCTTCAAACTCCTTACCCACGCACACAAAGCACTCCACAACACCGGACCAGCCTACCTGAATGACAGACTCAACTTCTACACCCCCACCCGCCAGCTCCGCTCAGCAATCCTCGCCCTCGCGGCCGTCCCCCGCATCCAATGAAAGACCACCGGCGGCAGATCATTCTCCTACCTCGCCGCCAAGACCTGGAACACCCTCCCCACCCACCTACGGCAGACACAGGAGCTGCTCACCTTCAGAAGACATCTCAAGACCTGGCTCTTCAAGCAGTAGCGGTTCCCCCCTCCCTTCAGCGCCTTGAGACCCACACGGGTAAGTAGTGCGCTTCACAAATTCCTTGATTGATTGATTGATTGATTAAGATCCGGGTTTGCAGGAGCAATGTAGAGTCTACACACCGGAATCTATCTACTTCCACCTCTGATATCGGTTATAGAAGGACACAATTGGGGGAAAGGGGCAGGGGATGAGTACAAGACTGTGCAGAGTATGGCAGGCATCATTTCAAGCTGTCCTCATCAGGACTCTTTCCCTGATATTTTGGACCTGTGTAGACGGTAATGTGAAATGTCTGGTGAGTTAAAGAGAACACAGGTATCATTGAACAAGAACAACAATATAACACAACTACTTTAATCAGCAACAACAGAACACATACAAAGGTACGCTGGAGGAACATGCACTTAGAGTGCATGGCGAGAAATAATGGCCAGTACAGGTCCATGCAGTAGTCAAGACAATGATCAGGACATTACTTCCTCACCCATTTGCAGTTAAATTTCAAGGCATTCATTCATGATAGCAAACACTACAAATATGTTTATAAGGTGTGCCACACAGTACCTGGAGAAGTGCAATACGCAGTGCAATCTGTTTCTTTGTACGAGTGTAGAATCAGTGGTGGGCTGTGCCCTGGCACGATAAAGGCAGGTTAGGCAGAAATCTGACTGAGCAGTGAAGGTGCTTTAACGAGTTGCTGCTGACTTCAGGCTATCAGCTGATGGTGAGCAGGAGCACAGGATCCTTCTGGTCTAAAATATAGAAAGGTAAACATCTTCCAGACATGGGCGTGGGGTTTTATATCAGCTACAACCAAGATGGCTGCTGGTCTTGCAAAAGAGGAAGTTCCTACGAGAGTTTTGAGATCACTCGGTTCCGTGGGAACAGCGGAGACAAGAATAGACAAAGCACGCTGCCAAAGGTCCAGATGCCTAATAGGGCAGAGTAGACTGAGGCCATGGAATAAACCAGAGAAGACTGATCAAATAAAAACCTTCCCATGCAGATCTCAGGATGCTTCTGGTACCAGTAAAAGAAGTTGAATCACGGCAATGAACACTGGAGTACCTGGCGGCAAAGTTCCAGAGAGCACCGCTGATGCACAAGTGATTACACACGGCCAATGGGATCACAGTTCTGCAGACACGTTAAGAGAACAAACCACATTAGATTAGGCTATGATCACACTTTAATCATGCTCTACATCAATTATCTTTAGTGCACAGATCATGAGGCAGTTTCCATCAGTGTAGAAACAGTAAGGCCTCCCCATATTTGGATATCAATCTCTACCTAGTGGGTGTTGCTTTTTTCTGACTAAATTCCAGAAAGTCCTGTCCGACCCCAGTGTTTTAGGTCACATGTAGCTTCTTTCTCCTTTTCTGATTTCAGTGACCCATTATTGTAACACCAAACACAGAGTCTACACATTCTTTCCTCATATCTCCCTAACCAGTCGAAGATCCACAGTCCTGCATCTGACCTCGGCCTCCTCCATTATCTTTGCATGTACCACTGTAGTCTAATGCTCTTCGCAAGCGTGTGTTGCTACTGCGTCCCAACAGCCCTTCCTTCACCTCACACATCCAAAGCATCAAGTTGTAAAGCCTTGTAATATGTGCTACTGTTATTTTCTTTTCAGGGCCCAGGGCCTTTGCCCCTATCTTTGTCCAAAGAGTGATCCAGTGGCATGACTGGGAGCAGGGCTGCTGAGAGGGATGTGAAGGCAATTGCTGCCATATCTGAGGAACCCAACAGGACATTTGCTGCATCTTCATCAGACTCATTTAGCAGTGGCTCTGCTCATGCTTATGGACACTTTAATGTGATAACAGCTGATGCCGTCCCAGCAGCTATTGTTTTATTGGATGTCAAAAAGGAATTTGATCTCTTGAGGTGAAGATGCTTATTCTAAATTTTGGGTAAATTCCACATTCCACCCCAGCTCACAAGTAGGCCTGGGTGGTAAATTCCATTCCGCTCGCGGAATTTGCGTAATTTGTGTAATTTTGCGTTCCGCGGAGAACACGGAATTGGCCAAAATCGCGGAATTTTTTGCTTGTTTACGCTCTCAAAATGCATGTTCGCAAGATATTTCCCCCCGAGCACGCAAACAGCGTTTGCGAACAGGAAACAATCATCGCGAGCAAGCAATTCCACGTGTTTGCGGAATTTCTGTGTGCTCGCGGAGATTTTTTACCGTTTCGTGGAGCTTTGCGTAGCGCGTCTACGCAAATTCCGCCCACCCCTACTCACAAGATCAATTTGTGCATTATATCAAGGGCACAGGTAATCATTAATAACTCCCGGGCAGGAAAGATAATTTTGAAACAGGAAACATTTCCGCTTTCGCCGTTATTGTTCACCCTTCTATGGAACCTTTGAACCAGCAAATTTAACAAAATATAAATATTTTAACACATCTACCCAGCATGTCTAATATGATATTGTATGCAGACGATATTGCCTTATTTGCAACTTCTACTTTTTCGGACATAGATTTGGCCTTGTAGACGATTACAATTTTCACAGGGTTGGGTGGTTATAAGATCAATGAGGCAAAAACAGAATGTTTTATAGGACAGCTGCCTACTCCTAAAAAATGTTTTTGTAAAATTCACAAAGGGGTAGGGGGCCATAGGGGACGTCTTCCTTTTTGCAAATGCCTTAAGACTACCTTTCGGTAGTCTGTAAAACGTTAATATTTTATGACTAGATTTCAGTCACAAAACAGAACATCCTACTGTGAAATGGTATTTGGAAGGGATGCTTCAAACATGGTCCTTCCAAATACTGATTTGCTGTGTAATCGCAAACCCAAATTGCAATTAGTTAATGTGTTACCAAATCGCAACTTGGGGTTCTTACATAGCAAAATGTTTTTTGAGGTTGCAAATGGCCCGATTCTGCGAATTGTGCATTTTGTGATCACAACAAATTCTTTGCACATCGGGCCCCGTGTTCAAGATGTTTCCATCAGTGAATCATTACAATCTGAGGAGCACAGACTTGTGCTCTCTAGTTGTATACTGTCACACCTTTATTGCCTTATATCAACCTTAATATGATTTTTTCAAGACCAGGTCTATTACCTATCAACAAACTTTACTGAATTTATTACACATGATAAAATCTATGTAAGAAAATTATTACTGAGAGAGGCAATTTTATCTGAAAGCGAGAAAAGAACCAATGCCATCTCTTTAAAGGAATTGCCTGTGCAATGTGTTGATTGTGGATGTGTACAGGAGAGAAGCAAGACAATTCAAAAGTAATTTTAGTCTGTTACAAACTTTTTTAGATGTCTTCTAGAGCTCATGTCAACAACACAAAAAAATACAAGACAATACAAGACAAAATGCACGGCACAGAAGGAGGATTTAGACCAGCCCCCTAGCTCGCGTCGGCTTGTTTGGGTGAGCTCCCTTCAGTCAATGCATGACTGATACACTTCAAATCTGCCCCAAGCACTTTATGGATGTTTATATTTCCTCTTTGCATTTTGTATAGGCGCTTGTGATTATCTAAAAAAGTAGTCCCTCCCTGATATTATGTGCCAACAGTGTCATTAAACTGAACATCATCAGCAAAAACAATTAGTTCTACTAAAGAAATAAAGCATTGGGAAAACCAATAGTTTGCATCTCAATTTTAAAAGACTTTGAGAAAGCTTACCTTCTTAGTGCAGAGGGAATCCCTTTTAAGGGATGATAGAATGAAGTACCAAACCTCTAATGCTCACTTGGGATCATCTTAAATTTGAAAATTGATGGCTGATCTCTCCCCAAGGTTCTACATTGAACAGCACTTTGGTTAGGTTAATTTGCGGCTAAAATGAGGAGGACCATTACCATACAGAGCATGAGGTGTTAAAGTGCTTTCCTTAAAGATAAGAGACTTATCAGGCAGCCAATGCAGTTAATGTAAATTCAGGTTCATATCTAATGTATTCTGTGATTTCGGCATTATCTTATCTCCTCTAATCTTTATCATCTGGAATGGGGGGGGGCAGAAGATAAAAGTGCTACAGTTCTCAGGCTTGCACCCAATATTTCCAATTTCAGTGGTGGTCAGATGCTCTCACTACATGATGTACGTAATCGACATCCAATATATGCTGCTTTCTCAAGAGAGCCTGAGGGACTAAGTAGAAGGATGCTTCTTACCAATAAGATAATTGATAAGAAGCCAATCAAACATAGGGTGAGTAATGCAAAATGAAGAGACAGAATTTTCTGAGTTTTCCCCAAAGTTTTGCTTAAGTTTGTTGCCTGATGATTATTAAGATCCTGCATCGAGCTGCAGATCCTGGAGGGCTGGCGGCACTCTTGCACAGCAAGGACCGGATTCCCACCACTATGTAACAGTTACCCAAATGATTTGCTCTGCATTTTATCGTCCTTGTAAGGCTGATTGCCCAGTTTGCCACACTAGGATTTAACGCTATAACCCTGATGGCATCATGATCTTACCATCACAGCATTAATCTGCTGAGTCATCGCCCAACTCCGTAAGTTCTAAGAATTGTCACGCCACACGAAAGGTTTGGGGACTATCATGCATGCCTTGTATGTGCCCTGTTCACAAATACCAATAACAGACGTGCCACCCTGTGAGCAGACTGCACTATTAGTTAGTCACTAATTGTATTGACTATGCTAGTCATTGCACTTTAATTGCCCCATCAACAGCTTTTGAATTGCCCCCCTCATCACCTCAACAGTCAACCACAAAAAATTCTAGTCTGAAAATCAGCTCATCCATTACCTGATAATCAAACTATGGATGAATTGGTGGCCTCAATTGCTTTCTTAACCTGATCACTAGTTGCTCAGTGGCAGTCGCATACATAATTCCTCCTTTTGTAGCCCAGTTTTTGGTACTGACCTCATGTCATTAATGCCCCCTGTAGTTAACTCTGCCATCAAGACTTTGGAGCTGTTCTTGACATCAGCACTTTAATGTCATCTTTGATCGCCTCGTCACTTGCCCCAGCTCGATTAAGAGTGTTTGACTCCGCCATGATATAGTGTTTCCTCCATCGGCACCTTAAATTCCTCATTCATCATCTCATTAACTGACCCTGTAGTCATTTCAGCAATTAGCCCTGCAATCACTCCTTTCCTGGCACCATTAATTTAACTGCTTTATTCAGAACCTGGTTAATTGCCCCATATATATGTTCATATAAATGACTCTGTCCTATGGCCATTAATTGCCCCTCGCACAAGGTGCTTTAATGTCCCTTTTCATGGGCAGATGACATGCTCTATTATCAGTCCCACAATCACTTCACTTATTGGCCAAGTAGCTGACCCTGTTCCATTCCCATTATTTGTCCCACTCATTTGTCAAGTACTTGCCCCGTCATAGGCCCAGTAACCGGTCTATCAGTTTTACCTAGAGATAAGGGCTTTAAAGGTGCTTCAAGATTCCATTAATAGCCCTATCATCAGTTCAATATCGGACCTCATGTAGAATGTATTAACTGCCAGTCGCCTAACTTTATTAATTGCCCCTTTCTTCGTCCATTCTTCTCTCCTTGCATCCCTTCTTTAAGAGCCAGTTTTGTCATTCTATTAACTGATTATGTCTTTTTCATAATATATGTTAGTGTCTTTAGGGGCATTAAGAGACACAGGGCCTTGCAGCTAGAGGGAACTTTGCTCAACTTAATGACTCACTGCACTCAGAGTAAGAGAGGGAAAAAACAAGGGCTGCGGGGCAGCTGCTCCCATTGGCAGCACCTGTAAGCGGAACCCTGCACGCCATCTCCAGACAAGCTTAAACCCAAAAAAGGCTATCGCTAGTGGGAAAGAAGCCTGGGGTGAGTGTGGCACACAGTGGAATGAGGAATCTAGAGGTTTACAAGTCAAACTCTTAGGGCCGGATTACGAGTTTGGCGGTGGTGGGAGCGGGCTGCAAGCCATTACCCCGCTCTCACACCACCACATGCCAATCAGATTCCGAGTATTATCGTGGTCTGGCTGTGTGGCGGTCCCGCGGCAGTGCAGTTTAAAGGCTAATATGTGAGCCTTAAACTGCACTGCAGTGGGACCACGAGTGCATCCTGTAAAGCATGGACTGTGATGTCCATGTCGTGCAGGAATGGGGTGCATGCACACAGGGGGGCACCTGCATGCAACCCATGCACAGGGTCAAGAGGGGGCCATGTAGGGCCCCCTTTCTTTCCTCACCACCAGCAGTTTCATGGAGTAAGAACCGCCATGAGACCGCTGACTGTAAAGAAAGTTGTAATATGCTTGCCTGTGTCGCAGGGCACCACCAAGCATATTGAAGCCCACAGACCGCCACACCACCACCAGGGATCTCAAATCCCTGGCGGTTGCGGCGGTGCCATGGCGGTCAGACCACCCAAGTTGTAATCTGGCGGTCGGATCGCCGATGCAGTGGTGGCTGGACCGCCACCACTGCGCCACCGCGGAGGCCAAACTCTTAATTAGGCCCTTAGTGGCAGGGCACATTCTTCAACATTTCCCTGTCACCTCACAACCTTTGCTCCAGATAAACCGAGGTTAAAAATACAATTGTGCTTTACTGGGACTATTAAAGAAAGAGGGTGGAATTGTTGACATGTTGCAGCTTTTGAATCGGTTCAGGCTGCTGGAGGTGGCTTCCGAACACCCCTCTCTCCCAGCCTTAGACGCGGAACACCCCTCTCTCCAGGCTCAGATGCGGAACACCCCTCTCTCCTGGCTCAGGTGCAGAACACCCCTCTCTCCCGGCCTCAGACGAGGAACACCCCTCTCTCCTGAATAAGATGCGGAACACCCTTCTTCCCGGTCTCAGACGCAGGACACCCCTCTCTCCTGGCTCAGATGCGTAACACCCCTCTTCCCGGCCTTAGACGCGGAACACCCCTCTCTCCCAGACTCAGATGCGGAACACCCCTCTCTCCCGGCCTCAGACATGGAACACCCCTCTCTCCTGGCTCAGATGCGGAACACCCCTCTCTCCTGGCTCAGATGCGGAACACCCCTCTCTCCCAGCTCAGATGCGGAACACCCCCCTCTCCCGGCTCAGATGCGGAACACTCCTCTCTCCTGGCTCAGAATGTGGAACACCCTTCTCTCCTGGCTAAGTTGCGGAACACCCCTCTCTCCTGGCTCAGAAAACGGAACACCCCTCTCTCCCGGCCTCAGACGCGGAACACCCCTCTCTCCTGGCTCAGATGCGGAACACCCCTCTCTCCCAGCTCAGATGCGGAACACCCTCTCTCCTGGCCTCAGACACGGAACACCCCTCTCTCCTGGCTCAGATGCGGAACACCCCTCTCTCCCGGCTCAGATGCGGAACACCCCTCTCTCCTGGCTCAGAATGCGGAACACCCTTCTCTCCTGGCTAAGTTGCGGAACACCCCTCTCTCCCGGCCTCAGACGCGGAACACCCCTCTCTCCTGGCTCAGATGCGGAACACCCCTCTCTCCCGGCTCAGATGCAAAACACCCCTCTCTCCCGGCCTCAGTCGCGGAACACCCCTCTCTCCTGGCTCAGATGCGGAACACCCCTCTCTCCTGGCTCAGAATGCGGAACACCCCTCTTCCCGGACTCAGATGTAAAATGGCCGCCTTCGTAAAAACGTCCAATTTCCAGGCCTGCGTCTGCCTGCTCGACCGGCTTCACTGAACTCCCCGAGAGACGCCCATTAACTCTGCAGCCTAAGCAGCGGGTTCTGCTGGCCGCGGTCCAAGCAGAATCTACAGAAACGTGATTAATAATTTTGAACTTTTGGAGAGTGACCTTACTTTTAACTTTTATTGCAGAAAAAGACATTTAATAAGGTAGCACCATTAAGGGCCGAAATGGCCGGGCGGGTGGCTGGGGCGCACCGTGGGTTTTCCATCACGGAATCCGGAGTGGTGCGCGCAGAAATTTAGATCAGGCAGCCTGACATTCCGTAACTGCTGGGCTGTGAATCGATGGCCTGCCCGCATCCCGCGGTGGGGAAATCGATTCCCCCGGCAGAATGGATTGGATTCATCACTGTGTTTCACCTTGTCAAAGTCATGTCTCATCTACTTCCATCCAGAGGGTTTTTTCAAGTACTTCATTGCATGGGTGATTCCCCGGTACATCTCCCTACAGTATCTCACCACATCTCACTCTGCCCCAGACGCAGGCACAGAGGGAGGGCAAGCAACCACAGCGCGCAGATGAACACTCAAGCACGCATCTACTCACTAATGCAGAATAAGAAAGGTTTTGGGGCAACAGTGTACACCGATACAGACACCAGCATTCAAAACACATACACGAAAACACGTGCATACAGACAGGCATTATATAAACGTGTAAATGTACATTCAAGCATACAGATACACACAAATGGAGACTTTGCATGCAGAATCACTCAGATACCTAAGCACACATGCTCAGTTACAACACGCAGAAACAAAAACACAACCACAAATATACAAACACACAAACAAGCATAATCACAAAAATACATGAATACAATGCACATACACACACATAAAGAAACATACATAACCAGGTACAAATACACAGTGGCTCAAAAAGACTTACAAAGATGGACACATATGCCCACAGGAAACACGACCAGACGAAGAGCACACAAACACACACAACTAGAGACCCACAGGCACAGAAACATTTCTGCAAGAAAATGACAAGTGAAAGATCAGACACGCCCACTGAGACAAACACTAAAACACATGCTCATGCAAATATAGTTACAAAAATACAGTTGAAGAAAACAAACACACATGGTCACAAACACATACACGAACACAGACACACTATCCCATGTAGAGGGGATGCACTCACACACAAAAGAAGTTTGAACATGCACTCGAGTACAAAACATACACAAACATGCATGCAAACAAACACATAGTCCCTCATTTACGGAGAATTAGCGTAGGCAGCGCCGCAAGTTTTCTTGCTGCGCTGTACTACGCCAATGTGAAGGGCAGGAATGCAACATATTTATCAAATATGGTGCATTTCTTTCCTTCCCCCGTTTGTTGGTGCACAACTTGCTTCCTAGCAACAATGCAGGCACCATTGCACACATGCAGGATTGTTTTTGTGCAGGAAGGGGCACCTCCTGCACAAAAACAATCCAGAAAGGCATTTTTCTCTTTCTATGTGTGCGGAATGAGGAAAAAAATGAGGAGAAATACAAGTATTTCTACTTGTCACAGCTGCTCTGGAGAGGCGTAAGGTTTTGGCACAGCTCCAGGTTTACGGGATTAAGAAAATGTTGGGCAGCATAAAAATCCAAGTGTGTTGCGTGGGAAAACCCACTGCAATGCCCATGGAACGCCTCCTTGGTGCAGAGTAAGGCAAGGCAGCGACTTGTGGTTCTTTGTCTTGCTCCATATCTATGAGGCCATACAAAGCCACACAAAATGGCTTTGCGTGACCTCATTACTATGATTAAAAGGCTTGCACCCTGGAGTGTCAAAAAAAGTGACGCCCCGGCGGGGCAAGCCTCTCATAAATAAGCCCATAATGTCTTGTAGAGAAAGCTCATAACACATAGCCATAAAAAAATGAACACAGTCACAGATACCACACACAAATGGTAATACATGTGCACAGACACATACACACATTTAATAACAGATGGGATGCTCCTAATTCCATATAAAACAGCAATAGGTTTTCGCTTAACCTCATATCTGTTGAATGTTTTTGCATTTTCTGTATGCTTTTATTTTCTCAAGACAGCCGTTGAGGAGGACCGATATGTCCCATTGGTTCTTGCTTGGGGGTCGCTTGGAGTAAGCAGTAGTAAGTTTGGCTTCACTTGCACTGAGTAGAATACAATGGCGTAGCAAGGGGGGCTAGGAGGCGGTCTGCCTCGGGCGGCTTGAGTTTTGGGGGGGGGGCGGTCTCCCCCGCTCTTACCTGTCATCTCGGGTGGCAATCGTCAGCACTCTCCCCGCTCTTGAGCCATCACAGGAATCAATTGGAAGAATCTCGCCAGCAAACCCCCCCTCTTCCATGAGGCCGCCGCGGGGCAGCAAACTCACAGACCACCAAGGGCGGCCAAAGGGCTAGCCATGCCACTGGTAGAATAGCTTCATCCTTCCATGGTAGTGTGTTGTGCTCCAGTTCAGTGTGCTCCGAATGAGCAGCTTGACCCTGCAACTGTGTTGTGTATTTTGTGAGCAGATCGAGCCTTCAGCTGTACGGTGTTCTGTTCCTGCTGCAGTGTGTTCACAATGCGCACCTTAACTCTACAGCGGTAACGTGCTATGCATCAGCTCGGTGTGCTCAAAACTTCTACAGAATCGTTGCACTCTTGTTCCTGCTTCTACAAAGTAAGACAAGAAATATTTTCTCAATCAAAAAAAAAAATACATTAAATAGCATTTTGCTCTATATGCATTGCAGTGTTGCCTGGTCTAAAATAGGAACATGTACACAAAGCAAATAACAATGAAGTCCTGGTTTGGTCGACAAAATAATCATATGGCTTATTGTACAGTATTACTGGGCATGTCGCTATATGTATAGTGTAGTGGACCACAGAGAAAATCTTTTTAGCAAGCTGAAGACAGCAAAAACATTCCATACTTGCTACCTTTAGATCTTAAAGAAAAACAACTATATTGAAGAGTGAGGGAAAAAATGTGAAAGGAGGCCATAGTTATATTAATCCCATTCATAAATTCGTATAACCACAGAGCAGGAAATCCGTCTTTTGTGCGTTGTCACCCAATATTATTCACCTTTTGCTGGACCCTATATTTTTGCTGGTGTTAGAACTCTGTGTGCTTTACCCCTGCTAGCCAGTGGTAAAGTGCCTGTGCTCCCCTTTAAACATAGTCAAATTGACGTGTTTCCAATTGTTACATTTAACTTACCCATAAGTCCCTAGAATATGGTACAAAATTTACCCCGGGCCTGTAAGTTAAATGTCATGGAGGACTGCAGTTCCAATAATGCCACTCTCTAAGTGACAGTGTAAATCATTGCTTCAGGCCTACCACATGGCCAGACTATGACTCTGACTACAATTCAACCTGTCAAAATAAACCCTTTTCACAAGCTACCCCACCGCCTTTTAAATAGTAATAAGTTACCCCTTTGTAAGCCTTTTCACTCACACGGCAGTGTCCATGGTATTTAAAAGTCAGACTTGAAGAAATGTATTGTTATCATGTCCTTACAGTGACTAGCCTCGAAAAGCTATCTTGCACTGTGGCAGGCCTAGCTGTCCTATGTAGAAAACCAGAGTACAGTTTAAAAATCCTTATACTGTATTTTGGAAATGGCGCTAGCTAGAAAAATAATTCAACATCTATTTTGAATAGTTACTAAAAATGCAATTCCGTGGCAAGTACTTTAATATTTATTAAAGAAAAGTAACTTTTAGAAATGTATTTTTTCTCTGCCTGAAATTCCTGGGGGCTAAAATTCCATTTGCACTTAAAAGTCTTCCAGCCAGTAATAGCTTTTGAAGATGTGTGAAAACTGTTCCTAGAGCAGAGAATAAATGCCTGGGTGTCTGTAGGTGTTGTCATTCCCTTGACAGGATGACCAGTGGGTTTGGACCCATGAACAAACTTCAAAGATGTCTCCCTTGTCACAGGCAAATGTTATCTGGCACCTGGACAAGGCCCTTACCATGTCCCTTGCCCCCCCCCCACCCTAGCGAGAAAGGCTTTGAACAAGCTCTTTTTGTTATTACTGTGCCAAATCCTTCTGAGTGCCAAATCCTGCTTGACAGGTCTTGGGGCAGGAGATGGGGGCGGGATTACATCTAAAACTGGGGACACACTTAAAAGGAGTGGAAGCAAGATGCCAATACAATTCATGTGTATTTACTATTTGATTGCTGGAAAACCCTGCTTTTTCTAATACACTTCTGTCTCTGGGTTTATTGGGTGCAGGGGGATCGGTGACTGCCCTATCTTGATTTTAGTGTTATGTGTGGGAGGACACTAGGTTTGCCTTAGTACACTCTCCAAACACGCAACTAGTCATCAGATCCCAAGCAGAGTGTGGGCAAAGACTTTTGCCATCTTGAAACTTCCCAAAGTGGGTAGGATTAGGCTCAGGAAATATTACCACATTGGTTAGGTCATACTGAGGAGTCATTTCCACCCACTAGCTCATGCAAGCATAAATGTGGCACTTCCAGGCAACCACTTCAGAACGCTCCTGGAGTTGAGGAAGATCAGAAGAGGGCAACACCTGCTGTCTGTGACTTAAGAAGAGCCCTAAAAGATTGAACCTGCCCTCTCTTGTACCCAGGACAAAGAAGTGGATTCCAATGGTCATAAGTCTAACCTCCTGTTAAAGCTACAGGGACACAATCAACTACTAGAGACCTTTTCCAGAAACTACCCAGCTCATCAGTGGTAAATGGACCTTGATTGGACCCTGCTGTTTGGACTCTGCCTAGCACTTTGTGAGTCTCTAAATGCCTCCCCTAAGGTCCTGGGGGCGTTAGATGAGTGTTCCTGTGATGATTTGGGGCTTAAAGAGCTAATGTCAGAAAGTAAAATATTTGACCATAACAAACCTGGTTGGTGTATCTGACCTACACTTCATCATGGGTATTTTGCAAATTGTGCCTCGCTCCCGGTCTACCGTGACCATTGACTATAATTAGCACTTTGTGCTTCTTGGCACCATTCCTACTTAAAACGTAAAGAATCATAGCTCAGGTTCCCCCTATTGGACTTTTCTAATTTTGGTGTCATTTTGTTCATTACATTTGACTCTACTTTTATTATTCAGCTTTGATTTTTTATTGTTTTGCATTTCAACTTTATTATTCTTTTGGTATTGCCAAAATACTTTGTTTATTATCCTAAGTTAAGTGTGTCTGCTCTGCGCCGTAGCTGCAAGAGGGTTGATCTCAGGTTAATTTAGCGCTTTTGAGGGTTCACCATGAGAGGGGTTGTGATTATTTATTGAGGTGGGTAGCCGCTCGATGATTATTTATTAAGGTGGGTAGTCGTTCACCACAAATAAAAACCCAATTTCTTACATATACTTTGTTATAAAATTTCAAAAAGCATCCATCCCATACTTTGTGAAATTTAGCTAGGGTGTTTTGACACTTCACATGTAAGTTCTCTTTTGAAGATAGAATAGGTAGCTCTGGTAATCATGAACCACTTTTTTTCCTACCAGTACTGCTCTTATAATCCATGTTCCTTTACCTAAAGTCTGTAAAACCTCTTAGGCCAGATCATTAAATATTATAAATGGTCTTGACAGTTGCAAGAACAATCCAGTAATCAAACTAATTGCTTCAAAGATTTCATTCCAAACCTGTGATGCTATCAGACCATTGAAGAACATGTGTAAAAGGTCACTACTTTTGGCATTATACTTTCAACAGTAATCATTGTCAAATAGATGTAATTTATATAACTTTTCTGAAGTCCAGTATGAGCTCCAATGGATCCTTTGTTGTAACAGTTTAGGATGAAAATATCCATTCACAGCTGAGCAATGCTGTAACCATACCATGGAAACTATTTCCTCGTCAGGCTCCGCTATCCAATCAGATCGATATTTGACTTTTACATTCTCATCACATTTGAAGTAAATGCCCTAGTTATATAAATCTGAAATGCTGAAAGCAGTCGAATGTCAGTTTCTGGAGTATAAAATATTGAGTAAAATAAAGAATCAGTCTCATTTACTTTTTCTATGGAATGGATCACTTCCTGGAGATATTCCCTTAGTTGGGTACAACTTTTGTGTTATAATTCCTCAATATCAAGATTCTCATTTAAAGAGTGCATATCCCTATCTGATGAAACTTGACTTAACTTTACAATCCCTGCTTTGTACCACTTTTTTTCAAAAAAAGGTTTTGTTTTGCATCCTTAACGTACTGTTATTCTATAAAGATGTTTCAGCAGGTAATTCCAGAATTAAGGGCCTGATTACGCTGTCTCTTACAGTCGAATTCCCCTAGATCACGTTGGAACCCATCCGCCTGACTCGGTTGTAAACAATTCTGGTCGACCAATTATGATGCTCGTGGTTGGAAGGGGAACTGTTCGGTCATTCCGAATCGGTTCCAAACAGCATTGGGAGAATCAGAGTTGTTCGGAGCCGATTCGTACAGCTCAACTGACAGCATTTCCGACAGACCGATTACGATGTCGATTTCAACAGCCTTTCTGACTCGGTCTGTCTGACACGAAAAGAGGTTGAAAACTGAGTTTGGGGGCCCCCAGCAGTCCCCCCTTCATCCTGAATCCTCTGGTTTGGGGTCGAGGGGGTAACCAAGGGACCCTCCTGTAAAACAATGCACAGTGTGGTAGGCACCATGGGGTGCCTGCGACAGGGTGCAAGGTTTTTCTCAGACACCCATTTTCCCCAGAGGAGCCTGTGTTGTCGGTCGGAACAAAGGCTCCAATTGAAGTCAATGGGAGCCCTTCCGAACATTGTCCGGAAGCATCATAATCGTTGAGGCGGGACTGCCGACCACGAGTCGGTCGGAACCGAATCTGACAAGGAGTCGGGAGGTTTAATTTCTGACCGACATCATAATGAGGCCCTCAGTTTCTTCTCTATGCCATGTTTCTTATTTGTTTCGATGGACGAAACAAATGTCTCAATGAAACAAGTGCTTCTGAGGAAAGACTTGGAGTTTCTGTATTCTTTAAACCTTATAGTAGATGGTATTTAAATAATTACCACTTTATTTCCCTTCGAACCTTACTGTAATTTTGTATTAGTTTACATGTTATTAGATATTAATAATTTATTGTAAATTATTTGTAATTTTTTAGTAACATTACATTTTATTGCTTTGGTAATGCAATTAAAGAATTGGTTTTGATTTTTTTTCAATTGGTTTCTCTATAGGTGTTTTTTGGGGGTTGCAGTAGTTATTTTGTAGTATAGTCTAAGAGTTGATTTTAATTAACTTTTTTCCTTTATTGGTGGGTTGTTGGGCTTGTAGAGGAGGAGTGTGGAATGTGTTGTTAGTTAAAGTTTTATATTTTTGAATCATTGTTTATTTTAATTTTTAAACCTCAACTCATTAATTAAATTATTACTTATGCTAATTATTTATTAGAAACAATGTTTAATTTTCTTGTATTCAATTCTTAATTACTTTATTAATTGGTTAATTAGATTATAATGTGTGTACATTAAGGGGCTGATTCCGATCCGGGTCGGAAAGCACTCCCACCGAGCCGGATCGGGATTGTTTTCCGACCGAACCGGAGTCCTGCAGTCCGACCGAGCGAGTACGATGCGGCCGTATGCTGCCGGACTCAGTTCGGTCGGACTCCCATTGAAGTCAATGGGAGCCTGTCGTTCGACGCGTACATGGGCTCCAAATGACTGAATGGGTACGTTTTGCGCAAGGGCGCCCCTACAATGGGTACGCGTCGGTGCCATCCGCATCATACATGCCTGTGTTGGGGGACCCTTGGGTCTCCCCCTGTGTCCGACTCGTAGGGCTGCGGCAACCACCCGGATGTTTTACGAGCCGGACACTCTGGCTCGCACAGGCTGTCCGACGTGTGCATCGTACTGGCTCGGTCGTACATCGCATCCATTGCACGCCACGGTTAGCTTACGACCGAGACGTACGGAGCGGTTCGGACACGGAAACGACTCGGTCTGTGAATTTCACATAGCTCCCATCGTACTTGCTCGCTCGTAGAGCTGTACGAGTCGGGCAGAAAGCACGCGTACGGCTCGTAGTTTTTCTGGCCGGATTGCATTTGGTGCCCTTCCGACCCGGATCTGAATCGGCCCCTATGTATTTTAAAATAATTGGTTTGAATAATTTTAATGCAATATGTTTAGTCTTAATTTTTTTTTTAGTATTTCTATCATAAAGTTTTATAGTACATACATTTTTTATCATTATTATTAATATTTTAATGGGTATCTTCGTTTGTAGGGGAATATGGTGTGAAGTGTTATATATATATTTGTATGTGCATTTATGGTTATTTTTCAATGATCGAATATAGCTTACTAATACACACACACACACCCACAGACACACACATATATGAATATTTATTACTTTTATTATCTGACCTATTATTCATTTGATTAATTATTTTATTTTTTGTTGGGTAATTGCAGTTGTAGGGAAGTATGGAGGTATTTTTAATATATTCTTTATTCATTTTGAATGTAATATTTCTAATTGGTGGTATATTTTATTAATTGTGTATTTTTTATGTTTCAATGATTTATATTTGGCTTATATATTTGATTCATTTGATTATAATTAGCAATTTACATATACACGCCTATATAATTGGATACATATATAAATATATTGTAATTTATAGTAATTTTAAATTTCATTTTTTTGTACTGTTATTTATTTTTTATTTTTTTAAATATTTCCAATTGATGTTTCTTAATAGATGTTTTACTTTTATTTTTTTATATTTTACGTGAATTATTATATTTTAAAGTTAATTTATGTTTTTACATGTAATACTTGAATATCTTTTTATGGACTTTTTTATATACATTAAGTTACTTTGATTATTGTATTTTTTTTAATTTAGGAAAATTGCAACACTCCAAAACTTTAACTACTGTTCCTTATGTTGGAGCGAGAAATACATTTGACCCCCTCAATGCTCAACACTTTCTCTACTGTTGCATATGTTGTAGTGGAAATAGTAAATCTGACCTGTTCAAAGTCCAACACTTTCTCTACTGTTGCTTAAGATGGAGTGGGAATAGTAAATATGACCCCATCAAAGTCTAATGGTTTCCCTACTGTTGCTTGAGTTGGAAATCAGCTAGTAAATTTCATACTTCTAATGCCCCACACTTTGCCTACAGTTGCTGGGGTTGGAATTGGAAAAGTACATTTGATCCCTCCAGAGTCCCACTTTCCCTATATTGCTTAGGTTGGAGTGGGACAAGTGTATTTAACTTCTCCAAATGTTGACACTTTTTAAAAACTTTTTTATGTTGAAGTTAGAATGTTCACTATTTTATTCATATGTTTTCCCAAAATTTCCTATAATGGAGTTTATAGGTTTGTTATTTATTTCATATTTTTATGAATAATAATTAGAAGGTAGAATTGTTTTGTTTTCCCATTTCTAGCACTGTATCTGTTTATATTAGTGTTTGTAGGATTGTTTAATATTAGCATTTATTTTTTATTTCATTTTTTTAAAGCTGTATTTTATTGGTTTCCAGCAAACAACAAAACATACAGTTTAGTTGACGGCTCCATAGATATTCTCAATTCAAATATATAACAGGGGCAGCTACAATCAAATAGTATACAGTATCCGTGAGTGGGATTATCCACTTTTCCTTTTTTAATTTTTTTTATTTATTAAAATCCACAGTATCAAGCCAATTAATACAAACAAATCCCAAACCAGGATACAATATGGAGAAAAAATCAATCAATCAATTCATACCCTTCTCCAAAAGAAACATTTATTTCAGCAATTCAAATGTTCAAGCATAGAAAGTTCGAGAGAGTGGGGGTGTTACCTAAAAATCTAACAACATAAAATATTATTATTTGTATTATCTTGCTCAGTATTACTCATGAATATTGGATGTATCCATTACCTAGCATTCATTATGCCTCATTTTTCAACAACTTAAAGTTGTCAGTAGAGTTTTTATGTGTAAGGTGGCATTCATGGTTCACTTACCCAGGCAGGTATATCTCACTCACCAATGGGGATTTTATGCACTTATGAGTGCTTCAAATATGCATACGTGAGTAAAATGTGTGTCAGAGAGTAAGGTAAACCATAAGCAGCTATACACTGGTATTAAAAATATGCATACATCTGTAATATCAATACAACATTAATAAAATACAATGAAATAGAAACATGCATTTTAAATAAATTCAATGTGGTTTATATCACCCATATGATATTTTTGGCTGTGCTTACCATATATAATTGTAAGCTGTGACATGATAACTATGTTGTAGTTCAAATTTTGCCTAAAAACTAATCAAAAATGTATTGCAATATAAATATATCATGTACAATTGTAAAGGATTGTTTATAATATTAATTATATTTTTAATTGAATCAAAAAATTGAAAAATGGAGGAAGTTATGCAATAATGCATTTGTTACTGCTATTCAAAAACACATAAAAAACACTTGCAATCTTTTGTCAATACCAAACCATGTAAAAAAATAACTTAAAATCACTCTCACATTTAAATAAATAGGACGAATTTCGTTGCGCGCACTGCATCGCATTTTGCAATGCAGCGCGCGCAAAGGAATTTGTTTTATTTATTTAAATGTGTACTTACCTCAGTTCATCCATATTCCGGTGTTTACATTTCCCCACCCTGCCCCTCCCCCTCCCCGCCTCACCGCCCCACGGAACTCCCTCCAGGGACCGCTACTGCGGAAAGCACATAATAAAGTCCTGTATGGACCCTGCAAGTGGGCCCGTCCTCGATCCTATGTACGGCTGCTGTTCCACTTTAGTGGCCCTCAAGCGGTTGTGCACACCGTTTCCGTTAAAGCCTCTGAAGAGAAGCATATGGAGCTTCGGAACGCGTCAGGCAAATCCACTACGGAGCGGCTCCCACAAGCGGATCCCCGTCCCTACCCACACATAAATCAAGCTGCTGGTCGAGTGCTACTTACAGGTGGACAACCTTGGAGCAGAATATAACACGCGGCCGTCCAGCCGCGGAGTATGCACCACCCCGGAAGCCTTGGGGGCCACGAAAGTGGAACAGCAGCCGTATATAGGATCAAGGACGGGCCCACTTGCAGGGTCCATACAGGACTTGATTATGTGCTTTCCGCACTACACTTCCCATAGTGCACAATCTCATTTGAGCCTCCCATTGGTGGGTTTGTCATATGTTAAATGATGAAGTGGGTTAGCGGTTGTGCACACCGTTTCCGTTAAAGCCTCTGAAGAGAAGCATATGGAGCTTCAAAACGCGTCAGGCAAATCCACTACGGAGCGGCTCCTACAAGCGGATCCCCGTCCCTACCTATATATATATATATATATATATATATATATATATATATATATATATATATATATATATATATATATATTCACTGAAAAAACCATAGGTTTCACACACGTTATAGTTAGGAATTAGCATTTAAAAAACCTTGCAAATTCACTTAAAAAACCATAGGTTTCACACATGTTATAGTTAGCTGGACATTTCCCTCGTAAAAAACCAATGAAATTCCCCCGTTATAGTTAGTAAAGGGAACTATAACTCACGCGACCGTAATCCACTGCTGATGACGTCAGAAATTACATCACTGTATTTATTCACTTATTTACCCATTTTTCTTTCCTTTAACCTTTAGCTATACATATTTAATAAATATTTATTTTACAGAAAGACACATATGTCATCAGTGATGTAATATCTGACGTCATCAGCAGTGGATTGCGGTCGCGTGAGTTATAGTTCCCTTTACTAACTATAACGGGGGAATTTCATTGGTTTTTTACGAGGGAAATGTCCAGCTAACTATAACATGTGTGAAACCTATGGTTTTTTAAGTGAATTTGCAAGGTTTTTTAAATGCTAATTCCTAACTATAACGTGTGTGAAACCTATGGTTTTTTCTGTGAATATGTACGGTTTTTTAAATGCTAAGTTATGTATTTATTATTAATTTTTTTTTTTTGTTTTAAGGTTTTTCACCGTGTGCGTACCGTGCGCGCACGGTGCACTTCGCACACGGTGCGCTTCGCGCACCGCGCGCCCACGTTACGCCGTTCGCGTAATTTTCACGGTTCTACCGTGCGCGCAAGGTAAGCGCACTCCGCGATTTTTCGTAAAAATATTAAAAACATTTATGGCCCTTGGGGGTCCTTTGGGGACCCCCTGACAATGGCTAGGGGGTCAGGAACTGTCCACCCTGGCCCCTTTTCATGTTCTCCACCTTTATTTTTCACCTCCCTCGGACTGCGAGAGACAAAATGGCGGCCGACACTTCCTGGTTTCGACCGATTCGAATGTTTACTAAGATCTAACAACCAATCAGAATTGCGCTCGTGCACGGCAGGGTGCGCTTACAGTACGCGCACGGTGCGCGCCTATAGATATATATATGCTTTTAAATGCTATTTTATCAGAAAATACTAAACAGATTTACACCAAACCTGCAAAAGGCACATCCCTGACCTGAGGACTACCTCTCTGCCAAATTTCAAGGTTTTCTGTTCAGCCGTTCGGGCTGTAGCACGGTCTAAAGGTCCTATGGGAAAATGCATGGAGAAAACGTGTTTTGGGACCCCCCCTTTTTCTCAGCCCCCGCTTGACGAATCCCCCCGAGACTTTCAGGGAAGGAGCGAAGCGGAGCGCCCCACCTATTTTAAAAATTTTGCGAGGATTCGTCAATCGACGCAAAAGTTATTCCAAATAGAATGTTGCGGATTTCCTATGGAAACACGGTCCTAACTATAACTATCTACTGGCGACCGCCAGTAGATAATATATATATATATCATATATATATATATATATATATATATATAACACCAAAGTTTGCCCTCCAACGAATCGCCACACACGGAGAGGTATATACACAAAACGCTACCGGCAGCACAATAGTCAGCATGCTGCCAGACCTTTCAATTGCCATACGCGTTTCAAGCATTCACTGCCCTTTTTCACTGGCAAAATGACGGTACAAACAATTTGAATGGGGATAGCTGATTTATTGTGTAACAAGTCCCGCCCATGTGGGCGTTTACTCACTGGCATTCTGGTTATGGTAGTCCCTTGTTAATGCCCATAGACTCCACTGTCCATACAAACAAGTGCTTTGCTGCCTTCGTCATTTTTCAATAACATTTCCTCCTTGTTAGGTGAAAAGTTCCGACCACAAATCTGATCACCGTGCTAATATATACCAATGGCTGAGGCCCCCTCCGTTCCCAACAGTGTTCGTGAATCCAAACACCAGGATCCGCCCGCAGGCAGCGGGCAATTCCGCGACCGGACCAGTCGCTTTTAAATAGCACCAAAGTTTGCCCTCCAAGGAATCGCCACACACGGAGAGGTATATACACAAAACGCCACCAGCAGCACAATAGTCAGCATGCTGCCAGACCTTTCAATTGCCATACGCGTTTCAAGCATTCACTGCCCTTGTTCACTGGCAAAATGACGGTACAAACAATTTGAATGGGGACAGCTGATTTATTGTGTAACAAGTCCCGCCCATGTGGGCGTTTACTCACTGACATTCTGGTTATGGTAGTCCCTTGATAATGCCCATAGACTCCACTGTCCATACAAACAAGTGCTTTGCTGCCTTCGTCATTTTTCAATAATATTTCCTCCTTGTTAGGTGAAAAGTTCCGACCACAAATCTGAACACCGTGCTAATATATACCAATGGCTGAGGCCCCCTCCGTTCCCAACAGTGTTCGTGAATCCAAACACCAGGATCCGCCCGCAGGCAGCGGGGCAATTCCGCGACCGGACCAGTCGCTTTTAAATAACACCAAAGTTTGCCCTCCAAGGAATTGCCACACACGGAGAGGTATATACACAAAACGCCACCAGCAGCACAATAGTCAGCATGCTGCCAGACCTTTCAATTGCCATACGCGTTTCAAGCATTCACTGCGCTTGTTCACTGGCAAAATGACGGTACAAACAATTTGAATGGGGACAGCTGATTTATTGTGTAACAAGTCCCGCCCATGTGGGCGTTTACTCACTGGCATTCTGGTTATGGTAGTCCCTTGATAATGCCCATAGACTCCACTGTCCATACAAACAACTGCTTTGCTGCCTTCGTCATTTTTCAATAATATTTCCTCCTTGTTAGGTGAAAAGTTCCGACCACAAATCTGAACACCGTGCTAACATATACCAATGGCTGAGGCCCCCTCCGTTCCCAACAGTGTTCATGAATCCAAACACCAGGATCCGCCCGCAGGCAGCGGGGCAATTCCGCGACCGGACCAGTCGCTTTTAAATAACACCAAAGTTTGCCCTCCAAGGAATTGCCACACACGGAGAGGTATATACACAAAACGCCACCGGCAGCACAATAGTCAGCATGCTGCCAGACCTTTCAATTGCCATACGCGTTTCAAGCATTCACTGCCCTTGTTCACTGGCAAAATGACGGTACATACAATTTGAATGGGGACAGCTGATTTATTGTGTAACAAGTCCCGCCCATGTAGGCGTTTACTCACTGGCATTCTGGTTATGGTAGTCCCTTGATAATGCCCATAAACTCCACTGTCCATACAAACAAGTGCTTTGCTGCCTTCGTCATTTTTCAATAATATTTCCTCCTTGTTAGGTGAAAAGTTCCGACCACAAATCTGATCACCGTGCTAATATATACCAATGGCTGAGGCCCCCTCCGTTCCCAACAGTGTTCGTGAATCCAAACACCAGGATTCGCCCGCAGGCAGCGGGGCAATTCCGCGACTGGACCAGTCGCTTTTAAATAACACCAAAGTTTGCCCTCCAAGGAATCGCCACACACAGAGAGGTATATACACAAAATGCCTCCGGCAGCACAATAGTCAGCATGCTGCCAGACCTTTCAATTGCCATACACGTTTCAAGCATTCACTGCCCTTGTTCACTGGCAAAATGACGGTACAAACAATTTGAATGGGGACAGCTGATTTATTGTGTAACAAGTCCCGCCCATGTGGGCGTTTACTCACTGGCATTCTGGTTATGGTAGTCCCTTGATAATGCCTATAGACTCCATTGTCCATACAAACAAGTGCTTTGCTGCCTTCATCATTTTTCAATAATATTTCCTCCTTGTTAGGTGAAAAGTCCTGACCACAAATCTGATCACCGTGCTAATATATACCAATGGCTGAGGCCCCCTCTGTTCCCAACAGTGTTCGTGAATCCAAACACCAGGATCCGCCCGCAGGCAGCGGGGCAATTCTGCGACCGGACCAGTCGCTTTTAAATAACACCAAAGTTTGCCCTCCAAGGAATCGCCACACACGGAGAGGTATATACACAAAACGCCACCGGCAGCACAATAGTCAGCATGCTGCCAGACCTTTCAATTGCCATACGCGTTTCAAGCTTTCACTGCCCTTGTTCACTGGCAAAGTGACGGTACAAACAATTTGAATGGGGACAGCTGATTTATTATGTAACAAGTCCCGCCCATGCGGGCGTTTACTCACTGGCATTCTGGTTATGGTAGTCCCTTGATAATGCCTATAGACTCCAATGTCCATACAAACAAGTGCTTTGCTGCCTTCGTCATTTTTCAATAATATTTCCTCCTTGTTAGGTGAAAAGTTCCGACCACAAATCTGAACACCGTGCTAATATATACCAATGGCTGAGGCCCCCTCCGTTCCCAACAGTGTTCATGAATCCAAACACCAGGATCCGCCCGCAGGCAGCGGGGCAATTCCGCGACCGGACCAGTCGCTTTTAAATAACACCAAAGTTTGCCCTCCAAGGAATTGCCACACACGGAGAGGTATATACACAAAACGCCACCGGCAGCACAACAGTCAGCATGCTGCCAGACCTTTCAATTGCCATACGCGTTTCAAGCATTCACTGCCCTTGTTCACTGGCAAAATGACGGTACATACAATTTGAATGGGGACAGCTGATTTATTGTGTAACAAGTCCCACCCATGTAGGCGTTTACTCACTGGTATTCTGGTTATGGTAGTCCCTTGATAATGCCCATAAACTCCACTGTCCATACAAACAAGTGCTTTGCTGCCTTCGTCATTTTTCAATAATATTTCCTCCTTGTTAGGTGAAAAGTTCCGACCACAAATCTGATCACCGTGCTAATATATACCAATGGCTGAGGCCCCCTCCGTTCCCAACAGTATTCGTGAATCCAAACACCAGGATTCGCCCGCAGGCAGCGGGGCAATTCCGCGACTGGACCAGTCGCTTTTAAATAACACCAAAGTTTGCCCTCCAAGGAATCGCCACACACAGAGAGGTATATACACAAAATGCCTCTGGCAGCACAATAGTCAGCATGCTGCCAGACCTTTCAATTGCCATACGCGTTTCAAGCATTCACTGCCCTTGTTCACTGGCAAAATGACGGTACAAACAATTTGAATGGGGACAGCTGATTTATTGTGTAACAAGTCCCGCCCATGTGGGCGTTTACTCACTGGCATTCTGGTTATGGTAGTCCCTTGATAATGCCCATAGACTCCACTGTCCATACAAACAAGTGCTTTGCTGCCTTCATCATTTTTCAATAATATTTCCTCCTTGTTAGGTGAAAAGTTCCGACCACAAATCTGATCACTGTGCTAATATATACCAATGGCTGAGGCCCCGTCCGTTCCCAACAGTGTTCGTGAATCCAAACACCAGGATCCGCCCGCAGGCAGCGGGGGAATTTCCGCGACCGGACCAGTCGCTTTTAAATAACACCAAAGTTTGCCCTCCAAGGAATCGCCACACACTGAGAGGTATATACACAAAACGCCACCGGCAGCACAATAGTCAGCATGCTGCCAGACCTTTCAATTGCCATACGCGTTTCAAGCATTCACTGCCCTTGTTCACTGGCAAAATGACGGTACAAACAATTTGAATGGGGACAGCTGATTTATTGTGTAACAAGTCCCGCCCATGTGGGCGTTTACTCACTGGCATTCTGGTTATGGTAGTCCCTTGATAATGCCCATAGACTCCACTGTCCATACAAACAAGTGCTTTGCTGCCTTCGTCATTTTTCAATAATATTTCCTCCTTGTTAGGTGAAAAGTTCCGACCACAAATCTGATCACCGTGCTAATATATACCAATGGCTGAGGCCCCCTCCGTTCCCAACAGTGTTCGTGAATCCAAACACCAGGATCCGCCCGCAGGCAGCGGGGCAATTCCGCGACCGGACCAGTCGCTTTTAAATAACGCCAAAGTTTGCCCTCCAAGGAATCGCCACACACGGAGAGGTATATACACAAAACGCCACCGGCAGCACAATAGTCAGCATGCTGCCAGACCTTTCAATTGCCATACGCGTTTCAAGCATTCACTGCCCTTGTTCACTGGCAAAATGACGGTACAAACAATTTGAATGGGGACAGCTGATTTATTGTGTAACAAGTCCCGCCCATGTGGGCGTTTACTCACTGGCATTCTGGTTATGGTAGTCCCTTGATAATGCCCATAGACTCCACTGTCCATACAAACAAGTGCTTTGCTGCCTTCGTCATTTTTCAATAATATTTCCTCCTTGTTAGGTGAAAAGTTCCGACCACAAATCTGATCACTGTGCTAATATATACCAATGGCTGATGCCCCCTCCGTTCCCAACAGTGTTCGTGAATCCAAACACCAGGATCCGCCCGCAGGCAGCGGGGCAATTCCGCGACCGGACCAGTCGCTTTTAAATAACACCAAAGTTTGCCCTCCATGGAATCGCCACACACGGAGAGGTATATACACAAAACGCCACCGGCAGCACAATAGTCAGCATGCTGCCAGACCTTTCAATTGCCATACGCGTTTCAAGCATTCACTGCCCTTGTTCACTGGCAAAATGACGGTACAAACAATTTGAATGGGGACAGCTGATTTATTGTGTAACAAGTCCCGCCCACATGGGCGGGACTTGTTACACAATAAATCAGCATCTCAGTGTGTGGCGATTCCTTGGAGGGCAAACTTTGGTGTTATTTAAAAGCGACTGGTCCGGTCGCGGAATTGCCTCGCTGCCTGTGGGCGGATCCTGGTGTTTGGATTCACGAACACTGTTGGGAACGGAGGGGGCCTCAGCCATTGGTATATATTAGCTCAGTGATCAGATTTGTGGTCGGAACTTTTCACCTAACAAGGAGGAAATATTATTGAAAAATGACGAAGGCAGCAAAGCACTTGTTTGTATGGACAGTGGAGTCTATGGGCATTATCAAGGGACTACCGTAACCAGAATGCCAGTGAGTAAACGCCCACATGGGCAGGACTTGTTACACAATAAATCAGCTGTCCCCATTCAAATTGTTTGTACCGTCATTTTGCCAGTGAACAAGGGCAGTGAATGCTTGAAACGCGTATGGCAATTGAAAGGTCTGGCAGCATGCTGACTATTGTGCTGCCGGTGGCGTTTTGTGTATATACCTCTCCGTGTGTGGCGATTCCTTGGAGGGCAAACTTTGGTGTCATTTAAAAGCGACTGGTCCGGTCGCGGAATTGCCCCGCTGCCTGCGGGCGGATCCTGGTGTTTGGATTCACGAACACTGTTGGGAACGGAGGGGGCCTCAGCCATTGGTATATATTAGCACGGTGATCAGATTTGTGGTCGGAACTTTTCACCTAACAAGGAGGAAATATTATTGAAAAATGACGAAGGCAGCAAAGCACTTGTTTGTATGGACAGTGGAGTCTATGGGCATTATCAAGGGACTACCATAACCAGAATGCCCGTGAGTAAACGCCCACATGGGCGGGACTTGTTACACAATAAATCAGCAGTCCCCATTCAAATTGTTTGTACCGTCATTTTGCCAGTGAACAAGGGCCTTGAATGCTTGAAACGCATATGGAAATTGAAAGGACTGGCAGCATGCTGACTATTGTGCTGCCGGTGGCGTTTTGTGTATATACCTCTCCGTGTGTGCTGATTCCTTGGAGGGCAAACTTTGGTGTTATATATATATATATATATATATATATATATATATATATATATATATATATATATATATATAGTTCAGCTGCTGTTTCGGGGTAATCCGTCAAGCGGGGGCAGAGAAAAAGGGGGGTCCCAAAACACATTTTCCCCATGTTAATTTCCTTAGGGCCTTCTGGACTTTAGACACGGCTACAGCCCAAACTACTAAACGGAATTACACCAAATTTGGCAGGAAGGTAAATGTTGGTTCGGGGAAGTGCCTTTTTGGGATTTGCTGTAAATCTATTCAGTAGTTGTGGAGTAATTAAAAAAAAAATCCTTTTGTATATATATAGGGATGCGTGCTGAGATCTGATTGGCTGCCAACACTTCAAACTAAGAAGCGGTGGCGGCCATCTTGTGACTCAGCATGAACCGAGTCACAGAAAAAAAAGTAAAAAAACATGACATTAAGGGTGCCGGTAGAAACACCCTGACCCCCTAGGCCTCTTGGGAAAAGCATTTTTTTTAAACAATTTCAGTGGGAGTTATGCTGAATTCACGGATCCCATTGATTTCATTTTTTTTCAAACAAAGTGTGGGGTTCTGTGCTTTGTTACTAATTGGCCCCCGGGTGGGCCAGGTCTCCCGGGCATTTTAATAAAGGAGGGTGACTATGTCATGATTGATGTAATATGTGAGGTCATAAGCAGTGCATTGCGGGGCGTAAGTTATAGTTAACTCAGGTAACTCTAACTGCTGAATTTCACTGGTTTTGTACGATGAAATCTAAGCCAAACTATAACATCCCTGTAACCTTTGTTTTTTTAATCAACTTTCTGTGTTTTTTGAAATTCTATTTCCTTACTATAACATCCCTGTAACCTTTGGTTTTTTTAGGGAATTTCTCAGGTTTTTCAAATTCTATTTCCTAACTATAATGTGCCTGTAACCTTTAGCATTTTAAGTGAATATAGTCATATATTATCTTGTGGTTGCCATTCCATTGAAAGAACATCTTTTGGTTTGCTAATAACTTTGTCCCTGTTTGACAAATCTTCACATAACTTTAAAAAACAAAAGGTTAATTCCCTTCAGTTCCTTTGCTGAAAGTTTCGGGGTGATCTGTCAAGATGGGGCTGAGTAAAAAGGGGGGTCCTGAAATGCCAAATCTCAAGGCATTTATCATAGACGTCTTTAAAACAGGATTTAGCAAACACTACTGAACAGAATTACAGCAAATTAGGAAAGAAGCTAGATCTTGGTTTGCAGGTTGTGCTTTTTGTGATTTGGTGTAAATCCATTCAGTAGTTTTTGAGATATTAAGGGTAAAAAATAATTGTAATTTTGGCAGTTACGCTCGCGAGAGGCCTGTGAGCCTCCCGCCAGAGCGTGAAATATAAATGGAGCCCTTTGGTCGAGTGGCTCGTTTTTCCTGTGAGTCTTCATGTTCTTGCATCAATCCAGAGAGTCCCACAAGAGCGATTGTTCTGATTGGCTGGTTGTTGGAAAGTTAGAAAATAAATGGCCGCCATTACTGTTTACTGTGGAAAATTGGAGGTTTTGTGGAATGGAAATAGAAAAGCTATATTAGGAGGCAGCAGAAAGACATGCTGATCCCTTTTTTAAAAAAAATATCTTTATTGTTGCATGTTCTTCCAAAAACCATCACAATATGCCACAATCATAATTATCACATCTATACCAACAATCCCTCCCAACACATAGATCAAGAACATTTCTATACAGTTTCTATTTCTAAAGGATCTGTGGATATCGGATGCCTTTTACTGTACCTCTCCTGATCCAGTGGGTTCTTAAAGAACAGCATCTGAAACATATTCAAATTTATAAATGAAAAACTCCCTCCCTCCCCTCCCCTACCCCCAGGGTCAGCAAGCAACACACCTCTCATTATCTACATAGCATGAAATTTATTTAAGGAAACCAGTTGCAAAATCCTATCCACGTGCCCACTGAACTGGGATGAGCTGTGTACCTTCTCTGTCATCCAAACTAAGTTGAACTACCTGCATCCTCCTAGTATTTCGTGCAGGGGAGGCCTCCCCCTCCACCTGTAATGGAGCCTCTATAATCAATCCCTGCCAAGCTCTCACATCCTCTTCCAATTTATCGTCCCTCCGGACTTGTCTCTTGCGGACCACCTCCGCCGTCGCCCACTCCACCAGGTCCCTGGCCCAATTTTTTAGAGTAGGTGGCTGTGCACTCATCCAACTAATCACCACCCGCCTCTTTGCCAACACTAACCCCAGCTGCAGGAAACGTCTTGAAAGCTTCCTGCCTTTGGGCCGTGATATAAGTTCCAGGAGTACCTGCGTACTGGAGTGCTGAATCGACCACCCCGCTTCAACTGATCCAAGACTGCCCCACAAAAGGGGGACACAGTAGATCATTCCCATGTCATGTGTCGGAACCTAGCATCATCAGAACCACAAATTAGGGGCATTAAGCTTAAATCGCAAGTTGGAGCTAATTTGTTTGACCTCTGTATGTACTCTTTTCCACTATATCTCAGTCAAGGGTTTTTCAAGTATTTCATCCCACTTGCCCTGTATTGGCAGCTGACCTACAGCAAAGTCTTCTCGCAACGCCTTATATATATGGGACACCAGTCTGCGGCCCCCCAACCATCATGACTAGAGTCCTAAGAGTAACAGATAGGGGGCGGCTCTTCGGGAAATGATGGCCATACCTCTTGCGCAAACGCCAAAATCTTGGCGTACTGAAGGAATTGTCCATGTCCTAAATTAAACGCCGATTCAGCCTCCTTTCTGGTGAGGAAACGGTGACCCAAATATAAGTCTACCATAGTGGCACAACCTCCCGCCGTCCACCGAGTGATAGACATGTGCCGGCGTATGTTCCTAAACGGTGCCTCCGCCCAAAGAGGGGCCTCCGGGGCATACGGGGCCTTTTTCACTACTTTACATACCGCGTATTCCCATATAGTAGCCACCTGCCTAAGAATGTAGGGAAGGTGCACTGGGACCTTCGATCCCATCATAAGGAGTTCTGGGAGGGGGGTCTCCCCATGGGTACCCTCCAACAGTTGTTTCTCCCAATTGTCGTCATCGTCCAGCCAGTGTGTCCCGCATTGCAATTGTGTCGCAATGTAATAATGTGTGACTCTGTGGACCTCCAACCCCCCCTGTTCCCAGGTTCTCTGCAAGGTAGCTAGCTTCACTCGCTTTCATTTGGAACCCCACAGAAGTTCCACCAAAGGTGGTCCAATTGTTTAAAATACACCCATGGGATACAGTAAAGCGAGCTCTGGAAGACATAGAGGCATCGCCGAAGAACCACCATTTTTATCAGAGAAATCCGCCCCATCAGCGACAGCGGGATGTCTCGCCAGAACCGAATGGAATTTTTAATCCCCTCTATGCACCTCCTCACATTAAGTTGATGGTATGCGTCTTGCGTATGCTGCAGCCAGACCCCGAGGTATCGGAACGAGTCAGTAACCCAACTCATTCCCACTGCTGGCAAATCGCCCACTCGCACCCCTCACAGGTTACCCATGTGAAAAAGTTTAGACTCCCCTTGTGAAGACAGAGTCCAGAAAGCAGACCAAAACGAATAAGTTCCCGAAGAAGCTCCGGGACCGCCACTTCAGGATGAGTGAGATACACCATTGTATCGTGGGCGTACAAAGACACAACATGTAGCGTAGCGTCCAATCGAACAACCCAGCACTCCATTCGTCTTCTAAGTACAGCTGCCAGCGGCTCCATCACTAATGCAAAAAGGAGCGGCGACAGGGAACAACCCTATCGCGTACCTCATTGGAGGACCAGTCTATCGGACACCTAATTTCGAGACGGATCTGAGTGGTCGGGCGACAGTATAGCAGCCACATCCAGCTCGTATACGTGTCTCCTAGTCTCAACCGAGCCAGAACCCACCACATGTATTCCCACTCAACCGAATTGAAGGCCTGATGGATATCCAGGAGGCATAATGCCCAGTCGGATTCCTCAAGTACCGGTGCATGCCATAAGTGTGCAAGTCTTCGCAAGTTATGTGTGGTATTTCGAGTCGGGATGAACCCAGACTGGTCAGGGTGTACCTGTTGGGTCATATGTGGCAAGAGCCTGGTCGCCAATACACCACTTAAGACTTTCACATCAATATTTAAGAGGGATAAAGGGCGGTAGGAGCTCAGGGAGTGGGGGTCCCTGTCTGGTTTAATAATCATGGAGACCAAAGCCTCCATAATAGTTTTGGGTAGCGTCCCTGTCTCGAGGGCCTCTGCGCATACAGCCAGAAGATGATCAACCAATTCATTGGCAAAGGTCTTATAAAACTCGGCCGGGAGAACGTCAGTAATTCTTCCCGGGTGGGGGACGCCCCAAAAACCTCTGCCTCATCCTCACCAAGTGAATGGAACTCAATATCTGAAAAGAAGTCTGGAAATGAGAGAGGTCCATCACAGATCTCCGTGGAACACATGTGTTCCAAGTGTGACGCAAACATCTGAACAATCGCCTCCTGTGTATTCAACAGAACTCCATTACTATCCCGGAGCTGTAAGACTGGATCATGGTCAGTCTCTGTTTTAATTAGTCGAGCTAGTAATGCTCCAGACCGATCCCCTTCCGCATGTAACCTCTGTCTGTATGTGGTATATTTATACTTCTCCAGACAGGACCATGCTACGAGTAATTCTCCCTGTACCCTCCCCCACTCCGTGCGGCTGTCAGGGGGTCAATGTAATGTCACCTCCAGGGTCTTCAAACGCTTCTCCAGGGACTCTATGTCTGCCATGAGCTGTCGATGTATGCCATATGCCGTCTTCATACAGACCCCCCTAATAACAACCTTCATTGCCTCCCACTCTGTGGATCTCGCGTTAGGGGACCCCCAGTTCTCCTCAAAGTAGTGTCATAACTCATTCCTCACCTCCTGCACAAAGGGGGGGGGTCCTGCAAGCCTTCAGCCCGAAGACGCCACAGTGGAATTGGGGGCCTGCCTGGGCCAGAGGTCATGGTCAACAACAAGGGTGAGTGATCGGAGAGATACCACGGCAAATAAGCGACAGCCTCTGCCTTAGTCACCAAGTTGTCTGAAAGATAACAATCATATATCCTCGAGAAGGTGTTAGATGCCGGAGCAAAACAGGAGAACTCCCTTTTAACTGGTTTACGGAGTCTCCATGTGTCTTGTAACCGCAGGCCCTGCAGAATACTCCGAAGAGCTTCCATCATTCGGGGTTTGGTGTTGTCTCTGGGGGGCTCTCTAGTGAGGAACCCATCTAATACACAGTTAAAGTCACCCATGAGAAGTATCTCAGCTCCCATGAATGGAGTCGCAGCCTTCAGCACATCCCGAAAGAAATCAGAACAGTCAGTGTTGGGCGCATACACATTAATATTGCATAATTCGGTGCCTTCCCACCTCCCAAACAGAATAACATGGCGCCCTTCTTGATCCAGTACATGATGGAGATGTTGGAAAGACACTCCAGGTGCCAGCAAATATCAGCGCCCCCCCGGGCGCAGCCGGAATAGGACGTGGCATATATCTGCCCTCTCCAGCGTTTACGTAGGCTTTTAATGCGTCTCCTGGAGGCCTGCAATTGCAACACCATAACGTTTTAAAAAGGCATGTCTTCTGCGACGTTTAACTATGTTTACCAACCCGCGTACGTTCCAACTAAGGAACTTCAGTGTTTGGACCATCATGGCATGTTAATATTGAAAGTGTAGCACTAAACCCCACTTGTCTCAGGCTCATGCCCATCTTAACCAACAGTGACCTAGTACGGTTAATCTCTTGGTGATCCTGTAAATTTCCCAACAACAAACCAAACATGTGCAAATGAAAACATGCACATCCCATCTCCCACCCCCCGGGCAGTCATGTGAATTAACAGATACATTACTATACAAGCCATCCTACGAACTGCCCCACACCTCCCCCCTCCCCCTTACCCAAAACAAAATATGCTGTGCAAGAGAGTTGGTTACCCTGGGGCGCGAGATTGCTCTCAAGCCTTCCCGGTGAATCGAGTCTCTGTAGGGGGTGCTGCTGCTCCGCCGGCAGCCCATGTCAGACCACTATTTCAGCAACTGTCAATATCCACGATCTTTACAGTGACCAAACCAAAAGCAATATACCAAGGCCGGGGAAGGGGTAAGGAGAACCTCAGTAATATCATATGCTCGAAACCCAATCTCCTTATTGGTATGTCTCCTCCTGACCCCTCCTCCCCACTAAACAAATCCTGCTCAGAGGCTTCCATTCAGTTCAGGTTCCCGCAATCTTAACTCAGCACTGCAATAAATACATTACAGCCTCTGGGGATCAGTCTCTTCCACTGCCAGAGCCTCTCGTGTCAGGTATAAGTTCTGGTGTTGTCTCTGCAGAATCCGGGACGATCTCTGTGTTCGAGGCATGCAGCGTACCATCTTGCTGCACAACTATCGGGCCCAGACTCATTGTTCGCCTCTCAGACTTATGTTCCTGGAGTTGCCGCCGACTCCTTACGGGCGATCTGGTGGCGCGGGAGCTTGCTGTACCTGATGAGGAGGCCAGTCTTCGTCCTTCTGGAGCATTAGTGTCCAGCCAATCTCTCGCCTCCTCTGCAGAAAAGAAGAACAAGACCCGGCACTCACTCACCACCCTGAGATTCGCCGGGAACATGAGACTGTATTTCAAATTTAAGTCCCTGAGTTGTCGTTTGATGGAGGAGAAGGTCTTCCTCTGTTCCTGGACTCTCTATGTGTAATCGGGGTATGTCGCGATGGAACGTCCCTCAAAAAAGAAACGCCGTCCACTACGGGAAAGCTGAAGCAGAAGATCTCTATTTCTAAAATTGAAAATTTGGGTGATTATGGCCCAAGGAGGGGCCCCAGGTGAGGGGGGGCCACCAGCGCTCTATGCGCCCGTTCCACACTAAAGAATTTGGACAGCTCTTGAGGCACCATTTTGTTAATAATCCAGTTCTCCAAAAAGAGATTTGTGGTCTCCCCCTCCGCCTTTTCCGGAAATCCCATGAATCTGAGGTTTCCTCTTTGCGACTGGCCTTCAGAATCTTCAGCCCTATCCTCGAGCCTGAGCACTTGCTGCTTCAGGTCCACCACCGCGGCGCTGAGACTCTTGACCTCACCCTTCAAGAACTCCAAATCCCTTTCTGTAATCGTCACCCGGTCCAAGACCTTACGTAGGTCACATCTCAGCAGATTGACATCTATAGCCACGGCGTCGATTTTTTGTAGCATGTCGTCCCTAGTTGCTTGCACGGCTCGGAGCATGTCCATGAGGGTCAGAGAGTCTTCTCCCGCCGCCTCTACTGCCTTTTTCTCCAGTACATGACCATTTCCACAATCCTCCGGGCTGTGCGTGACAGGCTGGGCGTAATTCAGTATCTTATTTGCTTGCGACTTTGGCGGTTTATCTTTGCCCATTTTTCCTTGGCTAACAGGCAGATATATCTATCAGTCATCTCGGCACTCAGTCTATCTCCCAGCGTGACCTCAGATTTCAATAATGGCTGCCCGCTAAGCGTGAGATGCGGACGACGCGGCAGACTCACTCCACCTCACACAACAAGGTCAGGAACCCCAGGCTATGTCTGCCATGCATCGATGTTCCTCACAGGGGCGGTGTGTGGGTCCAGACAGCACCGGTTTTAACGGGCCATCCAGTCAGGGGCCACCAATTAGATCGATTCGCCCATCGCAGTATGTTCTTGTGGGCCACCTCCCCCCCCAAGTGAGCCCGTTACCCCGGAGGCACCGTCACCGCCTTGCAGTCTTTATGATGGCTATTATGGGGCAGAAGTGCCTCTTAGTTTGACGTGAGGCGTGCCAGCAAGGCCACAACACTGCAGCATGGCCGAATACAGCCCAGACAGCGCTCCGCGCTACTATGTCGGGTCTACAGGGCCTCGGGGCCCGCAGCAGGCCGTGCAAGGGCACCTTACTTGTTCGGTGACTCTCGGGTGTCTTCACAATCCTGCAGCTCGTGTTTGGAATAGGCATGGGGTGCCTGCTCTTTCACCGATCACTGCCACTTTATTTGCACCTTGGCATCCCGATGCTCACTTTTGCTTGTCAGGGCCCAGGCCTTTCAGAGCCACGGTACTTGCGTCAGCTAGACGCCGACAGTCTAGGGTCGCGAACAGGAGCAGGGACCCGACAGGGTCGCCGACAGGCACTCTCACCCACCACTCACCGGATCTTCGGCACCTCAATCCACGCGCCCAGGCAAGAGCCGTGGACCCTCAGCCCGGCAACGTCGACAATTCTCCACGTACAGTGGAGGGCACTGCACTGTGCGTTATGCAAGCCTAGGCCCGGGCAAGATGGCGGTCCACGCACCGCACCTGTGCAACGCTGTATACAAAGCACTTGTCCACTCTAGACTCGGCCAACACACTCCACGAGTTGGTCACTGCCACTGCCACTGCTACCCTTCAGTTTAGCAATAGTTGCCCATCTGATGCAGGATGTCTACAGGATTTATTGGGCGGCCGCCGGAGCTCGCTCAGAGTGCGACCATTCTCGAGCTAGGCAAGCCACGCCCCCCCATGCTGTTCCCTTAAGTCTAGAGAAGAGGTGTCTAAGGGATAACTACTGTGAAGAAAAACAAATTATATTGTTTTTAACTAATTTTTACGAACTCACGGAACTCGCCCAGGATCACGAATAGTAAAAAGGGGTTGATGAGTTCTCCATACACTCCATTAGTAGGAATGCCTACTGTGATTGTTGTTTTTGAGAGGAAGTGTGTAAGAGATAAGTACTGTGATAAGTAGATTGTTGAATCTATGTTTTTTTTCAAAGTTACGATCCCGCAAGGCTGTCAATGGATTGTTAAAAGTAGGAAGAGTAGGTGATGTTTGAATACACACTAGTATGCACACTTGTTACTGTAGGAAGGAGTCTTACTGGACATAGTGTTTATCAGAGTCTACTATTTACTACAATCAGCTTTGTAAGAGTTGTGAGTATAGTTTTTTTTCACACCCTACTATGCACACTCATCATCAGAGTGTTAGCAGCGAGGACAGTCCCTCGACCGAGCATACTATGCACACATGTAATCTAAGACATAGGTCTCAGTGGAGACAGCCTACTATACTCATCTGTCATCTAAGACAGAGGTCTGACAGAAGAGGCCAGTCCATGTACACACCCCAATATCTGAGGGAGATCCCCTCATCTGAGAGACAGCACTTAGTGGAGAGACCAGTCTCTCTCCATACATGCTACTACGCACTTCCGTTATCTAAGAAAGAGGTATAGAAAGAGAAGGAAGTCAATGCAGACACCATACTACGTCCACCTCTTATGTAGGAGAGCAGCCTGAGGGTAGAGGCCAGTCTCTCCTCACACCCTACTACTCACAACCATTATCTAAGAGAGGGGTCTCAGCAGAGAGGCCAGTTACTTTCTATACTCTACCACAGACACTCGTTATTGAAGAGAGAGGTCTCTGTGGAGAGTTCACTCCCTCCACCAACTCTAGTACGCACACCTGTCATGCAGGAGAGAGGTTTGTCTGTAGAGGCCAGGCCCTCCCTACACTCTACTACACACACCTGTGTTCTAATAGAGAGGTTTAAGTGAAGAGGCCAATCTCTTCCAATCCCTACTATGTATACTTGTCATCCAAGAGAGAGGTGTCAGAGGCGGGCCAGTCTCTCCACAAACTCTAGTATGTACACTTGTAATCGAAGAGAGAGGTCTTGGCAGGGGGGCCAGTCCATCCAGACATCCTACTACAGACTTTCATCATCCAAGAGTGTGGTCTCATTGGAGAGGTCAGTTTCTCCCCACACCCTACTACACACACTTGTCATGTAAGCGATGGGTCACAGTGGAGAGGATACTCCGTCCTACATACTTCTATTTCCCTGCAATTTAGTTGCGATTCCGTGAGAATCAGGACACCTGACCACCCAGCCAAGGTCCCGCTCTCTCCCTCAGTAGCTCTGCTGTTGAGTCGCCGTCTATGACCACATGCCATCGCTGCCTGTGGGTGTTCGAGGCTTCTGCCTGCCTCACTTCATTGCCCATCCTCCTCAACAACGTGTGCTCCCTGCACAGACAAGCCGTTGAGATCTGGGACCCCCTCGACACCCTCTCACCAGATATCGCCTTCTTCACAGAAACCTGGACCAACGCCTCATCCGCCCCCGAAATCGCCACCGCCATCCCCGATGGATACAAGATCCAGAGGAAAGACCATCCCAACCACCCAAGAGGAGGACTAGCCATCACACACAAGACCTCCCTCCGACTCTCCACCTCCACCTCCACCACAAACGACTACCTCCCCACCACCAAACACTGTTACTTCCAGATCCAGCCCAGCCCTAGAACCACACTTCGCTGCACCCTCACTTACAGACCCCCAGGACCTTGCGCCTCGTTCACTACAACCATCACCAACCTCCTTGCACCCCACACAATCACCTCCATGGACTACATACTCATCAGAGACCTGAACTTCCACCTCGACAACCCTAGTGACCCCCAACTCCACCACCTTCCTGGACACCCTTGCAAACATCAGCCTGAAACAGTTCATCACCACAACCACCCACAAGGCAGGATACACCCTCAACCCCATCTTTCCAGGAGGTAACAGCATCCACTTCAGCCATACCACGCAACCCCCCTAGACGGACCACCACTGAGTACACTTCAACGTTGACAAACGCACCGCCCCCAAACCTGCCCTGCGCCCTCCAAGAAGGGACTGGAGCAAAATCACTGAGGACCAGCTCAACTCCACCCTCAGCCGCGACACCCCCACCGCATCAACTGACACCAACCTCGCAGCCAAAGAACTCCACAAATGGATCTCCAACTGAGCAGATGAACTTGCACCTCTGTGCAATTCCAACAGACAGCGCCCCAGGAAGGCCACCTGGTTCACCACCAACCTCCAAGAATCCAGACGCAACTCCAGACATCTCGAGAAGAACTGGAGAAACAGCAAAAAGGCAGAGGTCCGCACCACCTACAAAAACGCCATGACCGAACACCACCAACACATCAGATCCACCAAGAGGACCTTCATCCGAGACAAGATCCTCGCCAACCCCAGCAACTCCAAGGAACTCTTCAGTGTCATCCAGGAACTCACCAAACCCCCCAGTGAGACCACGGACATCATCCCCTTCCAGGACCTCTGTGACAAGCTCGGATCCTAATTCCATCTGAAAATTCATGGGACAACACCTGGTGGCCCACCGCCCTCGGCAGCCCTCCCAACCCCACGGGCCACGCCCGGAACCTCGGCATCATACTCGACCCCTCCCTCTCCATGACCCAACAAGTCAAGGCCATCCCCTCAAACTGCTTCAACAGCCTTCGCATCCTCCGAAAGACTTTCAAGTGGATCACCCCGAATCAAGGAAAACCATCACCCACACACTGATAATCAGCAGACTGGACTACAGAAACGCTCTCTACGCCGGAATCAACAAATCCCTGCTCCACAAACTCCAGACCATCCAAAACACCACGGCCAGACTCGTCCTCGGCAACCCCCGACATGAACACATCACCCAGCACCTGCGCAACCTCCGCTGGCTCCCCGTCAAGAGGAGAGTCACTTTCAAGATACTCACCCATGCCTACAAATGCCTCCACAACACTGGACCCCAATACCTCAACAAGAGAATCTCCTTCCACGTACCCAAGGCAAACCTCCGATCCACCAAACTCGCCCTCGCCATAACCCCACGCATCTGCAGAGCCAGAACAGGTGGAAGAGCCTTCTCCTACATCGCGGCCAAGACCTGTAACGAGCTCCCGATCAACATCAGATGCGCACCCTCCCTGAACATCTTCAGGAAGATGCTCAAGACCTAGCTCTTCGACTCAACGGAGCTGCTTACCGCCCCAGCGCCCTGGAACCCTCACGGGTGAGTAGCGCGCTTACAATTCCCCTGATTGACTGATTGATTGAATCTCTCGAGAGAAGCTCACAAGCTTCAGGGAGTGAAGCTTGTTGTATGGACATGTGCAATCTCGCAAGAGGTTCGCGAGACCTGAAGGAAAATTGCTGAACCTGCCACGAGGTGTTTTACGATCCCATGAGAGTCTTGCGAGATCGTATCGGAAAAAGTAAAAACAAGCATTGGCATAGCCAATAGGTCTCGCCTTTGGGACCTTATAAGTGTTTAGCTATGCAACAGTTGCATAACTAAATACTTATAAGGTCCCAAAAGCGAGACATATTGGCTATGCAAAGCAGCCGTTTGGCCGCGAAAGTGAAAGTGAAAGTGATCGTGATCAAACATCAAATTGTCCGCGAAAGTGAAAGTAATTGCGGTAAAGCGCGGCACGCGCGCCCGCACCCATGCACTGTAGCTCTATGCTGGCCTGGTAGCACTTTATGGAGCCCTCTCAATAAGTCTCGCCAGACCAGCACATGCGCTGGGTCAGGCGAGACCTAAAAAGGGCTAGGGCTTAACCAATAGCTGCCATTCTTATTACATGGTTGGAGAAATGCTTTGATGTGAATTGGGAACAGACCCAGAGATAGATCAGTTTGTCCTTGGTGCTTTGGAGGAGAAGGAATTCTCTTTGAGTTGTGCTCAGCAGAAGTTAATCTATCTTGAGTTGAAAAAGACTGGTGTGGTTATTTGCATTTAAGAAAGATCTCCAAGCTCAGGTATTTAGCAATATAATTAAAAAACGTTGTTGTTGAAGTATTAGTACACTTATTCTTCATAATGTGTACAGAGTGAAAAGTTGTTCGGGGAGGTGTAGATGTATTAATATAGGGTTTCAGAGGTATAGATTAGAATGTAGAGAGACGTGAGCAAGGTTTGCAGATTGTGCTAAAAAACAAAATGTACAAACTGTGTGTAATTGTAATAAAGGAAGAGTGTTATTCAAATTATAAAACATAGAATGTAATAATACAAGCTGTACTGTTATGTATCTCTTTGTAGGTATACTTTAGCCCTATGAAAGTCGTGATAGTGCTATTTCTAGAGTAAAAAGCTGTGGTGAGTGTAAGGAAACGGGTCTCAAGAGGAAGGTGTTTCTTTATAAACTTTTATAAAAGAAGGTTTGATGGCATGTTATAAGTTATTTGTGAGAAAAGTGCTAAGGGTGAAGATGTGGATTTTTTCTGGAGAAAGGAATCACAAGTTACTGATGCATTAGATATAAATATCTCATTGTGGTGAAAAACATAGAATTGTTTAAAAAACATACTGATGTATCACTGCTATCAATTATTGACATGCATGTAACTTTTATCCTTTTGGTTATTTTGCCTTTTTTTATGAGGAAAATGTAAACTTGTCTCTGAGGAAGTAATTATCTGCTTACATAAGCAGCAAAGAAGAGCCTTGTTAAGAGAAGAAGGATTATTGAGTTGTTCAGCAATAACTATGTCTTTAGGCACAGAGTATTTAGGTTGGAGGGATGTGAAGTCGCCTGAACAGCTGAGTACTTCAGCAGCACGAGCTAACTCGGAAGGCGCTAGGCTTTGTGAACTGTATATATATAGATATGCTGCTTTGCTAACACTTTATTTCCACCTATCCTGACATAACATAGCACGTATCTAAAGAGTCTTTGGCAGGGTAAGGTGGCCAAAAGACTAAAAAAGAAGTGCCACCAACAGCAAAATCCAGTAGGCAAATAGAGAGAAAAGGGGGGAGGGAGGTGTTTATGAGCGTCAGAATTTTTTTAATACATTTTAACGTTTTTTTTCTCTCCATGTTATAGTTGTTTATATTGCTTGTTAGTGTAGTTTTGTTAAATTATATTGTTGTAATAAATAAGTTTAAAGTTACTTTGGATTAGTTTCCTTAATACTTTTCAAGTTTATTATAGTACTGCAAAATTCTGTAAAACTGGCAGTACCAGGTTTAGGGACTGTGACAATGCTATTACATGTAAATGTATGTGAATGATACTATGCTCATCTTTGATCCTAAAGAGAGTTGTTAATAGAGGAGCCAATTTCTTTACAATGTAGGTATGGTTAATTGTCATGCAACAGTGAGGTGCTGTATGCTGTAGTATAGGGAACTGTAATGCAAGAGAGGTTTCTTTGCACATAGGTAAATATATGTTTATACTCTAATATACACTGCTATCAGCTGCTGTGTACACCCTATTGTGTAAGGGTAGACTAGGACACGACACAACGCAAAATTTTACAATGCATGCCTTTACAACATGGTTTTTAGATTGCAACATCCATTACTATGCATGATTTTACAACGCATGCCATCACAACGCATTTTTAGAAACTATACTTACAACGCATTCCATTACAACACATACCATTACAATGCATACCATTACAATGCATAATACTTTTTTTGCAACAGTAGTGTAAGTATTGGATAGTGTAGGGGTAAATATTACTATTCCCACTCCAGTGAGTGCAACAGTAGGGTAAGTGTTGGATAGTGTAGGGGTAAAAATTACTATTTCCCATTACTTATCTTATAATGCGTTGTAATGGCATGCATTGTAGTGGCATGCTTCAGAATGGAATGTGTTACAGTGACATGCGTTGTAATGGCTGCGTTGTAATGGCATGCAATGTAAAGGATGTAGTGTTGCTATGACTGCGTTGTAAAGGTAGTGCGTTGTAATGACTGCGTTGTAATGGTTGTTTCTCATATGGTTACTGCCATTGGGAGGTGTTTGAAAAACAGGTAAGCATATCTGCATACTGAAAAAAGTTATCTAAGACATAGTTCTGAACAGAGAGGATACTCCATTTTATACTCTACTATGGACATTCATCAGTATGAAGACAAGTATGTGCAGAGAGTGTCTACCCACAGCCTACCTTGCACAGGTTATTCTGGGGATAAGTCTCACTTGAGAGGACAGTGTGTTTTCCTTTCATAGTATCTTTAGATATTATGTATGACATAATTTTGAGCGTAATGGTAATTTCAACTCTATACTTTACTTCCACTTCTGTCATACTGGGGAGAGGTGTGACCACAAAGGTAAGCCACTTTTCCCACCCTAATTTACACAAGCATTATCCAAGAGACACATCACAAGAGAGAGGCCAGTCTCTCCACACACTATACTACGCAGAGTTATCATGAAAGAGACTATGCATACCTGTCAACATGAGAAGTATGAGTTGAGAAATACACTTCTCTCACCCTACTAAAGACACCTCTTACCCTGGTAAGATGTGTTAGTAGAGAAACGAGTCCCTTCCCAGATAGCACTGCATATCGTTGTTATTCTAAGGAGAGGTGTGAGGACACAGGCCACTCGTTCACTACACAGTGCTGTACATCCAGGTTTTCCTGGAGATAGGTCTTAGTGCAGTAGACAATGTTTCCATACATACTACTGTATATATCTGTGATGCTATGGAGAGCTGTGAATGGACAGGGTCATCAATTTCCATACACTAATAAATATGGTTATTTCCCTTGGGAGGGGTGTCAATAGGAAAACTAGTACTTGTTATAAAAGTATGGAAAAGTTAGGTCTTACATGTGAGGTAAGTACCATCCCCATCCTACTATGCATACTACTGAGTTTGGGAAAGGTGTGAATGGAGAGGCGGTGTCTCTTTATACCCTACGCTACACACTAGTTATCTTCATGCAAGATCTCAATGCAGAGACCAGTCTCTACCCCTAGTCTAGTAGTGGGGATTGTAAGAAGTAAGCATTGTGAGGAAGGAAAATGTAAATTCTTCCTCTAAAGTAATTTTTTGATCTCTCGAGAGTTGAGGGGTAGCGAAAATCTGGTGCATGTAATTTATATCTATTACAATAGTGAAAATGCAAATTGCACCTTAAAAGTCAGCTATAGTGAGAGGCCGCAAGAGTAAACTGCACCATGCATAAGAGCATCAGGGCTCTCGTGTGTGACTCGCGAGAGTCATCCGAAGGAAAAAAAGGGTAACTACAAACAACATACATAATGAAAGTACAATGTAGCTCTGAAAAGAGCTTTTTTAATGAATTTTTTTAATAACAGCTTTTCTGTGTTTTTTAACATTTTTTAGGTCGTTTTGTATTTTATTTTTAAAAAGAGTACCGCAAAAAACAGAAATCGGGAGTAAACAAAAAAATAGCATCTCCTTCAAAACAAATAGGAGAAGGAAATGCTAAATAAACACTACTACCAAGTTGGGCATTTATGATCCTGGGCAAGCCTGTACTGTACAGCCCTGCTTGACTCAGATAAAAAAATAATCTGCTTGCATAGGCAACAAAAAGGTCTTTTTTTCAGATAAGCATGGTTGTTATCTGCTTGCGCGTGAGTACCTGGGCAGACACAGTGTCACCAGGTTCAAAAGATGTGGGCGCCCTCGATTAGTTATCAAGCTTTGCAGCATGGGCAAACTCAGCCTGAGCAAGGCGTTGAGGGTGTATAGCCCACAAATGTTGCCACATCCCAGTAGTACTCATGCTGTATTGCTTGCTCTTGCTGCCCCTGCTGAACTCCTTTTTGCATATTTTACAAAGAAGATATTTCTCAGATACTTGTTTCCCACCAGGCCTCATTTAAAAATAAAAAAAAGGTCACACCAAGGCCTCCTTGGGTGGCTGAAATGCATGAACAGCAGTAGGGTTCTCATCTGAATCTGAGCATTACAATCTGGTGACAGAAAACCAGCATTGCCAAAAGGCTAGCCAAAAAGTTCTAACCACAGCACAACCCAATAGCCAAATAAAGCAACAGGAAAGGAATCTTTCCTTGCTAAATAAAGGCATCCATATGAACCAATCACAAACCTTCCTTGGAATGTATTTCCTCGCCTGGGCATCTTGTGGGTTTCTCGCACGATCATTAAAACTGAGAACTTTCTTAATTTCTCATATGCAACAATAAATCAGCTGTTTAAACAACACTCCTCATTTCTTATTTTCTTCAAAACAACAAAAATACACTGTTCTGAACTTAATTCCAAATGCATGAACTTGTGCACAGATTGCGAGAGCCAGACAGAAAGTACAGCCCCCACAGGGGATTGTGTGTTCAACTCTCACGATCGTCTTATGAGAGTCATAAGTTTGTAAACTAAAGAATTAATATCATATACGTACTGTGCTGACTATATTATTAAAGATTAGCATTCAATAACAACTTACCACATGAAAAAGATACAACATAAAATCAGGATCCCTACTCAAATGTATGGGCTAGCCCTCCCTTTGAAAAAAGCAAACAGTTTTTTTAGTGTAACTCTCAACCACCAGGGTTTACCTCTTGATGGCATGCTTAATCATTGGGTTCTTCTTGTTCCGCTGCGGAACGGGCGTGCTACTACCTGTGTGTTACACAAGAGCACTGAATAGTATCGAACCACAGAATAATGGAGGATAGGAGTTGGAGAGGTTCTTTTTAGGTTTAAAAATACTTGCCTTGTAGGAAACCGTGTTTTATTCAATCCTCCAGTTGGTATTTTTAAAATATGTGAAAGTAGAAGTTGAAAGTTTGCTTGAGTTTAATGACCCTGCTTTCCTTTCTGAACTCGGTGTACATGTTTCTGCCACCCTTCCCTGTGGATTTAGTCAGGACCATAAATCTCACTCCCTGAGACCACTTCTTACTTTGCTTCATAATGAGCACAAAATGCTATACAATCATGCACTCTCATGCCAAATATAAACCATACAGCTACTTGGTGTTTATTTCAAATATAGGGGCACTGTATAAAATCCTGTGTGCCTAAAAGCGGTGTAGCAGTAATAAAACCCCACTTGTATTAAAATTCCATCTCCATCGTATTGCATTTTTCGCCCATGCACCCAAAAAAGTGTCCAAATGCTGTGTAAATAGAGGAATATGTGAACACATCTAGTACATTCGCTGGACGTAACACCTGTGATCAAAAACACTTCACACAAAACATACTACATGCATACCAGACACAAATTAGTGCTCCTTATGTCCCACAGTGATGAAGTGAGCCTGTAGTCACACTCTGCATGTAAAGAGGGAGGCAAAATGACTCAGTGTTGTAGAGTGTGGGAGAGTGGATTGTAGTACAATGTTATAGAGTACAGTGGCATACAGCGGCAAAGAGTGGAGGGGCTTACAGTGGAGTAGCGGAGTAGAGTGAAGTACTGTGTCATAGAGAAGAATGGAGTAAAGTGGGTGCAGTGGCAAACAAAGAGTTGCGTACAGTGTTGCACAGTGGACTAGTGAATCATAGAGCAAAGTAGAGTCTTGTACAGTGGCATACAGTATGGGACAGTGTTGTACAGTGGAGTGTAGGAGTGTAGATAGGAGTACATTGTTGTAGCCCGTTGCAGAGTGGAGTTGCATAGAGTCAAGTATTGTGTTAAACAGTGGAGATGCTTAGAGTGGATTGTTGTATAGTAGCATATAGTGAGGTAAAAACTTGCAGAGTGGAGTAGAGTTGAGTCGAGTGGCGTAACGCAGTGTGGAGTAAAGTGCAATAGGTTGTATTGGTATGTCATAGAGTAGAGTGGCATGGATGGGAGAGCAGTGGCGCATCATAGGAAGTAAACTGTTATAAATTGGAGTGGAATCTCGTACAGTAGAGTGGAGTGCTGTGTCGTATATATACGTGTTGAATAGTGGAATATTGTGTTGTACAGTGGAGTGTATGGGCATAGAGTGGAGTATAGAGTTGGACAGTGGAGTGTATGGGGAGAGTGTGGAGAGTAGAATGTTGTAGAGTGCCATAAAGTGTGGTAGGCTTTTATAGAGTGGAGTTATACAAAGAGGAGGAGAGTGTCAAACAGAGGAGCAGCGTAGAGTGGAGTGGCACAGACTGCAGTGGCATAGAGAGTGGATTACTGTAAAGTGGAGCAGTGGTTAATTTGTAAAATAAAAAGTGCAGGGGCTCTCCTCAGGAGGCAGCGCTAACAGGAAAAATTTGCTGGTGCAAACTGTCTCCTGACTAGAGCACCGGCACTTAATATTCTGGAGAGGACTTGGCCTAATGGCTAGAGCTGCCAATTTCGGAGCTAGGGAATGGGGTTGAGTCTCGGCGTGGCTCAACATCCTGTGATTCTGGGGAAAATCATGTGCCTTGAATATGAGTGTGTCCTTTATTGGTGCTATAAGCACTAGTGCTGAGGATTAGGTGCCGGTGCTGACCACCAAAAAGCACCGGCTCAAATTAAGCACTGAAGTGGAGTAGCATACAGTGGAATAGCGTACATTGGAAGTGTAGAAGAGTAGAGTGGCACTGAGTGGAATAGCATAGAGTGGCATGGTGTACAGTGGAGTGGCGAAGAGTAGAGTAGGGTACCGTAGGGTACAGTGGATTAGCATCTGAGAGATTCCGTGGAATTCCGCGAATGGGCAGAAATAGGCACGTTGCACTGTAATTTAGCGCTGGGAGGTTGTTCCACACTGAAAAATCAGCAGGACTGGCACCACACGATGAGCTAGAGGGCGCAGCTGCACACGTTGATTTTCCTCTCGCTCGCGTAGATTTTCACTTGATCTGTAGCTTTCTGACTGCGAACGGTCGCGACCACTTGTGACCGCCTGCATTGGAGAAATATTGCCGGGTGCCCTCCTGGCACCCAAAAATGGTGCTAGGAGATGCCAGATCTCATTCATGCTCACCAACATTTTCGAGCCACACATAATTTATTTTCCTATTTACCAGATAATTGATATATGGATGTAACAATAAATTGCAATATGCTACATCCGGGGTATATTTTAAAAAATATGAGCAATAATAATTGTCTCTGCTTTCGAAACGCGAAAGATCATATTAAGATTGGACCAAAATCAGTTTATTTCTTTGTGCTGCACAAGCAACAAGAATGCAAAATCAATTTGGTAAATCTTGTTTTTGAACGTCTATACAGACCATAATCCTTGTGTTAAACACTGTATTACACATGTAAAATGACCAATATACATTACATATGTAACACATGGGAAACAACCTTTACAATGCAGTCATTACATCGCAACATCCTTTACATTGCATGTCATTATAACGCAGCCATTACATCACATGTCACTACAACACATGTCATTACAACGCATGTCACTACAACGCAGCCATTACATCGCATGTCATTACAACACATACCATTACAATGCATAGTACCCCTACACTATCCAACACTTACCCTACTATTGCACTCACTGGAGTTAGAATAGCAATTTTTACCCCTACACTATCCAACACTTACCCTACTGTTGCACTCACTGGAGTTAGAATTGTAATTTTTACCCCTACACTATCCAACACTTACCCTACTGTTGCACTCACTGGAGTTAGAATAGTAAATTTACCTTAAATGCAATGTAATGGTATGCGTTGTAATGGAATGTGTTGTAATGGTATGATGCGATGTTATGGAATGTGTTGTAAATGTAGTTTCTAAAAATGCGTTGTAATAACACGCGTTGTAAAATAATGTGTTGTAATTGATGTTGCGATGTAAAAACTGCTTTGTAAAGGCATGCATTGTAAATGTTTGCGTTGTAACATCATACATTCGTAATAAATGTTCAGTGGTGGTTCTGCATTTCCATGTTTCCCTGGTGAAATATTTCAGTGATGTCTGCAGTATATAGAACATAATATGTGAAAATACAGGGCAATTACACGTTGCACTACGTCGCTGCTTGTAAATGTAAATTGATACTTGTATAGCCCACTACTCACCCGCAAGGGTCTCAAGGCTCTTGTACAAATACCGCTGTGGAACCCATCCTGGCTTTCCCTGTGAGGCGTCCACTCCTGGGCACCCCCAAGGTGGAGGCCAGGCATCCTTAGCGTTGTGCGGACCGTTGTAGAGATTAAGCAAGCTATTGCCCAGAATTGCAGAGTGGGTCTCCATGATTGGAATAGGCACCGAGGCGAGATTTATCAGGTCCATGGAATTTTTTTAGCCCAAGACCCGCTGAGGCAGGGAATTGAACCCTGGTCCCGAGCTAAACCTCTGCATTAGGGTCTGCTGCTCTAATCATTGAGCCACACTTCTCCCCATACAATGGATCAAACAAACAAACTATATTCCAGTTCATATCCCAGAAAGATTTTCGCACAAATAAGGAATGTAGGAAAGGATTTTCGAATCATTTCTAAACTTGCGTAACACTTTTTATGGTTATAAATCATTATACAGGTTCTTAGCAAATGGCTCCTTGTATTTGAATAAACGCTTAAAAAGAAAAAAAACAGTGTTTTACTATTTCTGCCAATTATTTGGTAAAAAAGTAAAATGGAACGAATTGATTTCCCATTGAAGTCATCTATTTTCATAATTTGTCTTACATAATACAGCAGAAATTGTGTGAATTGAGTATAATGCATATGTTGATATGAAGCAAAGGTTTAATTTTCAGCAAGTACCACCAGCAGCAAAAATGATCCAAAGAGGTCTGATTTATTTTTTTTAATTATTTTTTTGTGTTTTTTGTATTGGTGCAACATGTCCAACAGTATGGCTCATACGGTTTCTTGGTGAGTATTGAGTGACTTATTTTGTGACAACCACAAAACTGGCATTTCAGTACAATGAGCCAGTGGATTGGGGGTGGGGGTGATATAACAAACATTTGACCATTTTAAGAACCCCATGACAAATGAGAAAAAGTAAACTTCTACAACTTTCTGCTCGCCAGTGGGCTGTAACACTGAGTAAAGTCTCTAATGAAAGTGCTCTTTATTGACCCCGCTTCAGTGCGAAGCTCAGCCTGTCCAGTGCATTAATGCTGTTTATCTAGAAGTAATCAATGGCGCTTTTATAGCCCTGAGTATTGATCAATGCATAGCAGCTATCTTAATTGTTTTGGCGGATGCGTCTTCCCCAGTGTGCCATCAGTCAAGCAGAATCTTACTATGGGGGTGTGCATGTGAAAAAGAGGGTTTAATCCAAGTAGCAGTGCATGCCGTGTAACCAGTGCTTCACAGGGCCAGCCAATCCCGAACACATTAAAGCCAGGACCAGCACTACTACCAGTCCCGTGATCAGTGATGGAAATGAAAACAAGCCTTTGCAATGAAATCGGTCTCGCCTTTGGGACCTTATATGTATTTAGCTATGCAGCACATTAGCCTGGGCGCTGAAACATCTGCCGTTCATTAACATGGAGGGAAAGTAAGCACCAAACTGGGTGACACGCCAATGAGAACACATGGAGAGAAATATTGCCTTTCAGCAGGAAATGGTGTTGTCCAAAGCTCTGTTTTTAATATAAAATCAGGGCCTTCGGTGGTCATATCACTGAAAATACAAGATTTGAAAGAAATATTATTGTCTACGGGTACTTGTGGAAGACAATTTCTATGGACTGGAATCTAGGGAATGCTAAAGTGATTCGGGTATTTTAGTGACCTCTGCTGGTCGTTTTCTATCAAGAAGGTTAAATAGAGGCAGTTGCCAGAATTTTTTTTTAAAAGAAAGTCCCGCATCAGAAAGCAATTCTGGTATTTTACTGACCTCTACTGGTCGTTTTCTATCCAGACAGTTAAAAAGAGGCAGTTGAACAAGCAGAAAGCAATTCTGTTTTTTTACTGACCTCTACTGGTCGTTTTCTATCAAGATAGTTGAACAGATAAAAAAGTCCTTAAGCAGAAGCAGACAAGTCCTAGGGATGGTCTCCAGACCCCACAAAGTACATTCACACATAAGTATATACTAAAGTATATACAAGAGGTATTGAATGCTTGACCTAAAAATCTGCTTCAGGAACCCACAAACTGGAGGCGAAGGGATGACACCAGAGAGGTGGCGGAGTCACAAAGGGTGAAATCTGTCAGTCAACGTATACATTTTTTTTAAACTGCCACAAAGATATTGGCATCACGCGTTCATGTGATAGTAAACCTGCTCCGGGTTACTTGACTGTCGCAAACAAAATAGCATATGGGATGAGGCATCTGATGCAGAGATCTTTATCTACCAGCAAGTTATGTGGTATAAGAGGAGTAAATGCTGGTGGTCAATGCAATGCAATTGCTGGATAAATATGGATGCAGTCTACTCACAGCTTTGACTCATCATAAAAACCAATAGAGGGTTAATGAGCTTACTGCAAAGCACATCACGTAGTAAACAGGTCACAGATTTGTATGTTATGAAGATAGCTAAGTGGGTTACAGCCTCTGTTGCTGAAATCCTGGTGTGATACAAGTTGCAATCATTTTAATGTAGCTTGCTGAGTGATGAATTGCCATCAAGGATCTACTTGCAAACAGCAAAGTGTACCAGTTTGGGTGTAACACCATTTTGTGTCCAGCTGCTTCTGCTGATTAAATAATCTATTGCAAACCTGTTTCTTGAGAAGTAAAAGTAATTTGCCAACGATCACACAGTGAAACAAACCAGACACCCAAACACGTGCACATTCTATGTTAAGCCTCAAAACCAATTAGATGAAAATGCCAGCAGAGTTCTGACTGAGGTGTCAACTGTGGGCCAGGTGTGGACACAAGGAGTAGATTAAAATGTCTGCAAGGTGAGTAAAGAGCAGAGGGCGGTGGTGCATTGAGCGCAGCATGCACGGACCTGCTTAATTCGATATTTCAACGTTCAAAGTGCATGCTTGACAAAAGGCCTCGAGCAGGCACCTTTGCTGTGCCAATGCAAAAAAAAAAAAAAACTAACTGTAACTCATAGCGCGAACCCCCACATTTCCCCACATTATGAAGTGAAAATCAATTATCTGTTTTGTTAAACGCCGATATGGGGCGCATTAATTATGAGCTGTTACACACACCCTTCAGGGGAAAGCGCGCAGCCTGAGCTTGTGATGCAAATGCAAAACTAAGCCTTGTGTCTGAAAATACCTACCGGCGAACCGCTAATGACAGAATAACGGATGAGGAGCGCAACGCTGAATGCTTTTTTATCAACAAATTAGAAATGATTATGCTGCAAATGCAAAACGTAATAATTTGTTTCATCAACAGTAGGGGTTGCCTTTCACAGCACACTTGGTGATTTGAAATGTTCATGCATGAGAGATGATTACAGAATGTTTCCCTGAGTGACTTGTTAAAGGTCTCTGTGGGTACCGGAAGTTAACGCTCTGGCTGCCAGTCACAGACGAGCCGCTCTGACCTATTGTGTTCCAGTTAAAGGTCAGGGAGGCACCGCAAGCATAGAGCTTTCAACCTTACAGAGAACATAACGTATGGCTGCACTTTCAGTTCACGGAAGATCACAACCTTTTCAAATGACGCTCCTTCAGCTGAGGTTCTTTAGATCTGGCGGTTTTACAAAGCACTTGGCCTTATGGATTATTAATATGTCAACAGGACTTTCTGATGGAGTTAACTTTGTGAAAGGGAAGTGATGGATCTTCGCTGAGAAGACAAGATGGTGCACGTGGGGTCTGGATGAAGTGGTCTCAGCACCCCGCGCGTGGGTCTGGCTGAAGTGTTCTCAGCACCCCGCGCGTGGGTCTGGCTGAAGTGTTCTCAGCACCCCCCGAGTGGGTCTGGCTGAAGTGTTCTCAGCACCCCCCGCGTGGGTCTGGCTGAAGTGTTCTCAGCACCCCCGCGTGAGTCTGGATGAAGTGTTCTCAGCACCCCGCGCATGGGTCTGGCTGAAGTGTTCTCAGCACCCCACGCGTGGGTATGGCTGAAGTGTTCTCAGCACGCCTGCGTGGGTCTGGCTGAAGTGTTCTCAGCACCGCTGAAGTGTTCTCAGCACCCCCGCGTGAGTCTGAATGAAGTGTTCTCAGCACCCCGCGCGTGGGTCTGGCTGAAGTGTTCTCAGCACCCCCCGCGTGAGTCTGGCTGAAGTGTTCTCAGCACCCCCCGAGTGGGTCTGGCTGAAGTGTTCTCAGCACCCCCCGCGTGGGTCTGGCTGAAGTGTTCTCAGCACCCCCCGCGTGGGTCTGGCTGAAGTGTTCTCAGCACCCCCTGCGTGAGTCTGGATGAAGTGTTCTCAGCACCCCGCGCGTGTGTCTGGCTGAAGTGTTCTCAGCACCCCCCGCGTGGGTCTGGCTGAAGTGTTCTCAGCACCCCCCGCGTGGGTCTGGATGAAGTGTTCTCAGCACCCCTTCCAAAAGAGACCACCAGGCATGACCTATGGCTGTGCCCAGCAAACCCATCGCCTCCATCACAACCAAGAGCTCGCCACGCGTGGTCTGGGTATAGAGTCTGGTTCAAAAGTGGGACGAGGGAGCATGAGGTTCATAGTGACAGTCCAAGAAATATGAGGGGGACACCCATAAAGGTCCAATGCGTCCAAAGTAAAAACAAAACATACTTTGGGAATAGGGTGTGGTTCTAAAAAGGTATGGGGTCATGAGGGAGTATGTGCTTCACAGAAGGATTTCAAGACATATGAGAGGAGACTCAGAGAGACCTAATGTGTGCCAAAAATAAATTGAAACATGCTCTGTGTGTACGGTCTGATTAAAAAAACAATGGGAAAACAAAGGAGTACGGGAATGATGCTCAAATTCCAGGAAATATTAGGGGTCATCCAGAGGGATATACTGTGTGCCCAAAATAAATGAAAACATGCCAGTGGGTGTAAGAGCTGATTCAGAAGATGTATGGGGTTAGGAGGGAGTATGGTGTTCCCTCTCAGATGGCAAGAAATATGAGGGGATACCTAGAAGCGCCTAATGTATGTAAGTTATAAAAAAAAAACATGGTGATGTTTGTGATCCACAGAATGTGGTCCATGAAATTTACAAGGAATTTAGCAGTCACCTTGGAAAACTGCAACCAATTTCGAGATGGCGGAAGTTCACTTCCATCTTGAAATGAATGCTATATGCGGTCCCCAAAGGGCTGAGGATACATTCTGTAAATGGAGAAGTGGATCAAGTCCTGGAGGCAATCCGGGCGAAGGCCTTGTCCTTAGGACAATTCCCATTAGTTCTGGACAACTTATTCTAGGACCCAGAAACCAGGCAAAGGTTATGGTTTTTCACATAGTCAAATTCACATGGCCAAAACTGTGTGCAGTGGTTACTGGGCGTCAGGGAATGGATGCATGGTGTTGCAGAATGTCTGGCTCTGTGACTCCTGGGCACAACCAGTTCAGTAGCTGGCTGCAAAATCTTGTGAGAGTGACATGTCAATAGCAGAAGCTGATTCCCTACGCCCCCTAGATCCCTGCAACCTCCGGAGACTTGTATAGAGCTCCAGGCAATACCAGCACCCAGAGGAAAGGGAAGTGGAGAAAACACAAAAGATTGTGTCCCCGGGTCCCTCCAAGGTGACTGCATTAAATCTCTGCGCTAGAGGTTCCTTAAGTGTGCTAGAAGGATGTATGACGTTACAACGCATACATTTACATCGCGGTACATTACATCGCGGTTTTTACAACGCAAGTCGTTACAACGACTTGCGTTGGAGGGCGCTGGACTTAGGAGTAGTATAATTTACTATTCCAACTCCAGTCTACGTACAGTAGGGAAGGTGTTGGATAGTAAATGATACTATTCCTTGTCCTAGAGCGCCATCTAGCGCAAGTCGTTGTAACAACTTGCGTTGTAAAAACCGCGATGTAATGGCATCGCGTTGTAAAAGTTTAGTTGTAAAGGTTGTTTACCGTGCTAGAATCATCATGAGTCTACAACAAAATGTAATGGACCATTTTAGTAGCTTCACCTCTAAAACATGGACAGCCAAAAATTAGCTTAACAACTGGTAAGTGTGCGTTCTAACCTAATACCTCCCACTTTCCCAATTGTATCTAGTGGCAGGAACCCAATAAATGTGGATAATCCTGAGGAAAAGAAAATAACTACAGGATGCTGAAATAATAAGAACATCATAATTTCCTACCCCTAGTATTGCCCAGTAGTACCTCAGCACTTAAAGTGACAGGATTTTAAGGAAAGCAACATGATACCAGAATAACATCATTCCTTCAAAGTCTCTCAAACAAAATCCATAGAAAATAAGTGATTGAGTTGGTCCCCAGGAGAATCTCAAAAAGCCTTTGAAAACAAACAATTGTCTTGCACTCTCAATCACTGTGTTTAGCAGGATAAACTTGATTAACAGTCTTTTCCTTTTTTTTGTTGATAATACACATATCAATTTCCATTAAGTTTGTGGGATCCTAATGCAGGACAGTGAGAATGTATCCAGAATTACTTGCATGCATGCATTTTACCAGATTAGAAGATCAGGCAGCTGTTGGCAAACTCTTTTAAAAACCTTTTGTCTCCACAAGCACAAGGAAGAATGACAACTTCCCAAACGGAAAGAGCACCAAGTAAATCAGCTAAGAGCAGGAGCAGCCATTGAAGAACTGAGGGAATCCCCCCAAAAGATCGCAGGAAAGGCAAGGAGAAAACAGCAGAACCGACTGTCATGAAGCAACGTAAGTAAGCGTCAAGGTCAGAATTGCAGGCAAAGATGGGTTACTGATGCAGCTTTTATGCCGCCGCACTCAAAGAACACGACAGTGACCAGATCGCCTTCCGGAAGGAAGACCGATGAAGGGGAACGCATCAAGACTGGACCATGTGCCCTGCCTCGGCCTCTCACCTCACTTCCAGGTTGGCGGCTGCACCGCACGCCCTAACAGGGACACACAGCTGCAGCCATGGCCTGTGCCTAGAGTCCCCTGCTCACAGGCATGTGCATGAGGGCTAGGTGCATGGTATGTCTGAAGGATATGGGTTGTGTCCAGAACCGACTGGGCATGGATGAAGCATTGGGGGAATGTGTTCTGGCGTATCCTGACCTGCACCCAAAGACCACAGCGTATGACTGACAGCTATGCACAGCAGGTTCTGGTGTACAGGGACCAGCCAAGTGCCCAGTGTGCACATCCAAAGGCAATGCAAAGCATACAAGTGACACCCAAAGCCAAATGATTTGCGCCATAGGGTGTGGTGAAGTGAGACAAGGCCCAAGCCATGGCCTAAGACCATGGCCTTTAGCCAGAATCCACTCTGCATTGTTGAAAGCAGAATGAATGCTTCAGCCAAGGAGATCGGGTGCAACTCTTGACTGAAGGCCACACCGTGTGCCAAAATCCAGTTGCAAAAAGCAGAAGGTCATATGCAGCTCATTCTGAGTCCACAAGGGCTATGAGTGAAGTGTGTCTGAAGTTACAGCTTTCAACCCTAGCCCTTTGTGCACAGCCAAAGATTAGGAAGAGTGTGTTCTTGCCACCGCAGCCTTGTTGAAACTCATGGACATAGGGGTCATGGGACAGAAATTAGGATCAGAAACTGGCCAAAAAGCTTAATCTTCTCCCCAGGAACCACAGCATGTGGTACATCTTGCTGTATCTATCGCTCGACCATTATATCACCTCCACTATATAGTGAGAACAACTAAAGGTGAATCACTACAGTCCCAATGACAACACTGCCTAAGGCAAGTAATATCATTCATTTTGGAATAGAGTTAATAATATAAATTACATTGAATTAATTTAAATTTGAATAATTAAATAAAATAAAATTGAGGAGATGCTCAGAGAGAGATCCCTCTCAAGATACGTGAAAGCCATGTTCACAAATAAAATTTAAAAATGATTAAATAGTATTTATATGTTAAAATGTGTTTATAAAATTAACCTAATAGTAAATCAATGTAATAATAAACAGAAAAAGTGTAAATTATTTTTTCATGTTAGCTATACACAATAATTCCTAAATAGTTAAATGGATTTATAGGACTGGGTACAAATGGTAAAATACTTTTATTATAACATTTTAAAATATACAGAAATGCTAGGGCTCAAAAACCAATTGTGCGCATTATAAAGTTAGGGTATTACATAAAATGAATTATAAATTAATAAAATATATTTAGAGGTCAAATTATGCACAAAAGACAAAAAATAAAAATGTACAAACAAAAAAGGGTAAACATGACAATTAAATAAAAATATAATTAGGAATGGAAAAAATAAAAAAAAAAGATGTCAAAGTAGATAAAGGATATGGAAGATGTAGCATGGTCTCGAGATAGTGGGAAAGCACATGCAAACAGTGGCGGCTCGCTGTGGGAGTGCTGCGGGGAGGTGAGGCGGGGCTCCATCGTATGTCCGAGTCCAGTACCCCCCAGCCTGCCCCTCCCCCGCCCCGCAGCCCCACAGCACTCCCTCGGCGAGCCCCCACTGCGTGCAAAACTTACCAGGACACTGTAGTTGTAGGCAACGCAGTGGGGCCGATGTAGTGGTACAGTGCTGAATTTGTTGGTGATGTAATAACTTGCAACCCTTCATTAGCTCAACGCGATTTAGGGTGGATTCTGTAGGTGCGCGTACAGGTTACAGGCCATGGCTGATCACCACTGTAGATCCATCTAAAGCAGTGCTTATAAAGATCAGACATGAAGTCATATATGAAAGAACTGACTGCAACATTGTAACATCACCATTTGCATCCTCAAGGACATGAAGAATTTGCTGGGCTCAAATGTTAGGCCCGCCCAGAAATCTTTATACACAAGACCACCAGGCCTTGTGCTCCACAGCATTTTCCTGGATCCTATAGTGCTAGCTCTTCGGCTAATCCTCCAGTAGACTCGAAGCACATGGCGCAGCATTTAACCCGGCCATACACACTGCTCAATCCTCCTGCTCAGGTGGATGAATACGGTAAGGCTGGGATCTGTGTCTGATCTCAGGGTCACTGGTTTGAGCCCTGTTATTAGCACCACGTGTTATATTAAGCGAACAAGGCGAGAATTATCAACAACCCACATAGTCTTCTTCCTGCCGTGCACAAAGCGCCGCTATGTACTAGTGCCACTTAGCACGGAATATGCTCATTCCGCGCGTGCAGTACGTACTGGTCCCAGTGCAAGATTCAGATGAGGGGGTTAAGGAAGTAGATTACAGCGAAATATTGATGTGCCTAATGTCAGAAGGATATTTAAAAACTCCTCTGGTCAACAGAAGCATTTTTCTGATGAAGGGTTCTCAAATCCCAGAGTCTGGTTGCCCTAGTAGATCAGACTGTGCTTCAGAATCTCTGGATCCTTGCTTTTTTCTGGTGAAGTTACACCCAAGTAACTGCACTTGATGCAAAGCACTATTTGCCCCGGGAAAAGGGTACCTTTCCAGTAGAAAATACTTTGGGGCTGGAAAGCAAATGCTCTTGCAAGAGTTTGTGCTGCTACGTGTAACTTTGCACAACTTTGCGCTTGTGCAAATCCATTGTAAATCAGACCCGAAGTTTCTGTTTAGCATGCTCAGCTGTCAAATGAGAAGCAGTTTTTTGCGAGCACTCTTATCAAGACAGGAATTCGACTTTACCAGAGGGTCCCTTGGAAGATGGGAGGCCTGGGCATTCGCCCACTTTGCCCAAGCTTTAAAACGCCGCTGGCAAGTGCAATATTCCAGAGAAGTTGTTGCATGAATTTTTGAGGAATCGTTATATGAGCCTCAAGCTGCCATTTAAACATTATTTAAAAACAGCAGTGCTGTTCTGGGTTGAAGGCCTCCCCCTCAGATGAGCGCCAGGGTGGCGCCGAGCCATCAATCCCTGGCTTTGAAAAGGAGCGCATTTCTCCAGCTCGCCTAATGGCCATTCTGACAATGTGATTGCTCTATATTTCTTTCCACTTGTCACATTTGCAAGCCTGTCAGGGCCGCTAATCTTTCTCAATGTAACGTCAAACTCTGGCGAGGTAAAGAGTGGGAGAAGGGATTTAAATGATAATAAACACATTTGTGAATTCCGATGTTCCCGCTGCTTCGCTTTGTACTGTTTTATTAATATGCAAAATGGCGCAGATTTTTCATGTTTGCTTGACATGTTGTCTCTGACTTTGTCTTTTAATTTTTTAGAACCGTTCTAAAAATCTCACTCTTTTTGATGTCTTTGGACTTAATGGCCCCATCATTTACCGCTCTCCGATGCGCGCTGAATTTAAGGACAGCGTGCCCCCATGCAAGAGATTGTAGCGCAGGAACTGCTGGGATCAATCAGGAGCCTGGATCGGAAAACTGACAAGTTTTTGAGAACATTTTTAGCCCAGAATTTACTAACACGTTGCGCTGGGTTTGCATTACTTTTGTAACCCAGTGTAAAGTGGTGTGTTGGGGTATGCTATCCAATACAAATCAGGATTTGCGTTCCATAGCTTCCCAAAGTAATGCAACATTGCTCAATGCATTGCTTTCCTTTACACTGGCCAGGGGCACGTTCCATGGGTGGTACCTGGGCATTTCCATGCAACCACCCATGTGTTTTGAAGCAAACCCCTGTTTCCAAACAATCATAGACAAGGATTTGCTCCAAAATCCAATGCGAGGCAGGTGCAACAAGGACAAACATTTTAATTTCTCCTAGTTTTTCCTACTTTGCATGCATGCTGCATTACACAGCACACATCCAAATCAGAAAAAAAGGTTAAAGGATCATTTTTTGGAAGGGAAAAAAATTATTCTGGTGGAAGAGTGTGTGCGTTGGTGCATTTCAGCCAAAAGTGTGCCAGCTTAAGGAGAGAGAAAAAACAGTGCCACATCTCGGTAGATATGAAGCTGTTCTGCTCCTTCTCTTTCATGCACGCAGCTCAGCGTGCCGCATTATGTTTGAGTAAATTTGAGCCACAGAGTTATACACCACTCAAAGCATCCAAATACACCAGCATCTCCCAAAAACATGAACAACTACATTACTTAAGCATCCAAAGCACACTAGGCCAAATCATTCATGCCAGATGACCACCGCAGGCATCAAAATCACATTACTATCAATACATCAATAAGACCACCTTAGCCCCCAAGACATCCAACCAACTCCACCCAAGACATCCAAACGATATCACTTCCAAGATATTAAAATCAGATTGCAACAATACATCCAAACCGCATGGCCATTGAAAAACATCCGAAGATATAGTTCCCAAGGTACTTAAATCACACCACCCAAAGTCATATATATCACACTACCTTGACATACCTAAGCACCAACAGGCATCATCCACATCATACCACCATAAGGCACCCAAACCAATAACCCCCACATTCAAACATTACCCTAAAGAAATTTAAACCACCCAACTCCAAGACAGCCAAACCACATCACCCGAAGTGAATCAAACAACACTTCCCTTAAGTGTCCAAATCGCATCACTCTCAAGACATTCTAATCACACCACCAAAAAGCATCTATACCACATGACTATAAAAAACATACAAATCACATCATACCAAGACATCCAAAAAATAATGCCCTGAGATATTTAAAACACACCATCTCAAGGCTTGCAAACTATGCCTTTTTAATCAATCAAAATCACCCTGATACAAGGCATCCAAATTATATGGCCACTCAAGAACAATCAAAACACATCGTATCAACACAATCAAGCTACATCATCCCCAAAACATCTAAACCATGCCACGTAAAGACATGCAAATCACACACCAAAAAAACGAACAACTGGCAATTAGTGCAGGAATTTCGTGAAGTCAAACAATTCATGGGAGAAAATATTGCGGTAAGTACATTTTTTTAAAACTTTTAATCAAGTATCATGCTTTTAAAAATATTGTTGTTTATCTGTTCTTTGTTAACTTTTTGGGGGGGTTTATTTATTTTTTTATTGGGTGTCTGGATAATATCGGGGAATAGAGTGGTAGACGTTTTGATGTAAGTATTCAAAAATATATTTTTGGCTTACAAGTTTGGTTGCTACTACTCTTTGCGGGTGTGCAGGGAAAACTAGAGGCCCCTGATTTGATTTGATTTGCTTTTTAAATGTCATGATATCTTTAATTTGAAAGAAACATGGAATGCGAAGGGAGATTTACATCTAGATGGCTATGTATCTTTTAGTGTAAAGGGTATTCCTTCTCAGAGGGGTCTAGTTAATTTTGTCAAACTAGATTTGACTTCCAACTCCAAAGTGATGCCCATGGATTCCCCCTTTTTTATGGAGTCTTTTTGCCCCTTGATCATCATTCATCCTTCATGTCTATTAATGTCTATAATCCCATTCATGGGAAAGAGAATGTGAATGTATTCTTTCTGAAGTAGGAAAGTTTCTTGAATTGTTTTGTTTTATCTTTCCCATTCTGCTCAGTATGTGCTGTTGATTTTAATGGGGGATTTCAATTTTCTTCCTTGTAAGGAGTCTCAGGGGATCAATTAAATGATTTGATTGATAATTTTAATCTAGGAAATTTTCTCACCAAATATGCTGTGGAGCAGGCCCCAGTATACCGACGTTTAAGGGACAGGGTATAGGCTACATTAGTTATTACATTTTTGTTTCTGGGGAGGGGGGGGAGGGTTCCCGCCCTCCTGGGCTTTTTTCTGGTTTGGAATTCCTACAGTGATCAGAATCTCTTGATTGCCACATTTTCCTGGGAAAAACAACAATTGGGAACCAGCCACCTTTTTAATGCACCAACCACGTCTAAGGCTCAGGGTCGTAGGATTAAATGGGGGAAGATTATTCCTGAGGAATTTGACGCCTTTATGATTCAGATGATCTTAGAACATGTTGTGATGTGGATGCCTCAGATATCCAGATCCTTGGTGCCCCTGAGTGCAAATATATTAATCATGCCCTGACCAAACAAGGTGCAGCGGGACCCCCTAAGATGTGTAGATGGTTTGATATTTACTGTATCAGGACCAAGAGGGAGCTGCTGTTGACAGTAAAAAGTATACCACATAATAGGTATGCAATAAAAAAAAGTCTAGATCAGCCTTCAAAGCAGCTCTTACTAACTGAAAGATCAAATTAAAGAGTGAGCTGTGGAGCAATTTGGCGACATTCAGCTCAGTAAAGGACAGTACCTAGTTCTGAGGGTGTTGAACCATTTTTTTTTTTTAAAGATGATCAGATGTCGGATCAGGCCGCTACTGCCCCCTCTCAGGCCTGGGTGAATCACTTCTCAGCCTTGTATAGCTGTAAGTAGATCGAGGTCAGTCTCAGTCCCATCCCCGTAGCTGATATATTTTCAGTACGGTGGGAGGAGTTAAGAGATGTCATCCTCTCTCTGCCTCTTGGTAAGGCCCTTGAGGCTAATGGGATCCTGGGTGATCTTCTGAAATCTTTGGTGGATCCGTGGGCCCCTGTCATTACTTTACATATTAAGGCAGCCATCAAAGGCTCGCTTCCCGAAGCGCGGAAGCATTCTGTTATAGTCCATGTATACAAAAAAGGAGATAGAGCTTTTCCTGCCCGTTATAAGCCTATCTTGTTGGTAGATGTGGAGGTAAAGATCATTAGGAAGGTAATCCTGGAGAAGCTTAGTATTTGGACAGATGAGAGGGCAATTCTGTCTGATGTACAGTAAAGGTTTAGGCCCGGCAGGTGTAGAGTAGAACAACATTTAAATCTACACCTCCTGATTTCAAAGTATGCACAGGCCAAAGGGAGTGCCATTCACATGGCCTTCATGGACCTCAGCTCAGCCTTCGATAATGTAAATAGAAAGAAGCTCTGGGTTTGAGCTGGTGTCCATGGGGGTGGATCAGGCACTGGTAACATTTATGCAAGACCTTCATATTACCCTTACAGGGGTTTTTAGATATGGGCCCAGGGAAAAAAGCTCTGGGCCTCTTGATTTGAAAATGGATGTTCGTCAAGGGGTGCATTTTGGCCTCTTTTTTATTTATTATGTATATAAACCGACTGGAGGGTGTTTTAACAAATATTGTCACTGATGTTCCTAGCGCCTGTAGAAGACCGATTCCGGTTCTTCTTTACTCTGACAATACTGTTTTAATTCCCGCACAGCCAGAAGTTGGCAGTACTTTCCAAATTCTTTTATTGTTTTCATGAATAGTTTGGACCTTTCTACTAATTTAAAAAAAATCTTTTTTTTATGGTGGTAGGTCCTAAGAGCACAAAATCTTGCAGCATTTTTGCACAGGGGCAGGTTGTATCAAGGGTGAAAACATTTTATATTTGGAACTGTTACTGATTGTAGGTCTTAGTTGGACACCACTAATAAAGAAGAATAGAAGAACTCTGGCAATGGCCATCTCTAAGTTATGTAATTTTGCCAGACGTATTGGGCATAAGACCCTAAAACGTATACTAGATATAAATAGATATAAAGCCAAGTGTATACCGGTAGCTATTTTTGCTTTGAGATTTGGGGGCATGCAGCAATAGATTCCCTTCAGGTGATTGAAAATATGTTTTTGATTAATGCTCTGGCTGTGGGATGGGGCACACCCACAGAAATAGTCAATGTTGAATTGGGTTTGGCTTTTATCTCTGATTTTATTCGTCTTCGCTTACTCTTATTGAGGTGCTATGTTTGGTATAGGGAGGATTTACATTTAAACCGGCTCATTTTACAGGTTTGCCTGTTGTTAGCTAAAGTAGTCCAGAATTCATGGCTACAATACATCAAGAAGTCTTTTATTGAACCGGGTCGTCCAGGTCATTTCTCTGAGCGTCTAGGCATAGTGATAAACAATCTTGTTTGGACTAAGCAGGCTTTCTCCCAGAGAGTGGCAGCTGAACGGGACAATTCCGCCTTGGCCAAACAGTCGTATCGTGGATATTTCCAGGTTAAAACTCTTAAAGGGCTGGAGCCTTATCTTCAAATGGATACGCCTAATCTGCATCGACAACGTCTGACATTTCTGAGGCTAAATATTTTTCATCAGCTTTTATTCCCTAAGGGAGTTTGGTTTACACAATCTAACTTGCCCTCTTGCACATGTGATTATGTCTCCATTGTGGCTCAATGCACATAGTACTCACATGCCACAAGTTTTCTGCCCTTCGATATCAATTTTTAATTCCTCTTCTGATTGCTGGAAACTTCAAGCATGTTAATTATGCTTATCTTTACCTTCAGCTTTTGGATACACCCAAGATTTTCTTCTTTGCAGTATATTTTTTGCTTGCAGTTTTAAGTACAGGTCGTTGATACTGTATTAGTCTGTTGTACTCATTGTGACAGTTTGTAAACTGTTATATCCTAAGTATTATATGTATATGTAATCAGCCTAGATCCTGCTAGCTGCTCAGCCAGAGTGAGAGATGGTAACGGAATGTTGGTGTGACTGTGTTGAATGGAATGCCTGGGTGCCTGTGTGGATGAGTGGTGTCAGTTGGAGATGGGCTGAGCAGCTAGGCAGGCTGCTCCTGGTGGGGCTAGTACATGGCTAGTACCTGACCAGAGCTGGCTGGACTATGATTGATACTACTCTGACATGGAACCAATAAAGAAGACTTAAGTATATTCAACATTGCTACCAGTGTCTCTATGCGCAGGGTACAACATTATTCTTGTGTTTTTTAATGATATTTGATCTTTTAATATGGCTGGTTTGTCTTACACTTAATCCAACATATTAATGCATTTTGGCAATATAAATATGTTTCTTTAATATTTGCTGCTATTTTTATGATGTATACTTGTACGATTTTTAATAAAAATATTATTGATGATGACGATGATACTACTTTTTGGGATTGTGTTCTTTTGGAGTGAATACACTTTTTTGATTCTGTGTTATGTTGGAGATCAGGGTGGGTGGTGTTTTTTTGCAATTAATTGAAAAATATTTTGAGGCACAAATGAAAATATTTTTTTGGGTGTTACATATGCCTATTGAAATGCAATTACATTTTGGGTTATTGTTCAATTTACTTTGCAAATACATATTTAATTATATTTATATAGACACTGGCTAAAAGGACATTATAGTTAGGTGAAAATAGCTGTTAATACATACCATGTGAAATTTAAAAAAACACTGAAATTCACAACTATAACTCGTGCCTTAAAGTAAATATAACTGACGCACCCGCCATGCTGAGTGTAGTTTTCAATGATGTCATTCTAAATGGTGCAGTGATGTTATCAATGATGTTATTGAACATATAATGAATTATGTTATATTGGAGGTAATTAGCAGTGCATGGCAAGGACAGGAGTTATATGGCATGATGTATGACCCTAAATTGCATGCGTAAATGGGTTTGCGACCCGTTTGCGCATGCAAACTGGCCCAGGGCCATGTACAATTTCTATATAGCGAGTCGCAATTTATTTGCGACTCGCTATTTAGAAATTGCGAGTCGCAATTAGCAAGGGGCGTTCCCTTCCTAATTCTGTCCACAAAGCAAATGCATGAATGCTTTGTGACTGCAAAACACTCGCAAATTACCACCCTCTTCAAGACGTGGTAATGCAGTCGCAATTTGGAAGATATATATATATATATATATATTATCTACTGGCGGTCGCCAGTAGATAGTTATAGTTACAACCTAGTTTCCATAGGAAATCTCAAAATTCTATTTTGAATAACTTTGGCGCCGGTTGACGAATCCTCGCGAAAGTTTCAAAACAAATGGGGTGCTCCGTTCAGCTCCTACCCTGAAAGTCCCGGGGTGATTCGTCAAGCGGGGCTGAGAAAAAGGGGGGGTCCCAAAACGTGTTTCCCCATGCATTTTTCCATAGGACCTTTAGTCGAAGGTACAGCCCGAGCGGCTGAACAGAATTACGTGAAATTTGGCAAAGAGGTAGCCATAAGGTCAAGGAAGTGCCTTTTGAAGGTCTCGTGTAAATCGCAATCCTCTGCTGATGACGTCAGATATTACATCACTGATGACATATGTGTCTTTCTGAAAAATAAATATTTGTAATATATGTATAGCTAAAGATTAATGGAAGAAGACATGGGTAAATAAGTGTCTAAATACAGTGATGTAATATCTGACGTCATCAGCAGAGGATTGCGGTCGCGTGAGTTATAGTTGCCTGCACTAACTATAACGGGGGAATTTCATTGGTTTTTTACGAGTGAAATGTCCAGCTAACTATAACATGTGTGAAACCTATGGTTTTTTAAGTGAATATATATATATATATATAACTAAAGGAACGAACGGCGTAAGTAACTTAGCATTTAAAAAACCTTGCAAATTCACTGAAAAAACCATAGGTTTCACACATGTTATAGTTAGCTGGACATTTTACTGATAAAAAACCAATGAAATTCCCCCGTTATAGTTACTGCAGGCAACTATAACTCACGCGACCGCAATCTTCTGCTGATGACATATGTGTCTTTATGAAAAAAAAATATTTGTAATATATGTAAAGCTAAAATTTAATGGAAGAAGACATGGGCAAATAAGTGTCTAAATACAGTATTAGCATCAGCAGAGGATTGCGGTCGCGTGAGTTATAGTTGCCTGCAGTAACTATAACGGGGGAATTTCATTGGTTTTTTATCAGTAAAATGTCCAGCTAACTCTAACATGTGTGAAACCTATGGTTTTTTCAGTGATATATATATATATATATAAATTAAAGGCTGGGACCAGCCAAAACACATCAGGGAGCTGATACACTGTCAATTTAAATAAAAGAAGTATTTCTGCCCCTGTGTATATGTTCCGCTGTAAAACTCATTTATTAGTGTGAGATATCAGCACACAGAGCCATGATACATTTCAACCAACACGGTCTTGATCACAGATTTTATTCATCATTGTTAGCACTCAGGAATGCATAGTAAACATTAAGAAAAGACCTGGTTCCTGAGTACGAATTAACTCAGAATTACAAAACAACATCAACTGATAACAAAATACTATCACCATTACGTATTTCGGCCTGAAAGGTCTTGATCACATGACATACATATATATATATATATATATATATATATATTATTAATCAACAATTTACAACGAAAAATAGACGTAATTGTCGATATCATGAAAAGTAATTGTTGAATTGTTGAAACATCAAAAAAACGTAGTATCAATGTCAGGAAATGAATGAGTCAAAATGACAAAGTGAAATACCTCTTCTATGCCCATTGATTTGTGTGAACCAATCACAGAGCACGTTACAAGTTTAAAAGTGTCTTTGCCGCTAAACACCGTTACCATGTGAACAAGACTCGCAGGAGTTGAAACGCGTTATGGTGGCATCTAAATAAATAAAAAACGATTATTGGCACTATCCTGTGGTCCGTGTCCCTGTGTTGCTGCTGAGAAAGCTGAGACGCTGAGGAAATTGCGAGATATGTGAACCGGGAGGTTTCACCCGGCTCTACACGGACCACCGCTACATCGATTGGTCGACAACGGAAAGAGAAACCACATCCGGAGCTTAGGCAAAGGAAATACGAGGAGAGTCCGGAGGGACTAGGATTGTCTGACCCCCCTACAACGAGCGATTCAAGTCAAAACCGTTACCGAGCTGTGACCGGAGGAAGCCGAGTCGGAGGACGCGACGGAAACCGGTAAATGCAAGGTAGGCGAGACTACGAACGGAGCGTTAATAAGGGGTTAGCGGTTGTGTGCCACGAACGCGGATGGGACGGTATTAACCTGAACAAGCAAAACGCTTAATCCCAGAACGCGTGAACAATATCACAAAAATCATGATGTCCGGTGACACGTTTAAGGACAGAGAAGCGGCGGCTTTTAACATGTTCACCGATGCAGTAACTACGGAAGCAATGCCACAAATCAACAATGCAGAAAACAGCAGAAGTGGCAATACTCTTAACGATAAATACAGACAGCTAGAGAAATGCATGCGCCAGGAGCAAAGTAAATGGTGGGAATCAAAATCTTTACAAGGCTACATCGATGTGGGTCGAATACCACGAGGCCTCAGAATATTCATTGCCCCAAGTTACGAGAATCCAAACCCAAAAATGATGCAGGAATGGGCACAATGCAATTTAGAATCATCCAGAAATTTGGTCCTAATCCTAATTAAATACGCTGAAATTGACCGCACCGCACTATTGGAGCAGATTGACAAACTCAATGAGGAAATCTCAAATTCTGAAAAAAATGAGGCAAACCAAACGCTAAATGAAAAACTACGAAAGGAAATGTCAACACGCTTGAAAAGAGAGGAGGATAAAATAAAGGAAATGAAAGCCTATAAATTCATAAGAGATAAGAAAGACTATGAATTGGGTCAGATATTCACTTTTTCTAGAAAATACGATTCACTAAGAAGAACCAGGGCAAACCAAAGGGAAAAACAAACAAAAGACACTACAACAAGAGATAACCTGGTTACCACTGCATACAATTCCGATTTAAGCTCCGCAATAGACAGCGGTTCAGACTCTGAATTAAGAGACAAAACGGTGGGAATATCAGAACCGGTACCGGAGCCAGGTGATGAGATCAATTTTTTATGTATGGACAGAAGGCAAACCCTGCGCCCACGAATCCAACCAATGGAAAATCAAGAAACTATAAACGAAGGCAGAGGCGCAAGGCGAGAATACGGGCCATCAAATCCCAGAAGGAGAGGCAGGGGACGATGGATGAGAAAGTGAATTTAAACGATGAAACCAAGCAAACAATCATAAACTTATCTGACATTGACTTAACCAAAGCGGAGGAGCAAATTCTAAGTTTAGGCCTATCTTTCTGCCCGGAAAGTAACTTTAATTATTCGAGAACAAGGATGGATATTTACAGGAGTATTAGAAAACTAAAATTAAAAAAACATTTTCTATTACAAGAAAAAGAGAAAACGAAAACAAAAAAAGCAAATCCTGAAAATCCGACAAAGACAACAATAATCGGGGCAACGGAGGCCAATCAAGAAAATATACTACTGGATACACTCAACGACCTATGGAGTGAGGGTAATGTACAACCCGACAATGATCTTATGACAGGGCCGGACAGTAACATAGGAAGGGAAGGAGCGGAAATTCCATCACCTTTCAAACCCAAATCCACTTTTGTACCAATTAGTCAGAGAGATTCTATTGATGTTTTTAATGAACATTTAATTGGGGCCATCAAAAAACTACATCACAGGGTACGAAATGAAAAAATTAAATATAAAAAGAGTACAGCGGATTACAATAAATTAATGTCAAAATTGAGCAATGAACCCTCTATAGTTATACGAAACTCGGATAAGGGGGGCAACATTGTAATCTGGAAGAAAACGGAGTACCTTAAGGAAGCCCTATCACAACTCAATGATGGAAAATGTTACACCAAAATAAATGGAGCAGATCTGAAAACAATATACCAGCAGTACAATGTGAAACTATCAAATTGGAGAATTAAAGGCCTTATAACCAAGGATGAATACAACTTCCTAAAAAATGACAGCCCAATAACAGCAGCCATGTATTTTATTCCCAAGATTCATAAGAACAGAACTCAACCACCTGGCAGACCAATAATATCGGCACGTGGAAGTTTACTGGAACATACCTCACAATATGTGGACTACTACTTGCAAAGTCATGTACAAGGTTTAAAATCTTACGTAAGAGACACAAGTGATTTCCTTCACAAATTGAGAGACATACAATGGCAAGAGGACTATCTAATGATGGCATTAGATGTAACATCGCTCTACACGAGCATTAAACACTGTGATGGATTACAGGCACTTCGATATTACTTGAGTGGGGGGACGGCAAAATTAACTCACCACAGCGAAATGTTAATAGATATGGTTGAATATTGTTTAAATAACAATGTTTTTATGTTTAACAACATGCATTACCAACAGTTAACAGGAGTAGCGATGGGAGCCAGCTTCTCCCCCAGCTACGCGTGTCTACACATGGGCTGGTTGGAGGAGCTGGTCCTGGCCAGCGAATTCAAGGATAATATGAAAGATAACATTATCATCTGGTTAAGATTTATAGATGATCTGTTTATAATCTGGAAGGGTGAACAATGCAAGGCAGAAAGATTCCTTAATTCAATTAACAACAACAACCTAAATCTTGAATTTACTGGCACTATTAATAACTCAGCTGTTAATTTTCTTGATACTACTATTTACATTGATAAGAACAAAATTCAAACCAAACTTTATCGCAAAAAGACAGCAGGTAATTCAACTCTGCACAATTCTAGTGCCCATCCTCGACACTTAATTAACAGCATTCCCTATGGGGAAATGCTTAGATTGAGACGTATCAATAGTGATGAGACAATCCTCAGACAGGAACAAACACTTGCCAAAAAAAGATTCCTTGCCAGGGGATATTCCCACAAAACCATAGATGGGGCAATAGCAAAATCTATGAACAGTGATCGCCTAGACTTAATCAAACCCAAAGCAAAGTCCTTAGTAGTAAATACTATGAAGGATAGTGACAAAGGTGAATTTCGTTTCATTGTGGACTATAACAACCAACATAAAGAGTTACGAAAAATCATAATGAACAATTGGCCACTCATTCTTAGCGACCCAGTCCTAGGTGATTCTTTGCCCACTAAAGCATCTATCACATACAGGAGAGGAATGTCTATGAGGGACAAACTTGTGAGTACAAGCCCAGAAGTAATTGATTCTTGTAGTTGGCTCAAAACACATTATGGTTTTTATAGATGTAAAACGTGCAAGGCATGCCAGTTAGGCATAAACAAAACTACATACACAACACCCTTTTGCAAGGAGGAGGTTAAAATAAAAAAGCTACTTACCTGCAAGACGGAATATGTTATTTATGTTCTAATATGTCCTTGTGGGCTACAGTATATCGGTAGCACCAAGCTACAAGCACACAAACGGATTCTTCAACATATTAGAGCCATTAACAATCATGACAATACATATCCGGTAGCCAGACATTTCCGTGAATACCACAACTCAAGAAGTCAGGATTTAAGATTTTTCTTAATTGACTGTATTCCACCAAGTAGACGGGGTGGTAACAGAGAGGTTAAATTAAGAAAATTAGAAACCCAATATATCTTAAACCTCGACACAAAGACCCCAGCTGGTCTTAATATCACGGAAGATCTTTATACTTGTATATGAATAACCTCCTACTGGTCCAGCACGAACTCCTATAAACCGATTAAAGACTTCAAAAATGTATAGAATTTTATGGAATTTTATGAGGAATTTTAACATACATGAAATTTGGTCATTGTAAATATATATTGCTTATTTATGTATTTATATATTTATATATTTATATATTATATTATGTATTTATATATTTATGTTTATGTTTACATGAGCGCGATTTTGCACCATATATTTGTGATGTATGTTCGGGTACCACACCAGTGTTTCTTATGTGAATCACACACATATTCACCCATGCATCTTTCTAACCTGTCAATATTAGACATTACTCAGGATAAGTTCCGAGTAAAATCAATTTGGAAATGTCACAATACCCGAAAGTAAAATATTTCCAACAGTGACATCGGTGAAATCAAGAATAATTTACATATACATATAAATTTATAAACAAAGAAAAATTTATATTCTTTATTTTATACATGCACTGACACATTTTATTTTTCACTGAAATAGCACTTTAAAGCACTATTTGCACAATTTTAAATCACTGGGCTTCTTTTTTCAAACCATTGGCATTGTATACGATGAATTAGTCTGATAAATTGCAGGTCTATTAGGATGATGTTCCAAAATGAAAACCGCATTTATGCAATTATTAATCAACAATTTACAATGAAAAATAGACGTAATTGTCGATATCATGAAAAGTAATTGTTGAATTGTTGAAACATCAAAAAAACGTAGTATCAATGTCAGGAAATGAATGAGTCAAAATGACAAAGTGAAATACCTCTTCTATGCCCATTGATTTGTGTGAACCAATCACAGAGCACGTTACAAGTTTAAAAGTGTCTTTGCTGCTAAACACCGTTACCATGTGAACAAGACTCGCAGGAGTTGAAACGCGTTATGGTGGCATCTAAATAAATAAAAAACGATTATTGGCACTATCCTGTGGTCCGTGTCCCTGTGTTGCTGCTGAGAAAGCTGAGACGCTGAGGAAATTGCGAGATATATATATATATATTGCAATGAGATTCTCCCACCAATCCTAGGAAGAAAGACGAGCCACTCCGTAGTCTGCAGGTAAGTGTAAATTTATTCACACCAGACGACGCGTTTCGGCTGACACGCAGCCTTGGTCACATGACCTCGCTTCTGAACCAGGAAGTATATATTGACATAGGTTCCGGGCACGGCGCAGCGTGCACAAATAAAATTACAAGTGAAAACAGACTTAATATCAGTCTTTCTTTTTAAACAATAAAGTCGTGATTAACCAACAATTCCTTTTATCATGTATACATGCTTTCATTTCGATTTAGATGTTAGACGGACAATTAACAAATTGGTGTAAACATTATTGCAAACGATGTTCGTGACAGTCAGTACTCCAGTTTTTTCATTATTACATTGATGTTACATGAATTTATATCTAGATCTCTGCAGTGGGTGTAATAATTAAGTGCGCACAGTGGTAAGTAGAAGGAATCCCAAAATTGTGATTACATAATTGCATGTCCACAATCAACGAGTTCAAAATATAAATATAAGTTTGAATAAGAATTTAAATATTGACAATGATGGTATAGTACCGGGGAGTACTCAGTTTATATTAAATAAAGAAAGCCAGAACTCGAAAGACTATAAGTAACTCTAGGTATAGTACCCAAAAACCTCTATACGGGTCCCATAGGTGAACGATGTGCGCATATCACGAACTTAGCCAGTATATTCTATTGGTGACTATTGATGGTGAATTCATCTATTCACAGACCCCAGGCTGCAGAAATGAAAAAGAGAAGGAATGGTCATTGGTTAGTTTAACTATACATTTACAAACCAAACTGTCACAAAACCACCCATGTATATACCAGTCCGTCGGGTACATGCAGAAAGCATAGCCAACACTTTTGAAAACAGAACCATACAAATTAATTGTTAAAGAATTTAAACAGTCATGGAAGACAATTATTGAACTGGTTACTCTAGTGGCGAGGGAAACAGAATAGAAAAGAGGGAAGGGGGGGCAAAAGGAAGGGGAGGGCAACAAGAAGATGACATATTGCCCTCAAACCTTTAGCAGCAAACAACACTATAATAATATTTACAAATGTGAATACATTTCCTCATCATTGTTAAGACCAGTAGGAAATAGACTGCCTGTTTGTAAAATGAAACGAGATTCTAGTCGCCTCAGTGATTGTATTCTGTTACCACCTCTGGGGTGTTTGGGCACACTGTCTAGTGCAAAGAATTTTGCTTTTGTCCAATCACTGGAATGATGTTCCTTGAAGTGCCTGGCAGTGCTATAACTGAGATCTTGATTCGTTATAGCCCGCCAGTGCTCCAGGATTCGTTTTTTCACTGGGAATGTGGTGGACCCTACATACCATTTAGGGCATGGGCATGTGATGACATACACTACATGGTCAGTGTTGCAGTGGATCAGTTTAGGGATCCTCCACACTTGGCCTGTTCTTTGTAATACAACTTCTTTTTTATCCTCAGAATGGCTACAAGCTTTGCATTTTTTGCATCGCTTGAAGCCCTTTCCTTGTTCCAGCCAAGTTCCTTTTTTGGGATTTAAGTGGCTGTTGACCAGCATGTCTTTCAGCGATGGACACTTTCTAAAAGAAAAGGAAGGGCAGGATCCAATTCTGGCTGATAGCATTTTATCCTGTGTTAGGATGTCCCACCTATTTTTCAAAATATTTTTCAACTGGTTGGTTTGTGAGGAATAGGTGGTTACGAATCTGATAGGTGTCAAATCAGTTGCGGTGTTAGTTGGTTTGGTAGATGCTTTGAAAAGGGCCTCTGTTCTGTTGATATTATCTGCTTTTTTGGTACCTTTCATGAGCATTTTCCCAGTGTAGCCCCTTTCCTTAAGTCTGTCTACCATCAATGCTTTGGTATTCAGATATTCTCTCTCAGTGCTGCAATTTCGTTTCGCTCTGAGGAATTCCCCGTAGGGTAAACTCCATCTAAAACTCGGGAGGTGGCAGCTGGTGGCATGTAAAATGCTATTTCCTGCAGTTTCTTTTCTGAAAAGAGTTGTTGTCAAACTGTTGTTACTGACCATGAGTTTAATGTCCAAGAAATTTATTGTCTGTTGGCTATGTACCATCGTGAACTTTAAATTCATGTTGTTCTCATTGAGAGAATCATAGAAGATAAGAAGTTCATTCTCACTTCCTTCCCACATGAAAAAAATGTCGTCTATGTAACGTAGCCATAGACTGATCTTTTGGGTCCATTTGTCCATATCTTCATTCCAGAGCACTTGCTTCTCCCACCAGCCCATAGTAAGGTTCGCGTAGCTAGGAGCGAAGCAAGTGCCCATCGAAGTACCTTGTGTTTGTTTATACAGGTTACCATTAAACAAAAACACATTCTCAGTGAGACACATCTCTATCATTTGAAGAATCATATTTGTGTGGTTAGACAGAGTTGTGCTCCTAGTTTTAAGGAAATCATGGCAGGCTCTTATCCCATCATTATGACGTATACTTGTATAAAGGCTTTCTACGTCAAGGCATACCATCCAGCAGTTGGGTCCCCAGTGGAGGTTCTCAATTTTCTGGAGAAAATCTTTGGTATCCCTGACGTAGGAGCTGAGATCTTTAACAAAAGGGAAGAGAAAGTGGTCAATGTAAATTGAGGTATTCTCGAACAAACTATTCTTAGAAGAAACTATGGGACGTCCCGGTGGATTCACGGGGTTTTTATGTACTTTTGGCAATAGGTAGAAGGTGGGTGTTGTTGGTGTGGTGTTAATCAAGAACCTGCTTTCATCCCAATTCAAAAGCTCATCTTCTGTCCATTTGTCTATCATCTGATGGTATCTTTTTTGTAGTTTCTCAAGATAGCCCTTGTCTACTCTTTCATAGCATACATTGTCCGAGAGTTGCCTATTAGCTTCTCTAATGTATGCTTCCCTGTCCATAATGATCACATTGCCCCCTTTATCGGAAGGTTTGATCACTATGTTTTCATCTTTTTGCAGAGCGGTGACCGCATCCCATTGCTCTTTAGTGACATTCCTCCTGTGTGTGTGCATCAGTGTCAATTTATTCAAATCGTGGATCACAACATCCTGGAAGACATCGATATTATCTTTAGGTGTCTGTGGGATGTACTTAGACTTAGGTCTAAAATTAGTTTTCACAGCATGAATGTGTTCGTGATTGTGTTCTGTGTCTGCCTCACTATGTAAGGTGATATCCACAAGGTCTGAAGGAGTGTTGTCCAAGGGGAAAGACTGTGTTAGATCAGGGTTAACATTAGCCAAATCATATAAGGTATCCAAGAGTACAAGGTCATTATTTTCATTGGTACTGTTCATACTCGTGATGGTATTAGAGAGCTCAGGACAGCGGTTGACAGTTTGTATTTTCTTATTGCTAGCATGTATTTTACAAAGTTTCAATTTTCTGATAAATTTATACAAATCAATTCGTACTTGCGCATAGTCTAGAGGGTTATCAGGACAAAAAGACAGACCTAAGCTCAGTACATTTCTGTCAATATCAGTTAAAACTCTTTTAGATAAGTTCATTACCGTTAATGTTGCTGCTGTGTCAGTCATGCTTGCTTCTTTGTCAGTTGCCCTCGTGTTCCCATGCTGACCAAGCTCTTCTTTCCTTCGACGTTGTCTCCTTTTTGTACTCTGGTTGTGCCTCCTCGACCTCTTCCTCTTGGTCGTCCTCTTTCCGAATGTTCCATACTCATTTGTATGAGGCGCATTTCCTCGGAAAAAGAAGTCACTTCTGGTGTGGTTGATGCATTGCTGTCCACAGACTCTAAATCCGAGCTTAAATCCGTTGTTGATGCATAGAGTGTTTTTTCGGCTCTGCCCATAGTTTTCTCCTTCGAAAGTTCATTTCTTGCTTTATCAAATTTCCTTCCAAATGTGAGGATTCTTCCCATCATGTAATCATGCTCATCACGTTCGAACTTGTTTTGTTTTCGTTTCACAATGTCTGACTCAAATTTTTTCATTCTTTCTTCGATGGCCGTCAGTGTTTTGCGCACCTCGTCCTGGTCACTTTCTTTGTCAAGATCGTCCAGTATGATCTGTATTTGAGTCATCAGATCTTCATGGTCCTCCCATGCGTTTTTAATCAATAAGTTCAACATGTTCTTTGAACATTCGTGTGAATTGCTCATCCAATCTTTAAGCAGTTGTGGTTTGGGATTGTTCAAGGTGGGTATTGTAAAAATCCTCAATCCTCTTGGGATCCTGTTTACCTCAATGTAATTTTGCAGTGAGGTTGCTTCCCACCATCTGCTTATTTCTCTTTTTCGGAGCTTTTCGAGCGCGTTACCCTTTTGTTTGATACTCAGACAAGTTGTTAAAGGTCCGGTTTCCACATTAGTCTCACTTGAGTCCAGGTTCGATTTTTTCTTAAAGATGTTGTTTGCTGAGGCCTCCCGGCCCTTTAAATATTCTGATGCCATTTTCGGGTGTGCCAATCGTTGGCTTGCTCCACCGAGCAAGCGTTGGTTACTGCAGACCGCGCCCTTGGTTGCGAGTCTCGCAAGGGGCGTACCCTGATGCCGTTGGTCTTCGTGGGTGTCCGTCTCTGTTCAAGACGAAGGCACGGGACTCCTGTTGTTCTTCACTTGGTCGCCTGTAGATGTTTACAGGGTTCCGGGAATCGGCATCGGCGGGCGTCGCTCAAACGGAAATCCAAATGAAGGTATGGCGTTAACGCGAAAGCCCAGCCTGTCGGGTCGGGGCTCGTCAACGGACGCCACCGTTAACACATTGCAATGAGATTCTCCCACCAATCCTAGGAAGAAAGACGAGCCACTCCGTAGTCTGCAGGTAAGTGTAAATTTATTCACACCAGACGACGCGTTTCGGCTGACACGCAGCCTTGGTCACATGACCTCGCTTCTGAACCAGGAAGTATATATTGACATAGGTTCCGGGCACGGCGCAGCGTGCACAAATAAAATTACAAGTGAAAACAGACTTAATATCAGTCTTTCTTTTTAAACAATAAAGTCGTGATTAACCAACAATTCCTTTTATCATGTATACATGCTTACATGCTTTCATATATATACATATATATATATATATATATATATATATATATATATATATATATATGCGATTCTGCTGCTTACTCCTCTCCCCAATCTCCGGGATACAAAAGCAGGCACGGACCACGATTCAGTGCAAATTCGTTTATTGCTTGCTCAGTCGGCCATGACGCGTTTCGGTCCCTCCTGGACCTTGATCACATGACAAAGCTACTAGGCTTCAACCGCCATTTTGTAGTTTCAAAAAGTGCAAAGTGCAAAGTGCAAGGTACAGCATGGAAAGCAACAAAATACTTCTGATTCATTACAAGTCGGAATATTGGTAACGTGAGAATATGACTATAACGCTTTGTTTTACGCTGGACATAGTGAAAATCAATCTAGTACCAGGTTAGAAATTGTTTTTAGAAGCTTAAATGCTTAAAATTATTTCAATTTAGAGAGCTTTGAAAAAAACATATTGATAACTAATCGCATCATAATACATAAAACTTTTTTCTTAAGTGTTCTCAATATAGCTCTAAAATTTCATAAAAACAAACATATAACAATATTCATCTGCAAATTCCATTGTGATGTTAAAAGTGTCATTTTTGAAACGTGGCAGCATAAATGCAAAATACCATCCTTGTATGTTAAAATGACATATGAAATCGAAAAAATGCTATACTGTTGCTTAACCATCCGTTGCTGTTAATAAAATATGGTGTAACACATCGTGCTTGATAAGTGTGTAAAAATAGTAAAAAGTATTTTATGATTTAAAAATTGATCAGAACAAAGGGGGGCATCAAGTGACAGCAGATGGCAGGAACCGTCTTGGTTATATTGCAGACTCGGTTCGACTAAAAACTAGATATATATGTATATAAATATGTACCAAATATAAAACTATATAAATATGTAAATAATTAAAAACATTTATATACATATTATATTAAGGAGGGGAAAAATTGTTAAGAATGATTGTTGCCCGAGTCACATAGTTAGTTGGTTCATAGGCAAGATATATTGTTCAAAATTTACACCGTGGGCATTGTACCATTGACCCATCTAAATGCAGCTATAGAGGTCCTCTGTGGCATTGAGACCTCCCGGTATCTTGCTATCTAGATTTAAAATATACCGGGTTTCTAGTTTCCGAAATGTATTTTCCCTGTCCCCTCCTCTTCTATTTTTAGGTACCGCGTCAATCAGATAATATGACAGGTATTTGGGGTCACTATTATGTTTTTCCTGAAAATGTCTAGCGACTGGGTAAGAGGGGTCTTTATTGTTAATCGCTCTTAGGTGCTGTAGTATTCTTTTGTTAGCCGGGAGTTTTGTGCTACCTACATATTTAAGATTGCAGGTGCACTCTAAAACATATACGGCGTAATCCGATTTACAATGTAGAGCTTGTTTAATTTCTATCTCTTTTTCACTGAAAGGAGTTTTGAAAGTTTTTTTACTAGTACCATAAATGCATGCTTTACAATTCTTACATGGCACAAAACCCTTTCTCTGAGCGAGCCAATTAGTAGGTTCTGTTACCTCAGGGCAGCTTGTAACTAGACTATTGCTCACCGAAGGGGCTTTTCTAAAAGTTAATCCTAAGCTTTTTGGTACCAGTGATCCTATTATTGGATCATCTAACACTATTGGCCGGTTACGCTGCATTATATTTCTAATGGTTTTGTGTTGTAAGTTGTAGGTAGTGATCAGTCGCAGTTCATTAATAGAATCCTTTTTGGGTTTGGTGACAAAAAGTTCCTCCCTTTCCAATTTCCTCGTTTTTGCAATGGCCAAATTTAAGGTTTTTATATTGTAGCCTCTGTCTAGAAATCTTTTTTTGCAATCTTCTTGTGCTTTTTGTAAATCGGACATACAGCTACAGATGCGTTTGATTCTTAACATTTCCCCGTAGGGGATACTATTAATCAAATGTCGTGGATGGAAACTAGACGAATGTAATAGTGAATTCCCCGCCGTCAGTTTTCTGAAAAGCTTAGTTTCTAGTTTGCCATTTTTCACATAAACCTCCACATCCAAAAAGTTAATGTTGTGATTGTCAATTGTAGCCGTAAAACTTAAATTAATTTCATTCATGTTTAGGCTATTAACAAAATTGTGAGCATCTTGTAGCGATCCATCCCAAACCAAAAAAATAATATATATATATATATGTAAATATATATATTTTCCAATTTTCCATAGGAAATCCGCAACATTCTATTCCCAATAAGTCTGGCCCCGGTTGACGAATATTCGCGAAATTTTCCAAACTTTTGGCCAGGTTCGGTCCGCTCCTATCCTAAATGTTTCGTGGTGATTCGTCAAGCGGGGGCTGAGAAAAAAAGGGGGTCCCAAGACGCGTTTTCCCCATGCAATTTCCCATAGGACCTGCTGACGCAGCTACAGCCCGAACTGCTGAACGGAATTACACCAAATTTGGCAGAAAGGTAGACCTTGGTTCAGAGTCATGCCTTTTGCTTAAATGGTGTAAATCCGTTCAGTAGTTCCTGAGAAAATCAAAAGTAAAATCACATATATATCCGGGCAGAGCCTAACCACACAGCTCATCGTGAGATCTGATTGGCTGTCAGCACTTCATCCAAGAAGTGTTGGCAGCCATCTTGGGACCAATATACATGATAGCACCCCATTAAAAAGCATTGCAGTTAATAGAAGGTTTTAAGACTTTAGTTACATTATAAGTCATTTGTTGATGGTACCATACTCATTTTAGGAATTGTGGTATGTTCTAAGGTGATTTTACCATGTGAAAAAGCCTTCTGCTGGGATATCATGGATCATGTTTGAGAGAAAACTATTTTCACATGCTTTTCCCACAGAGGTTTGGAAGGTGATCTATAAGCTAAACTGAGAGCACATTTTCTGTAAATTCACATTATCTTTCTTAGTCATGTGAGAATGAAGTCTGACATTCTCAGTAAAACATGTACATCCAACAAGGGCAGAGACTGTCAGTTGATTCCTTTGTGTTCTACTGCAGCTTCCCAGAGTGTTCCAAAGAACAACTAGAGCGCTAACACTCCTACTTATGATAAACGTATCGATACCAAAAACAATGGTCCTTGACCACTTATTGATACATCTGAGCCGTATGCTTCGCTTAGTTAAATAATTTTCTGATCCTGAGCTCAAAAACAGCAATCATTTAAAGAACGGAGCTCACAATATTCAATATGCAATTCAATCTAACAAAGAACAACATCCAATTCATTGTAAATTACTATACATACGTTTATTATTTTGCCAAATTGAAATATTGATAAGGCAGTACGAGGTTGCTCCAAAGGGAACGTGCATCAAAAGAAAGTGATTAAAGGGTGAGTGAGTGAGACAAGGAATGGAAATTACATAGTAATAAGGACATTCAATCGAGTTACACAATGGGGATCGGTTATAATTCACCGTCCAAATTCCAAAGAACCCGGTCACATTTATCAATTTCAGAGTTATATTGTTATACTTCAAAAAACGACCCAGTCAGTGGTCTAGCACGAAGAACTGTTATGTGTCCCAGGTAATAGAGAGTGGGCGTCAACGTCTCGACCCGTCTTGATGGCCTTAGGGACAGTACGTCCAATACAACATAAGTAAACAAGAGCGCGCAGCCCTTGATACACTAAAAAGCAACCCCAATATCGTGATTAAACCCGCTTACAAGGGTGGCGCCATTGTTATACAGAACACAGAGGATTACAAGAGAGAGATTGTCTCCCAGTTGACTGCAGATGGGAACTATGGTAAATTACGTAAAGACCCCACGCAAGATATAAGTAAGGCTATAAGTAGCCTTACTAGAGTTGCTCTAGAAAATGGTTATGTAAATAAGTTGGAACATGACTACTTGAATAATAAACACCCCAGACTACCCACAATCTATACCCTCCCTAAAATACATAAACGGATGCAAAATCCTCCAGGGAGGCCAATTGTGTCTGGCTGTGGTTCAGTCTTAGAACCATTATGTAAGTACATTGATGTGTTTTTAAAACCCATTGTGGAACAAACTTCCACTTACTTAAGGGATACCATGCAAACCATACAACTGATGGATGGATATCCCTATGATCCTAATATCCATTTACTAGTGACCATGGACATAACTGCCCTTTATAGAAACATTCCACAACTGGCAGCGCTCCAGTGTATTGAATCAGTACTCAATGTCAGACCTGCACCACATCTAGTTCCCACGGAATTCATTGTGGCTTTACTCAAAATTGCAATGACTCAAAATTATTTCACCTTTTTGGGTCAATTTTTCGTACAAACGAAAGGCGTGGCGATGGGGGCCAGCTTTGCCCCAAACTTGGCTATCATCTACATGAGTGAATTTGAACATCAATATGTCCTTAATCAATTGAATCCATATGGTGAGTGTATAGAACTGTGGCGTCGATATATCAACGATGTTGTGTTTGTTTGGCGAGGTGAAGAAGAGGATCTCAAAAAATTCCATCTTTGGTTGAACACATGCTCAACAGACATACAATTCACTATGAACTATGGTAGAGAAAGCATTGATTTCCTTGACATCACGATTAAATCAGACTGAATCAGGCAAATTATATACCACACTGTTCAGGAAAAGCATGTTCCCTTTGGAGCAACCTCGTACTGCCTTATCAATATTTCAATTTGGCAAAATAATAAACGTATGTATAGTAATTTACAATAAATTGGATATGGTTCTTTGTTAGATGAAATTGCATATTGAATATTGTGAGCTCCGTTCTTTAAATGATTGCTGTTTTTGAGCTCAGGATCAGAAAATTATTTAACGAAGCGAAGCATACGGCTCAGATGTATCAATAAGTGGTCAAGGACCATTGTTTTTGGTATCGAGATTATACCCAGGTCCTTTAACCATGGGTTACCCCATTTTTGTAATGGGTATGATAAACGTATGGCACACCTGAAGCCATCTTGATTGGAATAAAGTGGTAACTGTTAAAACTTTTAATTTAAAAAGGAACAAAATGAGGGGGTTCATTTTGCCATAGAATGTATGATTAGTGCTGCAGAAAGAAAAATGGGGGCACATTTTGAGTGACTTCTCAAATCCTCTTCTATTTCATTAAAGAATTCTGACATGCAGACTGAAACATGCACTTTCAATACCAGCAGCAGACTTCCCTGGTGAGCAGTAGTTTTACTACAGTGATCTAATGAGCAACTAGAGTGCTGACATTCTGAATTTATGGCAAATGTGTAAATCATCTGAATGCCTTCTTCATTGAATCAAAGTAAAAAACTGACAGTATGCCTACTGAGGAGACTGTAGTAAATGAGGAAATTAGGAAACTTCATAACAAGTCTCCCAAGATGGCCACCAGAGACAAAAGAGCCCAAATGTAGCACAAATATCACCGAGATGTAGTCCAAGTATAGCCCAATGACAGAAATCCCAGAGTGTTTTAAAGAACAACTAGAGCGCTTACAGTCTTACTTCTGACAAAAGTATGGCACACCTGAAGTCATCTTGATTGGAATAAAGTGGTAACACTTAAAACATTTAATTTGCAAAGGAACAAAAGGAAGGGGTTCATTTTGCCATAGAAATTATGATTAGTGCTGCAGAAAGAAAAATTAGGGCACATTTTGACTTCTCAAATCCTCTTCTATTTCATTAAAAAGTTCTGACATGCAGACTGAAACATGCACTTTGAATACCAGCAGCAGACTTCCCTGGTGAGCAGAAGCTTTACTACAGTGATGTAATGAGGAACTAGAGTGCTACCATTCAGAAGTTATGGCAAATGTGTCACATCTAAATGCCTTCTTGACGGAACCAAAGTAAACAAGCATTGAAAATGCAATAGGTCTCGCCCTCGTTTAAGTTAAAGCAATTCTGTTTGTAATTAGGTGGCTTTTTAGCTTTGCTTTTATTAGTGTTTTTCAAAATTTCATGTACATAACATGCATATATGTATATGTATGCATGCATTTATATTTGTATTTATATAGATATGCAGATTATATATATGTTTATATATGCATGTATATATATATACACATACATATATATATAAATGCATATGCATATATGTGCATATGTGTGCGTGTAGAGAGAGGTAGAGAGAGGTAGAGAGATAGAGGTGTAGAGGTAGAGAGTAGTAGAGAGAGAGAGGTAGAGAGAGGTAGAGAGGTAGTGAGTAGAGGATGAGTAATAGAGAGTAGAGAGTAGAGAGAGTGTAGTAGAGTAGTAGAGAGAGTAGCAGAGAGTAAGTAGGAGAGAGTAGTAGAGTGAGTAGTAGAGAGTGAGCAGTAGAGAGTAGTAGAGAGTGAGAAGTAGAGAGTAGTAGAGAGTAGTAAATAGTGAGTAGTAGAGTGAGTAGTAAAGAGTAGTAAAGAGTGAGTAGTAGAGAGTAGTAGAGAGTGAGTAGTAGAGAGTAGTAGAGAGTGAGTAGTGGAGACTGAGTAGCAGAGAGAGAGTAGTAGAGAATGAGTAGTAGAGAATGAGTAGTAGAGTGAGTAGTAGAGAGAGAGTAGTAAAGAGTGAGTAAAAGAGAGTAGTAGAGAGTGAGTAGTAGAGAGTAGTAGAGAGTAGAAGAGAGAGAGTAGTAGAGAGTGAGTAGTAGAGAGTAGTAGAGAGTGAGTAGTAGAGAGAGAGTAGTAGAGAGTGAGTAGTAGAGAGTGAGTAGTAGAGAGTGATTAGTAGAGAGTAGTGAAGTAGTAGAGAGTAAGTAGTAGAGAGTAGTAGAGTGAGTAGTAGAGTGAGTAGTAGGGAGTAGTAGAGAGTGAGTAGTAGAGTGAGTAGTAGAGTGAGTAGTAGAGAGCAAGTAGTAGAGAGTGTGTAGTAGAGAGAGTAGTAGAGAGTAGTAGAGTAGTAGAGAGTGAGTAGTAGAGAGTGAGTAGTAGAGAGCAAGTAGTAGAGAGTGAGTAGTGGAGCATGAGTAGTAGAGTAGTAGAGAGTGTGTAGTAGAGAGTGAGTAGTAGAGAGAGAGTAGTGGAGAGTAGCAGAGAGTAGCAGAGAGTGAGTAGTAGAGAGAGAGTAGTAGAGAGTGAGTAGTAGAGTGATAGAGAGTGAGTGGTAGAGAGTAGTAGAGAGTAGTAGAGTGAGTAGTCGAGAGTAGTAGAGAGTGAGTAGTTGAGAGTGTGTAGTAGAGAGTGAGCAGTAGAGAGTGAGTAGTAGAGAGTAGTAGAGAGTAGTAGAGTAGTAGAGAGTGAGTAGTAGAGAGTAGTAGAGTGAGTAGTAGAGAGGGAGTAGTAGAGAGAGAGTAGTAGAGAGTAGTATAGAGTGAGTAGTAGAGTAGTAGAGAGTGAGTGGTAGAGAGTAGTAGAGAGCAGTAGAGAGTAGTAGAGAGTAGTAGAGAGTGAGTAGTAGAGAGTAGTAGAGAGAGAGTAGTAGAGAGTGAGTAGTAGAAAGTAGCAGCGAGTGAGTAGTAGAGAGTGAGTAGTTTAATTTAAAAGGAACACAATGAGGAGGTTCATTTTGCCATAGAAATTATGATTAGTGCGGAAAAAAGAAAATTAGGGCATATTTTGAGTGACTTCTCAAATCCTCTTCTATTTCATTAAAAAATTCTGACATGCAGACTGAAACATGCACTTTCAATACCAGCAGCAGACTTCCCTGGTGAACAGTAGCTTTACTACAGTGATCTAATATGCAACTAGAGTGCTAACATTCCGAATTTATGGCAAATGTGTGACACATCTGAATACCTTCTTGATGGAATAAAAGTAAAAAACCTGAAAGTATTTGCTACTGAGGAGACTGTTGTAAATGAGGAAATTAGGAAACTTCAAAACAAATAAGTCTCCCAAGATGGCAAAAAGAGACAAAAGAGCCCAAATGTAGCACAAATATCACCGAGATGTAGCCCAATGAGAGAACGTCCCAGAGTGTTTTAAAGAACAACTAGAGCGCTAACAGTCTCACTTATGACAAAATTATGGCACACCTGATGCCATCTTGATTGGAATAAAGTGGTAACACTTACAACATTTAATTTGCAAAGGAACGAAATGAGGGGGTTCATTTTGCCATAGAAATGATGATTAGTGCTGCAGAAAGAAAGATTAGGGCACATGTTGACTTCTCAAATCCTCTTCCATTTCATTAAAAATTCTGACATGCAGACTGAAACATGCAATTTGAATTCCAGCAGCAGACTTCCCTGGTGAGCAGTAGGTTTACTACAGTGATCTAATGAGCAACTAGAGTGCTACCATTCAGAATTTATGGAAAATGTGTGCCACATCTGAATGCCTTCTTGATGGAATCAAAGTAAACAAGCATTGAAAATGCAATAGGTCTCGCCCTCATGTAAGTTAAAGCAATTCTGTTTGTAATTAGGTGGCTTTTTAGATTTGCTTGTATTAGAGTTTTTCAAACTTTCATGTACATACCATGCATATGTATGCATATATGTATATGTTTGCCTGCATTTATATTTATATAGATATGCAGAGTATATGTTTAGATATGTATATATATATACACACACATACATCTATAAATGCATATGCATATATATGCATATATATATATGTGCATACGTGTGCATGTACAGAGAGGTAGAGATGTAGAGGTGTATAGGTAGAGGTGTAGAGGTAGAGAGGTAGAGGTAGAGAGGTAGAGAGTAGTAGAGAGAGAGGTAGAGAGAGGTAGAGAGGTAGAGAGTAGAGAGTGAGGAGTAGTAGAGAAAGTATCAGAGAGTGAGTAGTAGAGAGTAGTAGAGTGAGTAGTAGAGAGTGAGTAGTAGAGAGTGAGTATTAGAGAGTGGGTAGTAGAGAGTAGTAGAGAGTGAGTAGTAGAGTGAGTAGTAGAGAGTAGTAGAGAGTGAGTAGGAGAGAAGAGTAGAGAGTGAGTAGTAGAGAGTAGTAGAGAGTGAGTAGTAGAGAGTGAGTATTAGAGAGTGAGTAGTAGAGAGTAGTAGAGAGTGAGTAGTAGAGTGAGTAGTAGAGAGTAGTAGAGAGTAGTAGAGAGTGAGTAGTAGAGAGTGAGTAGAAGAGAGTAGTAGAGAGTGAGTAGTAGAGAGTAGTAGAGAGTGAGTAGTAGATAGAGAGTAGTGGAGTAGTAGAGAGTAGTAGAGAGTGAGTAATAGAGTGAGTACTAGAGAGTAGTAGAGAGCGAGTAGCAGAGAGCAAGTAGTGGAGAGTGTGTAGTAGAGAGTGAGTAGTAGAGAGTAGTGGAGTAGTAGAGAGTAGTAGAGAGTGAGTAATAGAGTGAGTACTAGAGAGTAGTAGAGAGCGAGTAGCAGAGAGCAAGTAGTGGAGAGTGTGTAGTAGAGAGTGAGTAGTAGAGAGTAGTAGAGAGTGAGTAGTAGAGAGAGAGTAGTAGAGAGTGAGAAGTAGATAGAGTAGTAGAGTAGTAGAGAGTAGTTGAGAGCGATTAGTAGAGAATGAGTAGTGGAGAGTGAGCACTAGAGAGTAGTAGAGAATGAGTAGTATAGAGTGAGTAGGACAGAGTGAGTAGTAGAGAGTAGTAGAGAGTGAGTAGTAGAGAGTAGTAGAGTGAGTAGTAGAGAGTGAGTAGTAGAGAGAGAGTAGTAGAGAGTGAGTAGTAGAGAGTGAGTGGTAGAGAGTAGGAGAGAGTAGTAGAGTGAGTAGCAGAGAGTGAGTGGTAGAGCGAGTAGTAGAGAGTAGTAGAGTAGTAGAGAGTAGTAGAGTAGTAGAGAGTGAGTAGTAGAGAGTGAGTAGCAGAGAGAGTAGTAGAGAGTAGTGGAGAGTGAGTAGTAGAGAGTGAGTAGTAGAGAGTAGTAGAGAGCGAGTAGTAGAGAGTGAGTAGTGGAGAGTGAGTAGTAGAGAGCGAGTAGTAGAGAATGAGTAGTAGAGAGTGAATAGTAGAGAGTGAGTAGGAGAGAGAGAGTAGTAGAGAGTGAGTAGTAGAGAGTAGTAGAGAGAGAGTAGTAGAGTAGTAGAGAGTGAGTGGTAGAGAGCAGCAGAGAGTAGTAGAGTGAGTAGTAGAGAGTAGTAGAGAGTGAGTAGTAGAGAGTGAATAGTAGAGAGTAGTAGTAGAGAGTAGTAGAGAGAGAGTAGTAGAGGGTGTAGTAGAGAGTAAGTAGTAGAAAGTAGTAGAGTGAGTAGTAGAGAGTAGTAGAGAGTGAGTAGTAGAGAGTGAATAGTAGAGAGTAGTAGTAGAGAGTAGTAGAGAGAGAGTAGTAGAGAGTGTAGTAGAGAGTGAGTAGTAGAGAGTAGTAGCGAGTGAGTAGTAGAGAGTAGGAGAGAGTGAGTAGTAGAGTAGTAGAGAGTGAATAGTAGAGAGTAGTAGAGAGTGAGTAGTAGAGAGAGTAGTAGTAGACAGTGAGTAGTAGAGAGTAGTAGAGCGTGAGTAGTAGAGAGTGAGTAGTAGAGAGTGAGTAGTAGAGTAGTAGAGAGTGAGTAGTTGAGAGTGAGTAGTAGAGAGTGAGTAGTAGAGAGTGAGTAGCAGAGAGAGTAGTAGAGAGTAGTGGAGAGTGAGTAGTAGAGAGTGAGTAGTAGAGAGTAGTAGAGAGCGAGTAGTAGAGAGTGAGTAGTGGAGAGTGAGTAGTAGAGAGCGAGTAGTAGAGAATGAGTAGTAGAGAGTGAATAGTAGAGAGTGAGTAGGAGAGAGAGAGTAGTAGAGAGTGAGTAGTAGAGAGTAGTAGAGAGAGAGTAGTAGAGTAGTAGAGAGTGAGTGGTAGAGAGCAGCAGAGAGTAGTAGAGTGAGTAGTAGAGAGTAGTAGAGAGTGAGTAGTAGAGAGTGAATAGTAGAGAGTAGTAGTAGAGAGTAGTAGAGAGAGAGAGTAGTAGAGGGTGTAGTAGAGAGTAAGTAGTAGAAAGTAGTAGAGTGAGTAGTAGAGAGTAGTAGAGAGTGAGTAGTAGAGAGTGAATAGTAGAGAGTAGTAGTAGAGAGTAGTAGAGAGAGAGTAGTAGAGAGTGTAGTAGAGAGTGAGTAGTAGAGAGTAGTAGCGAGTGAGTAGTAGAGAGTAGGAGAGAGTGAGTAGTAGAGTAGTAGAGAGTGAATAGTAGAGAGTAGTAGAGAGTGAGTAGTAGAGAGAGTAGTAGTAGACAGTTAGTAGTAGAGAGTAGTAGAGCATGAGTAGTAGAGAGTGAGTAGTAGAGAGTGAGTAGTAGAGTAGTAGAGAGTGAGTAGTTGAGAGTGAGTAGTAGAGAGTGAGTAGTAGAGTAGTAGAGAGTGAGTAGTTGAGAGTGAGTAGTATAGAGTGAGTAGTAGAGAGTAGTAGAGTAGTAGAGAGTGAGTAGTAGACAGTAGTAGAGAGTGAGTAGTAGAGAGTGAGTAGTAAAGAGAGAGTAGAAGAGAGCAGTAGAGAGTCAGTAGTAGAGAGTAGTCCGTCAGTGTCAGTCAGTGTCAGTCAGTCAGTCAGTGTCAGTCAATCAGTCTCAGTCAGTGTCAATCAGTGTCAGTCAGTGTCAGTCAGTCAGTCAGTGTCAGTCAGTCAGTGTCAGTCAATCAGTGTCAGTCAGCGTCAGTCAATATGTGTCAGTCAGTGTCAATCAGTCAGTGTCAGTCAGTCAGTGTCAGTCAGTCAGTGTCAGCTAGAGCAGCTCTGCTGACCTGGTTCTCTGGCTCTAAAGCAGCTCTGCTGACCTGGTTTCTCTGGCTCTACAGCAGGTCTGCTGACCTGGTTCTCTGGCTCTAGAGCAGCTCTGCTGACCTAGTTCTTATGCTACAGAGCAGCTCTGCTGATCTAGTTCTCTGGCTTAACAACAGCTCTGCTGACCTGGTTCTCTGGCTCTAAAGCAGCTCCACAGACCCAGTTCTATGGCTCTGAAGCAGTTCTGCTGACATGGTTCTCTGGCTCTAGAGCAGCTCTGCTGACCTGGTTCTCTCCCTCTAAAGCAGCTCTACTGACCTGGTTTCTCTGGCTCTGCAGCAGCTCTGCAGACCTGGTTCTCTGGCTCTAGAGCAGCTCTGTTGACCTGGTTCTTAGGCTCTAGAGCAGCTCTACTGACCTGGTTCTCTGGCTCTAAAGCAGCTCTGCTGACCTGGTTCTATGGCTCTAAAGCAGCTCTGCTGATTTGGTTCTCTGGCTCTAGAGTAGCTCTGCTGACCTGGTTCTCTGGCTGTAAAGCAGCTCTGCTAACCTGGTTCTCTGGCTCTAAAGCAGCTCTGCTGGCCTGGTTCTCTGGCTCTAAAGCAGCTCTGCTGATCTGGTTCTCTCCCTCTAAAGCAGCTCTGCTGACCTGGTTTCTCACAGCAGCTCTGCTGACCTGGTTCTCTGGCTCTAGAGCAGCTCTGCTGACCTAGTTCTTAGGCTCTAGAGCAGCTCTGCTGACCTGGTTCTCTGGCTCTACAGCAGCTCTGCTGACCTGGTTTTCTGCACTCACGATGCACGCAACCGACTTCGCGAAAATATATTTAAAATAATATAAGTTTATTATAAGTACAAATATATTATTTTGATGAATATCTTACATAATCTCTTGCCTTAATATGTATATTAAAGACACATACATATCATTTTGGAACATACATTTTTTTTGCGGGAGTCGCGCACCCAGCGCGCCCAGCACGTATATGATGTCACGTGGGACCCGCAACCGCGCAAACATCTCGTACCGTAATGCGCATGTGTCGTGAATGCGTGGGAGCAGGAGTCGCAGACGGGTCGCATACCAATCGCACATATCACGTGATATTAAATGTATATGATGTAACTGAAAAACACGCAGCCGTCGCACACCATACGCGGATCCTTCATGACTTTTCTAAAATGGCGGCTAGAATGTGCGCACCCACCGTGATGTGTACACTTTGAGTGCGCGACTCCGAAAAAAAATTGGAATTTTTTTTTAAAGAAAATAATATAAATATATTAAAATAAAAAATGAAAACAAGAAAATTCATCAATATTTCAGTTTTAAGTAAAAAAAAATTTTTGTTGCAGTTTTCAGAAAAATATATAATGTTATTTAATGAATAAAATATTTATAAATAAACAGTTAAAAAACTGTAGAAAATCAGTACACAAAAATAGATATAACTACTATCACACTTAAAAGTTAGCATTTAAAAAACCTTTGAAATTCACTGAATGATGTGGAATGCTATGGGAAGAGTTCTCCTATAAAATTTAAAAACACACAGGAACTTTTATTTTTTCGCAATTGTTAGCTTGGAAAAGCATGGGCCTGCTAAGTTGGGAGCAGTTTAAGTATCTCAACAAAGAACATCCCACGATCCCGGTTATCTATTTTATTCCAAAATACATAAAAACATTGATAGACCTCTGGGAAGACCCATAATAGCAGCCTGTGATGAACTTTTGAAGAACTTGTACAGATATATTGGCTTTTTCGTACAAGACTATGTAAAGAGTTTAAAATCATATGTACAGGATACATGTGATTTTTAAGAAAGATTAGGAATATATAATGGAAACCGACGTATTTACTTATTGCATTGGATGTATCCTCCTTATACGTATGTATTAAAAATAAGGATGGTATGAGGGTTGTAGAGTACTTCTTGATGAGTAGATCCATTGAGTATGTCCAGCACACTAACATGCTTCTTAAAATGCTGCGGTTTTGTTTTGAAAACAATTTATTTTTGTTTAATGGCAAAATGTACCAACAAATACAGGGAGTTGCGATGGGGGCCAGCTTGTCCCCTAGCTATGCCTGTTTATTTATGGGCAATTTGTCCACTACATTATTTAGAAAACTGACTGCATCTATTGCGCATCCACCTCATCTCATTAAGAGCATGCCCTATGGGGAAATGCTGCGCATTAGGCACATATGCAGTAATGAAGAGGATACCAATAATAAGCAAGCAGAAAGCCGGGCTCGGTTTATAGCTAGAGGATACAGAACAGAAATAGTGGATGCGGCAATAACTAGATCCAAAGAACAGGCGCGAGAAGATCTGTTAAGATATAAAGACCGAACCAGCAGAGAGGCTAATATTACACAAGAAAAGGCCCAACAACCCACAAGACTTATTTTTAATTTTTCAAGGCAGGAAAAACAAATCAAGGCGATAGTTAGACGCAATTGGCCCATAGGGAGGGATGACCCTGTGATTGGCAAATATTTACCATCAAACTCATGGAATGGGTTTAGGGAGGAGAAATTAAGGTATAGTGAGTGTTGTGGGGGCGTTTAGGGAACAACATGCCACCCACAAAAGAGTAAGTCCATTTCTAGTCACAAACTGCACTGCTAAAGTTACTACAGGCAAAAGGGAATCTAAAACAGGAGTAAATTACTCCAAATCAGAGCTGGAGTAAAAATTAAAAACCCATATTATATACCATTAAATATAATAATTTGAAATAAGTAAAAACTATAAATCAGTCTAGTTCAATGGTTCAATGTTAAAAATACAAATCTAATAATATATCATATTTATTATTTGACTACAAAGTATTTTAACAACCTGTGTTGTATTTATAAATAATGTGGCTTTAAATGTTGTTAAAGTATAATTAAACTACATTTAATTAATGTTTGCATCACTATTTAAATTATTACTGCATAGTAAAATACATGTTTTGCTTTAGGTGGGAATTATTTTTTTAATTAAACTTTAGAAAAATATATTTTATTTTATGTATCTACATTAATTAATGATATAATTCAACATTGAGCTAAAAGTGCTGGTATTTTGTTTATTTTGTTCTACATTTAAAGTATTTAAAATTAATTTACATAACTGGTTAACATAAACATATTTTTACTATTTCTAATGAGTTATGTATACTTTTTTACCTTTTCCTATACTTTACCAGGGGTAGATGGTACAGTTGAGGTGAAGATCTCTTTATGGTAAAGTGGAGAGAAAATTAATAACGTTTATTAAGCTTTATATTAAAGTATCAAAAATATTGTTATGTTAATTATCAGTGCAAATTAAAGTGTGTCTTCATTTTAAATGTAGAACAACATAAAGAATACTATAGCCCTAAAGTGATGTATGAAATGAGTGTAAAGTATTTTATTTATATTTCAATAAAATTGCTACATTTATATTTGAAACAAAGTTAAAATGTTATAATTAAATAATAAATATGTATTATTTGGGGATTTTCTTATCAATGAGTTATATATAATTACATTTTTAACTGTTTTAAATAATTTCATTTAATTTATAATTATTTCCTTTGAGGTTTCATTTTAAGTCTCTACTTCCATTATTTTCTATGGGAGGGCATTGCAGTACCAGTGGTTGACGTTTGGTGACGGGCTTACTATTTTTTCTTTTTTAGTTGAAATAACTTGCACTTGTAAATTTGGCTTCCTTCAATTTTTCAGGAGGAGAGAAACAAAAGGTCTAAACATTTGAGTAAGTCTACTCTCTGATTTTGTGAATAGCCCAAAGTAGTAAAGTTAGTCCAACGTGTAAGAGTAAACTACATATGTAAATTACTCACAGGTATAAGTTAACTTTGAGAATACCCCCTGCATTTTAGTTTAATTTATGACTTAACAGGTGGGTGCATATATATTATGAATACAATTTCCAGCTGCATTACTATTGCATTTATTATGTTGTTTTTTTAAAGTATAGTATAAATTTGTTTTTAATTCCAGATATTTTTTACATTTTCCTTAAAATTTTCAGTTTTGCTTAATATCTTTTTTAACATGTTTTGTGTTTTATAGTGTTTCAAAGGATTAAATATAGATTTTTTTTTATTTCTGGATGTACTCTGTTATGTTTGAATATTTCATTACAACTTCTTTTAAATTAATATTCCTCATTTGTCACATGGATTTAAACAAATTTGTGGATAAATACCTATGTTTGCCCTTTTTCTAGGTTAATAATTTAACTATAGTGGTATTTGAAGTAGCAAAGTGGGTTAGTTATATTTTGAAAATGTGATGTGATATCTTAATGTGTTTGATATTGAATTTGCAATGCTAATGGGTGTGATTATTACAATTGTTTGTGTAGGTGAAAAGTTACGTACTATGGTAATTTTCTTTATTGTATTTTACTTTGAATAAGTGTAACCCATCATTTTTAGAACTGTAAATATAATGGACTTTTTGTATATGCGTGGTTTAATACCTTTCATGGGTCTTACAATGTTTTTGTTATTTCTATTACGTTGTGTAGGTGCATATTTGGTTATAGTATGCAATGTTGTTTAAAATTTATATTCTAGGATAGGAAGTTTATATTTTCTATTCATTTTACTAGTTTAGTCAGTCCCAGAATCCAAATAGAAAATGTATTGTATTCATGTACATTATATACTTTTAGATTGTTTGAATTATGTCCTATTTTTAGTTGGTTTGCTTTCTATTTAGTATGTCAGTGGATTGGTGTTTTACCCATTTGGTTAGTTTAAATTGTGGGTACCTTTTAAGTAAGACAGCCCTAAAACTCTTTTAAAGAGTTGTGCTTTTTCACTAAGCATGTTTTACAATTCTGTAGTTTGAAGATAACTGCAGGGTAGTGTTTGGGCCAAGCTTCGTATGATTGTGAGATCCTTTTTTAAAATGTTGATAAACTCATACAGAACTGGGTACTGTATGCCAAGGGTGAAAGGAATTATGCCACCCTGTTTGTTTTTGTTCTTTGAATTTGTGCTCTTGTACACATTCCACCGTTACATGTAGAAGCTTGGTGTTTGTGATCTGAAAGGTGCTTTAGACCCACACAAGTGTCCTGAAAATAATTAAGTAGTTTCTACAATGGCATCTTCATGAGTCCTGTAACATCCTGAGTCAGTCTGTGGGTCGTAGTATTTGGTAACTTCTCTTGGAGACATTAACACAATGGCTATGAGTTTTTTTTAGTTGGAAGATAATTTGGCTGTTTGTGGCATATTCCACTAGTAAGGAAGATTTTTGTATCTTTCTACAAGTCAACTGATTGCGCCCATCATTGGAAACCTGAAATCAGTAATTATTTTGGCAGTCATCTGGTATTTGAGTGGTATCAGGTCATTGTATGTTGAGGTCTTTCTATTTGGAAGCAGAGCATAAATGAAGGTAGGTTATTTTTCATTTCATGTCCATTCATTGTATACATTTGGGGAAATCAGGGTGGGCAACATTTAAAATTGTCATCCAATTATCGTATGGGGTACTGTATGAAGTTTTTAAATTACTTGCTGTAGAGAAAATATTATTTGGTTTTTCATTGCTTTTTAAAAAATGTATTTGGTGAAGGTGTTGTTTGCCTCATCAGTTTTCTCTATTTATTGTGTCGATTGTGTTACAGATTTAGGTTGTTTGTCCTGAAAAGTTGTTACCCTGCCTGCAGGTTGCAGGTGCACAGGAAGTAGAGGCAATTTCTTTTCAATTTAGTGTGACACCTTTTTTCAATTGTATCTACTGATGGCATGGATTTATGTTACATATTTTCAACTTGTTCTCTAACTGTTGTAGCACTTCATAGCACTGGTTTGCATAATATAGTGTATATTTCCAGTAAGTCCATTTATTTTTTGTATTTTCCTTGGATTGAGTGAAACCTATGCATGTTAGTAAAGCTTTTCCCTCTGGAAAATAGGGTAGCTGGCATGTTTCGGCATTTTAAAATAAATAAATAAAGTGTAAATATATCATGACTTCACTGGTCTATTTTGAAATGCCAGAATGTGGCACATTTTAGTGTTTTGAATTTTAATTCTATACATTAGATTTTTTATATTC